>NC_134840.1:21273276-21597919 GCF_965363235.1 Mytilus galloprovincialis
ACACGCCATTTCAGTTACGGCAGGGGTGTCCACTTTTACATTTATGACAAAGATCGCTGCGGTGGGGCTTGTTTGGATCGGTATGGCGTTGGGCTCTTTCCTCCCGGGAACAAGTACAGTTGATCTGACCACAAATCGAGCATTTCAGCCTTTCAACTCTGTAAGAATTACAGGCGGTATTGCACTTTTTGCAATCTTGAGCGTAGTATGCCTGGAAATAGGGAAATGTATGTTTATGAAAATGATACAAAAGCGAAACTTTCTTTTGTATGTTTTTTAAATTGGAATAATAATGTATGATATTTTTTTATATACGTTTACGTATTAAAGTAAGAGGGTTTTATAACCTAAATGACACTCATATAGGAAATACCTATATATATAACACCATAAACATCCAATAGTTAGCTAGATATTCCAAAGTCAATTACCAGTCATCTTATCAAAATAAATCATTTCACAAACTTAAATGTAATCAATACACATCCAAATGATTTAATGTAAAGATTTCACAAACATTTTGAGAGAAAAAATATGACATGGTTCATAATTTGTACAACGTTTTGGAACTTTTAGTATTCAATTAAGAAATAGTTCATGGAAGCCATATATTTGTTAGAAATTTACACATGGCCTGGGCCGTGATATTCGAATTTTATCCTGAGAGTTAGCGAGGAACAAAATTTACGAATATCACGGCTCTGGCCATGTGTAAATTTACAACAAATGTATGGCTTCCATTAATTATTTCGATTTAAATAGAACAAAAACGGTCATTAAGAAACTGGTGCAAGGGTAGGTATGCCGTGTTTGTGTCTGTTCTTTTTTACTCCTTGTTAGATGAAGCTCACTCATTCTAACTTATGTTGGATGCAGGAATTATTTCGTAAATAAACGCTAGAAAATATGTTTTTAATTTATTTTAAATCTCAAACCCAACATTTTTAATTTTTCTCGGAAGCTATCGTCAAATCCAAATTTGACATTTCGTTACTAAGGAGCCGCCGTGTTGACTTACTTACATACTTGAGATCACCCCTAGTTTTTGGTGGGGTTCGTGTTGTTTATCCTTTAGTTTTCTATGTTGTGTCATGTGTACTATTGTTTGTCTGTTTGTTTTGATATTTTTAGCCATGGCGTTGTCGGTTTATTTTAGATTTATGAGTTTGACTGTCCCTTTGGTATCTTTCGTCCCTCTTTTACTGAATCCAGAAAATATGCGAATGATGCAATAGAATCGAAAATAAAATAAAAGCTACCTCAAAAATCAATTTTGATACAATATTGTACGAATATCGATGGTTCACGAAATGGTAAAAACCTTTAGCTTCAGCGTTTTCATTTGTATGACGTCATGTTTTGAATTGATTAAATGCACTAAAGACAGTAGTGGACTTTCGCGGAATTTTATTTTATTTTGATTGTTTATGATTTATCATAGCCCTTTAGCATTCATTCTTTTTGTTATGCATCCTAATGAGAATAAAAGTTCTGTAGTCTATTTGCAATTGCATAGCGTTTGAAAATAGGTTCCGATACATGTGGGAGGTATATTGTAAAATCCATTATTTCGTATATCTCTGAGTCTGCGCTAAGTATAGATATATTGAGCATTTTATCACGGTGATGTTTACGAAGCAAAAGAAGCACGTCATAATAGAATGCTCATAAACTTTTTGGGGGATCTGACCTTCCTTGTTTTATTTATTTGAGAGCCTCTGTTGGGTGATTCTTATGCCAGATAATTTTAAAGTGCAAATCATAAAATATAGTGTTCACAGTTTGCTTCTAAAAGATTGTTAGAACTAATCAATTAACTGTTCTAAGATTTTTAAAACGTTAACGTATGTCAACACAAGTGAATTGTGAAAATTCAAAATCCAAAATGGTTGTATTTAAATTCGCTAATTTTTTTTGTCTCTAGTATAAAAAAAATGTCCACGATATACATTTCATCTGCCGAACTTTACTTACACTGTCAGTCCCTTGAACGCAGTAAACATTGGAACTTTCCCATTGTGCTCCACAATCAAAACATCTGAAAAATCCGTATCTACGTTCACTTGACATTCTGCTTATTTTCCTTCTAGTTAGCCGAGCTTTGAACGAATAAATAGAAATAGATAGATTATAAATAAAAACAAATGTATATCTCTTTTTTCAAAGATAACAGTTTTTCGTAAATCTACTTTCCGTTTCAATTTATAAATCAAAGACAGTAAACGCTTCAACCGATAAATACTGTTTACTTGTATTATGTTAAGACTTTAAAAAAAAATGAAAAACAATAATCATCTCTGGAACTCGACAGCATGAATTATAGCAACAGAATTTAAAACAACGTATGTTATACTTTAAACACATATTTTTAAACTCTTTTCTCTATTTTTTCACAATGCTACAACACTAGTTTAATTTAATTTCAGAAATTCGGAAACCCTGTCCTAATGATAATGTTTTCTTATTTTTTAGTCAATGTTAATATAATTGATATCAATTCATTGGATGTTTCTGTTTGATAAATTTTACCTGTAATAATATATGACTGCTACTGCTTTTATGATAGAAGTTTTAGTTCTGATAAAGACATATCAAATACTAAGTCTTTATTTTTTAGGACTTTATTTAATTATTTGTTTTCTATTTCAGAATTTCTTGTATAAAAAAAAATATATGATGTAGTGCACCTGATGTTTATAAATAGGATTCTATCGGATATTGAACTTTTCTTTGTTTATCATCTGCAGTTATTAATAAGATATGTTTTATGTTTACACTCATGTTTTGAACCTGTCTTCTAATGTGGAATACATGGGTTTAAGGTATTGGACAATATGACCACAGCCACCAGCATCTTTCCATTTTCCCTGTAAAAGAAAAGGCAATGTGTAGACAGAATTGAAAATCCCGCTGTAATTACCAATTAACTCAATGTTACAAATAATATCAACTGTACTTATTTCTACTGCATAATATCAACTGTACTAATTTTTAAGATGAGTTATTTTTCAATTTATTTTTTTTCTTATAGGATTAAAAACAAAGGACTTATATGTAATGTTTAAAGTTCAACAGCTAAGTCAAGAAATCAATAACTTCTAGATAAATGAGTTCAATCCTAATATAACTAATTCTCGACTATTTGTTTTCTCCATTTTTGAGACCGTAGTGCGTCCGTTTGTACGTTAGTCCTATCGTTAATCTGCTCTGTATCCGTTTAAAAGGTGTGCTTAAGGTTATTTCAATGAAGTTTCATCGCATCAACATTAAACTTGAACATGACATAGAAATTTGATAGTTCGAAATTATTACATTCTCAGGAGACGATGTTTTGGTTGGGTAGCTTTCCTTATTCCAAATTAATTTGTGATCACATTAAAATGACACATTAATGGCACATGTTTATTGTGAGGCGTACTTCTTAAATTAATGCCAAATGATAAAAATTGACAGTTGTTTGTCCTTTAACACATTGACAGATAGTAGTTGGTTTTCGGCTTATGAGATATGGCCGAAGCTATAACCAGTGGACTGGTAGTTAAGATCATTGCATACATAATTTCTATGCTAACTAAGACTTCCAAAAAAATTAATAGGGGAGATTATAAATTAGTATCTCCTTTCATACCATCAGTTATAAAGACCATTCTCAAAATCAAAAAGGGATCTAAAGATATGTATTTGGTGCTAAACAAAAACAACACTGTTCCTACAGGAGTAAAAAGATGGGAAGCAATTTTAGTTTTAGAAAATCAAAACTGGAAAAAAGATTTTTCAACTACCATTTGCTATTACAAAAAATACTAAGCTACAATGGCTTCAGTATAGAATTAATCATAAAATTCTGGCAACAAATACGTTTTTAAACAAAATTGGGATAGTGCAAAACCCATATTGTACTTTTTGTAAGACTGAACTTGAATCAATTGAACATATACTGTGGGACTGTTATTATGTACAACAATTTATTGAGCAAACTGAAATGTAGTTTCTACAGAATGGTATTAGTATACCATTTACACAGGATATTTTTTTGTTTGGAAATTTATCACGAGTGTACAAAGGTGACAATATATATATAATACACGATATTTTAAAGGAGAATTAAGTTTAACAGCATTGATTGAAAAAATAAAGCATCATTATATTTTGGAGAAGAAGATATCAATTAAAAATAAATGTTTTGACAAGTTTAATCAAGCTTGGTGCATTAACCAAGAGGCTTTACAGGATAATTTGGTGGATAAGAAACTATCCAAAATTAGCAGACATTAAACTAAATGTTTTTTTTTTTTAAATATTTTTTGTTTTGTTTTTGTTTTTGTTTTTTTTTTGTTTTTTTTTTTTGTTTTTTTGTTGTTTTTTTGTTGTTGTTTTTGTTGCTTTCTTTTTTCTTAATCATTTTTTAATTCTTTTATTTATTAATTCTCTATACTTTTTTTTGTACGTCCTTTTTAATAAGATACAATTATAAAATCCCAACAAAATGTTATTTTCAAGTTCTATACATTTTCTGATAGATTGTATTATATTACATTCATATATCAACTTACTGTTTGATAACTGTACTGTTGTATATTATATATGTTGGATATAAAAGAAAAATAAAAAAATAAAAAGATCATTGCATACGGGAAAATTTTCGGCGAAGTATTCTACAGCAGTGCATTTATGATGGTTTTGTTTATATTCTTTTACATTTCTTTTTGTAAAAGGACGAGAACCTTTGAAGGTCAAAAGGTAAATAATTCGCGTCAAGAAATGTCAGTCTACTAGACCCTGACACACTATACAACTGAGCTGGTGCATATCAATGTCACAGGGCGAAAACTACTCAGTCGAGTTCATTGTACTTCAAAAATACCGGATCGATATTAAAATTTTTGATCAACTATCTAATAAAATACCGAGTTGAAACTTGAGAATGTTTTGATAAATTACGACCGTAATACAAGGAAAAAAATACTTATTTAAAAGTATAATATTTAAATGTTAGCTGCAATTAAACAGAGCAGTAAAAACAATCAATATTTCAGGTAAAAGAAATATCGTAAAGAATGAAACTAAATCTTATTGCTAGTTAAATACAAATTTCATATTCATGATCCACATTCAGTGGGGCGTTTACATAAAAGAGAGCAATACCAATCTGCACTGAGCGTTCAAAACAAATTGTCAATCATGTTTGAAAAGAACACTTTTCGAATAACAGCTTAACACAAATGATGCAGACATTTATTCTTACTTATCTAACATATGAATTTCTATCAGGATTTCATACACATTATGTTGAAGGTAAGTTTGATAAAAAAATTTAGAATTTATTTATTTATTCAACTTGATAAATTTTGAGAATAAAAAAACAATTTTGTATGATTTTCAGTAATATGTTACATTGCCATTTCTGTCTAGTTTACTATTTTCGATACGATTCGTTTGTTACATTTATATCAACACGTGTGACCAATTGACGGGTATTTCGTGTTAAAACAAAACTTGAAATCGCAATTATTTGCATTGAGATTAGTTCTTCCATTACTTTTCAATGTTCGATGTTTGCGAGTCAGATAAATTTAATGATCCAATTTTCTTCTTCTGTTTAGTACTTACAAATGTAATACTTCAAGTTAATGTTTAATTTTGTTTTTAAGTTTGTTTGATAAGCTTTAAAAACTTGTTTACGCTATGTTTAAAATGTAATAATGTCCTTATCAATTCTATTTAATTTTAAGAATTATTTAAAAGAAAATCTCTGAATGATTTGGGGGACTATCAATAAAACAAAGATTCTTTGCTTTATTAATCAAACTGAATCAAAAGCAAATTAATGATCTGCCTTACTCCTTTTTGTGGTTTAAAGTGGATATAATTCATTCCCGGTCAATTTATCAAATCTTATTAAAATGATAAGTTTTCAATTGCTATTCTATTTTAACTGTATTAAACAGCATAACCCCAAATCAAAAATTAAAATTGTTATTAATGATACACATATAAATGTGCACAAATAATGTAATTTTCTGTAAAATAAAGTGGAAAAAAGTAAAAGAATGCCTGTTTTATGTTTATGTAGTGTAAAAATGGTCATCCAATTAAGTTCTTTAAACTTTGATATTGATATTTGATATCAAAAGGCTTATTCAAAATTAATCTTGCTTTGCGCTTTTGTAGTTAATGAATCCGCTCAATGTTGCAATTTGCGGTAAAACCCCTTATTGTGCAGCAATAATCAATTATTGGTAATATATAATTATTATAAAAAAGGATAAGACCTTTGCGAGGTAAGTACCGTTTTAATCTTTTTAGCAGGTATAATCTGCTTGAAAATATTTCACATACTTTATCTATGTGAATTGACCATGATAGATTTTTATCAATATGGATACCAAGAAGTGTTTCCACTTGTACATTGTCAAATGCAGCTTGATTTTGCGATAATACACACAAGACATCGTTAAAATTCTCAAGTTTTCTCTCAGATCCCATAAGCATACATTTGGATCGACTTCTTGTTATGTATTATCATATTGTTTTTAGCACACCATTCAATTACATTTTCAAAGTCTTTATTTAAATACGAGTTTAAGTTTGAAATAGATTCGGACGATATATCCAAAGTTGTGTCATCTGCATATAATTCAGACTCTGTGTGTTCTAACTTAAACGGGAGATCATTTATATAGATTAAGAATAATAAAGGTCCTAAAATGGAACCTTGTGGGATCCAAATGTTACATTATTGTATCCTGATTCAGTTGTTCGAATTTTAACCTTTTGCAATCTATTTGAGAGATAGAATGAAAACCACTTAACAGAGTGATCATCACATTTATAAATTAAGTTTCGATAATAAGATGTTATGATTAACAGTGTCAAATGCTTTTTTAAAATCTAGAAATAAAACAGCAGTAAAATTGCCTTTGTCAAATTCTTCTAACAATTTGTCAATTATTTTGATAAGTGCTGTGTGGCATGAATTTTTTTATGGAACGCGGGAACTGTCTTATAGTGTAAATATTTAATGTGTTCTGTCACTTTGTCTTTGCGTCCTGTCGTTTCTTCTTTATATTATGTGCAAATGTCTGTATTTCTTGGCACGGCATCTCTGTGTTATGTCAAATTAGTTATTTGTTTGGTCAAACAGTAGTATTATATGTCATTGCTAAAGTTTGTTGCGTACAATAGGCTTTACATCATGCTTTTACTACTATATATTCTGTGAATACTTCGAAACTTTATGATCAACCACCTTTACATTCTCTCATATTTTATCTATATTCTTGCGTCCTGTCTCAAGTGTTATTGTTATGCCGAATGTTCTAAAGCTTTTGTTTTGATACACTTTTGTTCTATGTAAACCTCATGATATTATAGTCTTTTGGCGTTATGTTGTGTTAATACATATGTATCTCCAGTGAAAAACACAACACATCATGGTATAGTTCCTATGCGTTTTGCCGAACAATTGATACTCTCTGTGAGCATTCATTACGTCATGTGCAAATGCCATTTACATTATGTGCAAACAACTAATACGTTTTGTGCAATTCTCGTTTACCTTTTGTGCAAACATCGTTCCCCTTATGTGCAAACATCGTTTACCCGATGTGCAAACATAGTTTACCTTATGTGCAAAGACCTATTGCGTTATGTGCAAATACCTATTAAGTTATGTATAACAACTACATCATTATATGCAAACACTATTACGTTATGTGCAAATACCGCTTACATTATGTGCAAACACCATGTAAGTTATGTGCAAATGCCTATTATTACATTATAATGTCCAAACATCTATTACGTTATGTGCAAACACCTATTACGTTATGTGCAAACACCTATTACGTTCTGGTAAACGCTTTTTTGACACAGTTTAAAGCAAAACGCATCAGTGATATACACTATGAAAATTAAGAAAATTATAAGTTTTAGCTTTCTAAAAAGCTCTGAACTACTTCGTTGTATTCTTTTTTCAAGGTAATATCCATTGGATGCTGAATGTGAACTGAAGGTTATATATGTGCATCGGGATGTTGATCTAGTATTGGAAATGTAGTATTTTTATATCTTGATTGATATAAAAATGTTATATAAATATTTAGTTTTTTGTTCTATTTAAAGGGGCACTAGCTGTCAAATTCATGGTCACCGATTTGACTCAAATTCTCATATTTGATTTATAACAATGTAAAACATTTATCCAAACTATCAAAAGTCTAAAATAAACAGTTTACAGAGCATCGGGTAGATAATATATAGGTTCGTTTCTTGTGTATTTTAGTCCAGATGCCATCTAATTACCTATCGATTTGACCTCAGATGACCATATAAGCGATGTAAACATAAATAAAGATATGAATAGATTAAACCAACACGTGCAATTGGATTTTTATAGGTCTGTTTGATTTTATTTTATAGATTAAAAATTGATGTTTCTCATTGTTTTTAACCGTATAAGAATGATTAAATAACCAGTACACGTACAATGCATGCGTTGTAAATCTCTAGCTAGGGGTTAAATTGAAGTTCACATGAATAATGAGGTCGACTCATTCACTTGCTAGTGAATTACTAATTATCAATGTGTCTTAGCGTAATTTGACAAAATTGAACCTTTTTGGCTGCAAAAAGCGAATTGTTGTTTTACTATTTCACTTTCATTATTGATTGAGCAGAAAAAAATCAAACTTTATATTTTTTATATATCTCGTAGCTAGTGCTTCTTTAAAGAGTGTGCGTTATACATCCATTCTTTTTATATTTTGTTCACTTTACTTGTTGAAAATTAAAATATTTACAAATATATAGACACGATTCTCGAGGTGTGTCTCTCTGGGGGTGTGCCGAGATTGACAAAAGTCATAAAATACATTTAATGCATTTTTGAAAACATTGTACAGGAACATTTTTTAGCAAACAAATCGTGGATATTGCAGATTATCAATGCAAATAAACACTTATTAATGATTGATATTTCAATTTTCGATTTCAGTGTGTAATTAACAACTTTAGGTCACCGTACGGATTTCAACAATGAGCAAAGCCGATACCGCATAGTCAACAATAAAAGGCCCCGAAAAGATTATGGAAAACAATTCAAACGAGAGCACTAACGGCCTTATTTATGTAATGTTCTCTTTCACCTGCACCAAGCGGGTCATTTCATAGGTCGCCTTATCTTGCATACATATTCATAACATATGGTTTTAGAAGACGCCGAATTACATTTATGAATTATAGACTTTTGACAAGGTCAACACAATAAATATGCGTCTATTCAGATGTTATTGACCGAGGACGAAGATATTTTCCCCACCACCTCTTATCTTGTATTTGTTTTAATCAAACTGCTTATAGAACCAACAAACGAAGCTCCATCATTTTCAAAATTCTGGTTTCGCCACTGGTCATTGAATAAGAAATCAAAAAGAGAAAAAAAATAGGTCCGTGTGTTTGTTTATCTAATGATATCTTAATGAACAACTTCTCTATTCATTTTACATCGGATGACCGTGAGGGCATTAATGTGTATTGCTGTCGCCTAAAATTTCCATTACGTAACCTTCGTTTTGAGATTGTAACCGATCTATAAACATGATAGTAATAAATACGCGGACGTTATCGAGTGCAAAATTACATTCCTTATCACTTGTTCTTAATTCATTTCAGATGGATACTCCTAAAAATATATTGTTTTGAACATTAATTAATGATATGAAAATGTCGTTAAGCTCGTTAGAAACATAAATAAAGCAAAAAAAAAATAAATTAATATTTATAAGAACGTTTGCAATCTCCTATGCAAAGTTATTTGTCTTTGCTCCATCTCTCTGTGTGGGACATTGCATGTTTTGCTGGAAAATATGAATGGCCACTCACATTCAATCTATCAGAAAAATAGAATTATTACAGCAGAGTGTCCACCATGCACTTGCACAGCACTATAATTAATGTAGTGCAATAGAATGATATACAAATGGATAAAAATTATATATACCTGTAACTGTAATTTACAAATATTAAAATAATGTATAACAAAAAAAAAAACCCAGAGTTTACTGATTTGTATCACTTCTACGATGAGGTTGAATTTATCATCCACGCACAGAAAAAATATATTTCTGTACTTTAACGTCACTTTCAGGTAAAGAGATGTGATTTGGTTTTCTAAGACAAGTGCTTGTGACCGTCCACTAGAACTTGCGGTCATCCGATGTTCAGTACTTCAGTACTTTGATTAATATCTTTAACCTAAAGATGTTCTCAAAAATTGATAAAACATAACAAGGGTTTTATATCTTTTATAAATGTCTTATTTTCATTTATCTTGATTCATTTTGAGAACTCAAACCGTATCAATGATATACTGCACATTTAAAGATTTTTGAAAACTGGAAGTTAGCTGGCAATTGTTTCATGGTGCTTTAAACGGATGAATAAGAGGGTTCCGAAATTCCAACAATACAAAACATGACTTTCTTAATTAATAATTGGTAGCAGGAAAATTACAGAAGAATTTAAGCCTTCCCTTTCGTGTCAAAGTTTTCACAGTTTTCTTTTCGTTATATAGGTGATTTTATTTTAAGAATTTTGACTAAATATGTTACGTCGATTTCAAGGCGAACAAGATTGCATCACTTCAAGATTGTTACCGCACTTTGAAGATAATTTGGATTGAATTATATGACCTTTATGCCTCGCAACCTATTAATAAAAAAAAAAAACGTTTCGCTTTAACAGTAGCCGAGAAAAGGAGGACCGATATATCTAAAAATGGCAATATTTAACGGAAACTGTCAAAACATATTTTAGAATGATAACATTTAGATCCAAAAGAATATATTTGTATGAAATTTTATATTTTTTAACAGAAGATTTCTTAAATAATGATGTGCAGCAAATCCCTTTTATGAACATTTGGCTTAATTGTGTATTTAGCTATATTGATCGAACCATTCGTGTTCATAACTAAACGCATCGAAGCTTACCGTTTATGCCGTATATCCCGCAATAATATTCATTGAATTTATGACTCTCCGTTCAGAAAATAGGTTGATGTTTGTAGTTTACACGACGATATCCGTTGAAGTATTGAACAAAAAGATAAATTTATATCAACAGGCCGTACGGTGACCTATAGTTGTTTTAATGTCTGTGTCATTTTGGTCTTTTGTGGATAGTTGTCTCATTGGCAATCATACCACATCTTCTTTTATATATATCAACAACTGTGGAATAATGTATTGATTGTAAATGTACTTTGTCGGTAAACGTGAAATTTATTTGTACGAGCTTTAGAAACAGGACGAAAAGCGAGGCTTACCGAATTTTCTCCTGTTTCGCAGCGAGAACTAATACATTTTATATTTCTGACAATGTACATATATTGTTTACAATTTACACCTGGTATTTGAGCATAAGTTGTTTAAATCTTAACCATTGTCTTTGATTTTTAAAATTATCTAAACGCGGACTCGAAGAAAACCCCAAAATGAAGATTACCCAGAGAGATCTGGTCTCTCGTGGAGAATTGTCTCATTGGCATTCATACCACATCCTTTTTTATAGATAGTCAGGTTTTTTCTGAAATTCAAAAGGAAAATTATGTTAAGATGACCATTTTAGCAACGAAATTATTTATTTATTCTTATAGACAACAAAATAAACGATATGCATATCACTTATAAAAAAAATAATAGAAGAAAACATTTCAATTTACTATAATATTGATTTTTGTGTATCGTTCTTGAAGACACGGTTCGAAAAGTTACCGGACCAAATACAGATAAATGAAAGTCATTATCTGGAGTTTCAAGTTGCTGGATTTAATTTCGAGTATGGCCAGTGAAGGTGAAACAAGGCTGATAACCCTTTCATTAAAAAAAAATATGTGTATGCGTCATTTTTGTAGATTACAGGATAATGCAGTTTTTAATATGAAAAAAAAAATCTTTAACATTTGTAGGATTCCTTAGCTGCTACATGAATCGTGGGAGACGTCATTACATTTGTAGCATTAATCTAGTACACGTTTATCGCTAGATGAAAACCTACTTGGAGGGTAATAACAAATCATCCTGGTCTTTTGTGAAGAGTTGTCACATTAGCATTCGTACCACATCTTCCTTTTTATATCGTATTGTTCCTTTCGGTTGCACCTCTTGAAAACTAAAGTCGTGTCTGTATATTTGTTATAATTTTCAACAAGTAAAGTAAACAAATTTTCAAAGCATGGATGCATAACGCACACTCTTGCGTAGAGCAAAATAATTTCCCATTAAACTAGATACATTGTATGTATATAGCATTTTTACACCAATCAATATAATTATTATAAAAAATCCACAGTTTGTTAGAACGGTGAAACTTTTAATTTTCTTCATTTTCAAAATGCATATCATTGATGCGTTTTGTTTTAATCTGTGTCAAAGCGTTTACTAGAACGTAATAGGTGTTTGCACATAACGTAATAGGTGTTTGGACATAACATAATACGTGTTTGAACATAACGTAATAGATGTTTGGACATAATGTATTATGCATTTGCACATAACTTACATGGTGTTTGCACATAATGTAAGCGGTATTTGCACATAACGTAATAGTGTTTGCACATAAAGATGTAGTTTTTATACATAACTTAATAGGTATTTGCACATAACGTAATAGGTGTTTGCACATAAGGTAAACGATGTTTGCACACAGGGTAAACGATGTTTGCACACAGGGTGAACGATGTTTGCACATAAGGTAAACGAGGTTTGCACAAAACGTATTTGTTGTTTGCACATAATGTAAATGGCATTTGCACATGACGTAATGAATGCTCACAGAGAGTATCAATTGTTCGGCAAAACGCATATGAATTATACCATGATGTATTGGGTTTTTCACTGGAGATACATATGTATAAACAAAACATAATGCCAAAATACTATAATATCATGAGATTTACATAGAACAAAGGTGTATAAAAACAAAAGCTTTAGAACATTTGACATAACAATAACACTTGAGACAGGACGCAATTATTAACTGACTTAACGTAAAAGAAGAATAGACACAGCATAGATAAAATATAAGAGAATGAAAAGGTGGTTGATCATAAAGTTTCGATCTATTCACAGAATATATAGTAGTTACAGTATAATGTAATGCATATTTTACATAACAAAGTTTAGCAATGACATATCATACAATTGTTTGACCAAACAAATTACTAATTTTACATAACAAAGAGATGACGTGGCAGGAAATAAAGGCATCTGCACATAACATAAAGAAGAAATGACAGGACGTAAAGGCAAATCGACAAAACACATTAAATATTTACACTACAAGACAGTTCCGGCGTTCCATAGTTTTTCTCTAAATCCAGATTGTTGTTGTACTTATAGTTTGTATTTAGTTAAAAATGAATACAATTGTTTAAACACAGTCCTCTCAAAAATCTTGGACACTATAGGTAAAATCCCTATTACCGACTTTGAAAATTGGAGTTACTTTTGCATACTTTAAAATATCAGGAAATATACTTGTACATAAACTAAGGTTTATAATATGAGTGAGAGAATCTACCATTATTGATTTTGATACTTGTAATATTCTTGGACCAACTCCATCGGTCCCGGTTGATTAATTAATATCTAGATTTGAGAGATATTTAAAGACATCAGCATTTGTGACAGTGTATAGTGAAAACAATGTGTTATCATTAATTTTGGATTTAACATAATTGTTTATTTTCTCTGATTCAAAATTAGAATGGGGATGTGGAATAAGTTTTTCTCCCACTGAACTAAAGTGATCATTTAAGCAGTTTACAATGTCAATTTTATCCGTAAGATTCTTATCTTCGTATGTTATCATATCAATATCATGACCCGTTGTAGAGTTAAGATCTTTTAAATGTCTCCATAGAGTTTTACAGTTTTTATCATTATTAATGGCTTCCATAAAATACTTAGATTTTGAAGAACGAATCAGTTTATTTGTTAGGTTCCGGTATTTCTTATAATTATCCGTATCTTTGTTTTTATGATAATAATCTCTATGGTGAGCTGATTTACAGATTTCATCTGTATACCACTCTGGTTGATATTTATTTTTTATCCGTTTGGTTACAATAGGGGCATGTTTATCTGCAACATTAATAATTAGATAATACCACATATTGATTGCTTCATGTGGGTCACTTATTTCATGTATAACATTAAATGGTTGTTCAGACAAATCATTTAAGAATAATTCTTCATTAAATGTATTGCATCTCTAAATGTGAACCAGATTTATCCTTGATAAGCTTAGTAAATCTGTGTGACATCGGTAATATTTGAGGGATTTAATAGTGCTGTAAATATGGTCAATTAATGTGACACTATTTATCTAATGTGCAACGCGTTTCCCTCAGTTTTAGTTTGTTACCCCGTTTTTTGTACATAGATTTACGAGTTTTGAACAGCGGTATACTACTGTTGCCTTTATTAACTATTAGGTTTATTTAAAAAAAAAAAATATTGTTGCAAAAAAACCTCAGGAATAAGAACACATGTCCAATATAACATGATTCAAATGTTTTTTATATATAGAATAATGAGCAAGATGTGCAAAACGTGCAAAATAAAGAGCAAAAAAAAATAAGAAAAGAGAAAATAGGCAAAAAATCAAGTATAGAATAATTAGATGTTAAGATATACAGTATAAACAACAATTGGCGAAAGTTTAAAAATCCAGTAAAGTTATCTAAAATATCAAAGAGTGAAGATATGTAAAAATAATGATTTGAATTATAATATTATGATAGAAATTTTAATATTTATGTTTCTAAAGATGTTGGATATGATTTTACAAAATTAATTATTTAGCTTTAAAAATGTATTCATTGTCTCTGCATTCCAGTGATTATGTATAATCAATGATATTTTTTTTTAGTGATACTGCATAATATTTTATTGACTGAGTTATTATACATAGTCGCTGAAAATTTCAGAGACTCTTCATAATTTCTAATTATACATATGTATTGTACCCTATACACGTATTTAAAAGAGACTTTTAATAATGATGTTACAACAAAGTTATGATGACAAAAACACCGTATTCATCATAAATCACATTAACCATACAGTATGAGACTTAAATGAAATTTCAAACATTAAACACTGATTTTTCTTTTTTTTAAAGCTGAGATTATACTTGATGCTCGTCTTAACTGAAAATGTTCACTCTATTATTTTTAAGGTTTTGCTGTCCACATCTGTTTTGATTCTGTCTATAACACTATTAAATTACATCTATCCGACTAGAACTCCCAAAAGTGTAGTCATAACAAAACAGAAGCTTCTTTTCTTTGAACGGATTTTGAGTATGAATTACTTGCTTACATATGTTTTATATCTACAACATTTTTTATACGAGCCTTGTATTCGTGATACAACATATCAAAACGTTTGCGTTATATTTCATCTGTATATTGGAATGGAAGCAGTTTTTATTTTTGAAATTTTGGGTCCTCAATGCTCTTCAATTTTGTACTTGTTTGGCTTTAAAACAATTTTGATCTGAGCGTCACTGATGAGTCTACCGGCATCACACATCAGCGTATAACTCCGATGTACACCGGGCGTGGTGAAAAAAATCATGTACACTTTTAATACGCTAGTAATTTTGGATGAATTCAACCTGTCAACTATATCTTTATCATGTGCACAACGAGCTTTAAGCGTAAATTTGGCGTACGAGAAGCGTACCTAAGCGTTTATCGGACGTTCAAGTAACGTATATTGGCGTATGTCTGTCGTTTGTCTATCGTATATAGAATGCACTCTACGAAGGAACAAAGTCTCTTGAACGTATTTGAGACGCATCCCAGTCGTATCTGGGACGATAATAAGTTCTTTCGACGTGTGTGGGAGGGTTAATGATGGGGTGTTTGCACAAACACACCCGCATACGTTTTAGTTAATGTCGAACGAACTTGAAGCGTATACAACGTGCACTAAACGTATCTGACATTTATCTGTAGCGTTTTCAACCCACTTGTTGCGTATTTATTACGTGCGTGTAGCGTACATGTATGCATACGCTTGGCAAATTCTTAAGCTGGATGAAATTTTTAAACTGCGTAAAAATTTCCGTGAGTTGTAGCGTTCGCCAGGCGTGAACCTTTGCATTTCGACGTACTTGAAACTTATGCAAACGCGCGTTTAACGATTGCTTAGCGTTCCCCTGGCGTGCAACTTACGCATACAGACTTTGTCGATTTTCTCTGTAAGTCTGGTGCACGCCGGTCTATACGCCAATGTGTGACGCCGGCATTATGATGTAGACGAAAGGCGCATCTGGCGTATCAAATTATACTCCTGGTACCTTTGATTTTGATTTTAAACATATTTTATTCATTAAGATATGAAAAGGATTGAGCAACAGGCACAGCCTATAAAAGCTCTCTCCATATTACATGTTCAAGGTATAATTCAATTATAACAACTGTATTAAAATAATGCAATATACATGTAGTGGAACATGCATGCTACTTATGAGCACACACGAGCAAATATATATATATATATATATATATATATATATATATATATATATGGCTTGAAAGAGACACTAAGCTTGCTTAGTGGATTAAATGAATTAATATTTAAGTGGAGGAAAAAAAATAAAAAATAAAACTAAATGAAACAAAAAATAAGTTAGTTTCAAACAAAACGTTGAGTGTCACTGATATATTTATGAACAGATTTAAAAATAGCAATATTCATATCATATGAAAATAATCTGTTTCCAAAAAGTAATAATTCAATATTTATATCAACATTATCAGTAATGGAGTTAATGGAATCAAGAAGGATCTGTCTTACATCATTGTACTTAGGGCAAATGAAAAAGAAATGTTTGTTATCCTCAACAGGGTGATTACAGTTTGCACAAAAAGTGTTCTCGGATAAGAATTGATTAAACAGATGAGATTTTAGGTTGCTAGCATTATTTCTGAGTTGACAATGACTTTTTTAAGTTTCCTTATCCCATAGTTGAAGGGTTTAAATATATCATCAGTCCTATAAAACTTTTCCAGTCCACTTCTAAATATACCCAAACTTGGGGATTTTTGTAAACTCAAAGGAAGACTATTCCAAAATCTTATAGTGGAAGGAATGAAACTATTGAAATAAGAGCTAGTTCTAGCAAGAGGCGGATGAAAAGTGTTATTTTTATTCCTCAAAGTATAAGGGGTTTGTCTGGGAAGATATGGCTGGACTAACTCATATAAGTATGCAGGTGTCATCCCATTTAATATTTTATAGAATAGTACTAGCTTATGTTTATTACGTCTATTCTCCAGAGTTTCTAAACATAATTCAATATAAAGTTTTTTTCTGGAGGAATTACGTCGTAAACCTGTAATTATTCTAGCGGCTTCTATCTGAATATTTTCAAGAAGCTCAGAATCGTGCTGGGAGCAATTGCCCCATACAACATCACCATACTCTAATATAGGTCTAGTAAAAGCATAATAAATACGTATAAGTGAACTCCTATCTAATAAATGCTTAACTTGACGAAGCACAGATAGACGAGAGCATGCTTTTTTATAAATAATATCAATATGTGAGTTCCATGAAGCTGATGACTGAAATGTTATCCCAAGATGACAGTGAATATTTATTTTCTCTACCTCTTCCCCATTTATCCCAAAAAATACAGGTGGGTGTTCCCTTTCCCTTCTTGTAAATACAATATTTTTAGTTTTCTTAGAGTTAAATTGAACAGCCCATGATTTTGCCCAATTTGAGATAACATCCAAGTCATCAGTCAAAGAAGCAGCTGCTACAGCAGGATCATCATCTACTATAACAAATAAAGAGGTGTCATCTGCAAAAAGTCTAATATCATTAGAAATGTCATTTACTATATCATTTATATAAATAAGAAACAGAAAGGGTCCTAAACTGATCCCTGGGGGACACCTGCATGTATACTTCTTAGAGTTGACGAAAAACCTTCTGAAACGACCTTTTGTTGACGATCTGAAAGATAGCTTTCTATCCAAGATAAGAGCTGATCATTTATGCCAGATTGTTTAAGTTTAAATAAAAGTCCTTTATGCCAAACTTTATCAAAAGCTCTAGATACATCACAAAATACAAACCTTACATCCCTCCCACTATCCATATTACTAATAATTTTATGATATATTTCAATTAACTGATTAACAGTAGAGTCACCTGGCTGGAATCCAGATTGAAACTTTGACAAAAGGTTGTTACTTCTCATTTAATTATACAAATGTTTAAATAGAACTTTTTCCATAATCTTACAAACAAGACTAGTAACAGATATTGGACGATAGTTTAGAGCTGAATGTGGACTACCTTTTCCTTTAAAAATAGGATTAACATGTGCAATTTTCCATAACAGTGGAACCTGTTTAACTGATAGAGACATATTAAATAACTTAGTTAATGGTTTAGAAATAAAGCTAGCAACCTCTTTTAAAATTCTAGGACTGATACCGTCAGGTCCAGCTGGTTTGTTAACATTCAAGATTTTTAACTGATCTAAAATTTCTTTCTCAGTGATGACAAATTTATTTAAATGACATGGAGGAGGCTCGTTATTATCCGGAATTTCTGGTTCTGTATCAATATTAGCTATATTAGCAAAATGATTGTTCAGGATCTCTGATTTGTCCAATGGATGAATAAAAATTTGGCCATCATGTTCCAAAAAAGGGGGGGGACTCTCTATTTTTAGTAAAATTTGATACAGGCAATGCGCCACCATTTACCAGGAGGAATATTTTTGTCAATAAGTTGAGATGTCAGTTTGCACTTATAATCTTCTTTTGCCTTTCTAACTAAGCTGATAATTTCATTACGAATTTCTCTAAATTTTTTCCAGTGATCTGGATTATTTGAAGTTTTCGCTTTGTGGTGAATTCTATTACGATGTCTTATCTTGTTTCTTATTAAGTTGTTCATAAAAGGTTTATCATTTGGTCTTACTGTAATAGTTTAAGTAGGTATATATCTATTTACAGTACTTTCGAATGTTCTGACAAAGTTCATATAAACATCATTTATATTATTTGAATTAAAAACAACATCATCCCAGTCAGTATCATTCAACTGGTTTTTAAGACCTTCATAATCTGCACGCTTAAAATCACGAATTTGTCTTTTAAACGAGTGTTGTTTAAAAGTTTTAAATGAAATTTCGACTGAAACAGGAGAATGAGAACTGCATATCGGTGTAAGAACAGTTACTGATTTAATCAAGTTCTTGCAATTAGTCACACATAAATCAATACAAGTTCCAGTTTGGGTTGTAAAGTTGGTAGGCTCCCAAACAACATTTTCTAAGTTTAAACGGTTAAGTAACTTTTTAAAAGAGTTACTTGTGTTTGACATCATATCACAATTGAAATCACCACAAAGGAAAATTGGCAAATTACAATCAAGTGCTTTATCTACTGACTCATTAAATAAGTCCCATATATTAGAATTAGAGTTAGGAGGCCGGTATAAAACACCAACTAAAAATTTTTCATTACTATAATTCCTCACTTCAACCCAAAGCAACTCAAGATTGCTTACAGATATGTCATTCTGTATAATAAAATGTAGACTATTTTTCACATAAATGGTCACACCTCCACCATGTCTATTTCTATCTAACCTAATAGACTTATGAAACCCATTTAATTTAATTTGGTCATCGGTAATTGACTTGTCAAGATGAGATTCTGATATACAAATAATGTCATACTCATGTAGTTCATTGTTAATGAGATCTAACTTAGGAAGTAAGCTACACACATTATTGTGTACTATTTTCAAATTCTTTTTGTTACTCTGATCTGGACCTGGATTTTGCTCAATTCCAGCAACCAGTAACAAAAACTGTATAATATTACTGAGGAAAAAAACATTTTTTATGATTATAGGGAGGATTATTTTGTGATTAATATTATAGTTTACAAATTTACAGATTAATGTTAAAAACATTGATCAGTCAAAACTATCAAAACTTATAATGAATATATAGTGAAACATAAGCACATGATGTACACTTTGGACAGACCTTCGAAACCAAAAGCTGGCATATGCATTGATTAACAGGACACTCAAAACTAGACGAGATAAAGTACAACACAAAACATACATGTACATAACATATATACAATAGGAAAACATTGATAAATAACAAATGTTAACGATATCAATTATCACTTATATTGTGATACTGTTGAATTTTTTTTAGCAAGGTCTGTGTTCATGCAATAATCTTTGTTTTAGAGTTACAAAGATGTGGGCAGTAATTGTAAATTGTGAGACTGAAATGTAGAAAACAAAACAAAACAAAACAACAAATAAATAAGTAAAAGTAGGATACTATTTAGCTTGCATTTCAGACAAAAATTGAATAATGCGCAGTGATATTGACTAGACTAATCTATAGAATATGCTAGACAGAAATTTGTAAACTCGACTTAAATTTCAATTTACGAGTGTAGAAGTGAGAAACATATTTATATTCTCTATGTTTTAGATTCTGGTAATACTATAGTTATGATAATAAATGTATGGGACACCCTTTACTATTGCAACCATTTGTCAGTTGTTTTTGTGTAAATCTGATGTGTAAAACTAGTTACCTATGGATATAAATAATAAAAATTTTATGTTTACAAATCTGCAAGCAAACCGGAAATATGAGTTTTAAAAAATTAAACCAAATACGTAGGAAACGTACCTTTGATAACATTTTACACCACTGGGTCGATGCAACTGCTGGTGGACGTTCCGTCCCCGAGGGTATCACCAGCCCAGTAGTCAGCACTTCGGTGTTGACAAAAATATCAATTATATGGTCATTTTTATAAATTTCCTGTTTACAAAACATCCGAAAAACTAAGGATTTTCTTCTCCCAGGAATAGATTACCTAAGCTTCATTTGGCACAACTTTTTGTAATTTTTGGTCCTCAATGCTCTTCAAATTTGTACTTGTTTGGCTTTATAACTATTTTGATCTGAGTGTCACTGATGAGTCTTATGAAGACGAAAAGCACGTCTGGCGTATCAAATTATATTCCTGGTACATTGATTTTGAACTTTTGACGCTAAGAAAAATCTTATGGCGTAAAGGAAAATTCTTTTTTTACTGTCTGGTGCATTTAAATTTGTCTCTCCCTTGGTACTTTTTAATATATTATTAATATGAATATACAGAGAATAATGACCCATTTTCAAATTTTGATTCTACCTATTCTGGTTATACTGATGATGTTCAGAACTTCTACCGTCTAATGTTAGTATGTACAAGATCAAATGTCATGCCATGCATAAAAAACAAAAATCAATTCGCATTTACCTGATTTGTTTTTTGATTTGATTTTTTTATTGAAAAAAAATAAATTATATGTTTTGTTTACTGTTGTTTTTGTTTGTAGAGAGTATGAAACATTGGATAAGAGTAATTTGTTCTATTGCTATATAATTAAATGTGAAATGTTAGTTAATATGAAAGATATGTTTATAAGACGGCAAAGACAACTGACGCTTGATCTATGTTTAACAGTTTAAAGTATGTAAATAAGAAAAGAAACACAACCTCTAGGTCGATTATAGTAATTATGTTACAGTCTTGCAATCATCGATTAAATAAGTTTTGCTATTTAATTAAAACTTATAAATAAGATTCATCAATGAAAACAGAATTATAGCTTTGAAAGTTTCAACGTGATTCTTTATTATTTGAGTTCATGTGTACGTGCTTTTGTGTAATTTGGACGGAATTTGTCGCGATGATTAATATATTAATGTTCTAGTTCTAAATATAGGACATGAGAAGTATGTTCGGAACTGTTTGATCATATTTAGTCAACATTCCATACTAATATACATTTTGAAGATCGTGGGTGGACATATATAATAGATATATGAAGATGTGGTATAAGTGCTAATATGAACATTCTCCATCCAAGTCGTAATATATAAAAGTAAACCATTATAGGTCAAAGTTCGGTCGTCAACAAGGAGCCTTGGCTCACACTGCACAGTAAGCTATAAAAGGCCCCAAAAAATACTATTGTAAAACCATGCAAACGGGAAACCAAGGTCTATTCTATATAAAAACAAGAAACGAGAAACACTTATGAACCACATCAACACACGACAACTACTGAACATCAGATTCCTGACTTAGGTCAGATGCAAACAATTGCCGCGGGTTTAAACGTTTTCATGGTACCAAAAATTCACCCTCATCTGAAACAACAGTGTAACATCACAACATAGAAAGAAAAATGGAGTCTTGTTTGTTCATTTCTCTTGTCGAGTGGCTACTACCGAACAGCTTTGTATACTCATATGATTATGTTAATGGTAAATAGTTACCAATAAAATTGAGAATGGAAATGGGGACCAATACATGTTTGAATTATTCCTTTACTTCACTCTTTCATTTTTAGTATAACAAGTTAAAATCGAGATTTTAGCATTTCTTTGTGATGTGAAAGCGTTGAACGAATCATAAAATTGAGAATGAATATGGGGAATGTGTCAAAGAAACAACAACCCGACCATAGAGCAGACAACAGCCGAAGGCCTACAATGGATCTTGAATGCAGCGAGAAACTCCCACACCCGGAGGAATCCTTCTGGTGACCCCTTAAAAAATATGTATACTAGTTCAGTGATAATGGATAAAACTCCGATTTATACACAAGAAACTAAGTGTGTATGAAAATAGTTTCTTCAAAATCCACTTGTGTTTATCTTTTGAAAAAAAGAGCTAGGTGTTGCTATCCAGAGGATAGAAATGTTCAAAAAACAAAAAAAAAATTGAGTAATTGAGTAAATTTCGTCCCTTTCTATCTATTAAAGTAGCACTTGAAGGTAAATTTCTTATTACATATTTGAATTGCTTAGGTGAAAAATAGCTTGAAGGATAATTTTCGTAAAAAAATCATCATATGATCGAAACTGTATCGTATGCCCTCAATCGATTTATGACCATTGTACAGCGGGATACTACTGTTGTAAAGATTATAGACAGTTACAGTTGTTTTTATATATTGGGAAATAACACATTATATCGGAATGGCTCACCAAAGTTGTCTGCCTCTCTAAACTACGGATCTCATGATCAATCTATGTAATATAAACTTCCTCGGTATAGTTATGTTACTAGATCACAAATACAGTCCATGATTTTGTTTCATTTTTGATGTGACAATTTCCAACAATTGTTAAAAATGATTGTTGATGTTTGCGACATCTTTTCACTATTGACCAAGTGACGTAGATTAATCAGTATTTAACATTGTGCAAAACTCATTCCGTATGATAGACTATATCATAAAAGACCCAGACATGACAAAATGAACAATTCAACAAGAAAACTTAAAATTACTTTTAATATACAAAACAATGATAGAAACAAAATATAATTGATATATAAAGGCAACAGTAGTATACCGCTGTTCAAAACTCATAAAGCCATGGACAAAAAACAAAATCGGGGTAACAAACTAAAACCGAGGGAAACGCATTAAATATAAGAGGAGAACAACGACATAACACTAAAATGTAACACAAAATCCCACGAGAATAACAAATATAACATATATATATAACATCAAAACCAAATACATGAATTTGGGATAGAGAAGTACCGTGACACGTCTTATCGCAATGTGAATTTACACTCAAAAATAAGAGAAAACATACGATACAACGTTATAATGTAATACACACAGAAACGAACTATAATATAACAATGGCCATATTCCTGACTTGGTACAGGGCATTTTTAAAGGAAAAAATGGTGGATTGAACCTGGTTTTGTTGCATGCCAAACCTCGTACTTTTATGGCCATGTGAAATATAACATCAAAATGACAACACAGGACTACAATATAAATAAATTGGAGAACACAATTGACAAAAAATTACACGTACAGCGGCCAACGAAAACGGACTTCGGACATGTACAAACATAATGTGGCAGTGTTAAAAATTCTGCGAGAGCTTTAACCTTTCCATAACCTTAGACATTGGTTTAACAGCACAACATAAGAAAAACAAATTTATTGAAAAAGGAAAAACATGTCACCAGATCGACATAAAACACAACCAAGAAACAAAATACGATCTAACAGTACACTCAGTTACTAAAAGATAGCTTAAGGTAGATTCATGGTATACCGCCATCTTGGATTGTACAATCACAGTACAAAATCGGTCTAGTTATTTGCCTAAATCTGTAAATTTGGAAACAGATTTGCAATTCAATGGTTAGACTGTTTTTTCTATTTAAAGAAAACTTGTTAATAAATCGTATTATTTAAAATATTTTAACAAATATCAATTTTTTTGGTTTCAAAATCATTTTTTTCAAAAGAGCCATTTAAGGGGAGATAACTAATTTATACTGGGCTAATAGGGAATTTTTTTATTTTTACTTGTAGCAAGAAAACAAGTTTGGTGGCACCATGTTTTCTTTTATTTTCTTAAAATATATTATGAAACCTTTCTTCTCACAATTTATTTTAAAATTCTATCTCATAGAACTTTTTTATGCACACTAATGTGTTTTTTCATGAACAAACTAACCAAATTTTGGCATTTTCAACTACTCATAGCTTGAAAAATAGCACGGTGACCCATAACTTTTATTCAATTTTTGAAAAGAGCATAGTAAAATCTTCATTTTGGCAAATTATAAAAAAAATTCTGTCTCACAAAATATATACTTGTGATCTACCTTAAAGCAAGTTATAACTTATGACTAGATCAATTTAAAAGCCTAAATTTTAATTTAATTATCAGTACACATCCAATGGACATTATGTAAAGACGTGATAAACAGTCGGGGGAAAATTTGCCCTTGTGCAATGACAAAGAACAAGTATTGCCACAATATAGGACCGCAAATATTCATGACTGTAAGGAATATATATTTAGTAATGTTTTTATTTAATAATGAAAAATAAATCCTTGTTAGCACCGTTAAAACAAAGTTTAGAGATCTTTTTACATTTTGTTTATTGATAATCTTTTACAGTAAGTTTATCCAGAGGATCGATTAGTTTAAATTGATCGTATTTACGGACTCTATAAACAAAATCGCTGTAACAATTATAGTGATATACCGTTAGCCAAACATTTTCTATAAGTTGAGGAGAGGCGTTAGATACACAAGGAAATTTCAAACTCATAAGTCTTAAATCTTGCTTTAAAATAAATGGACTAGAAAAAAATTTTGCGTGTCTCTAAGAAGAAGATATTATAACACAGTGAAACAAACAGTGTAGATGTGTGATAAATTTTAATCATTGTAGCTACATTTTTGTAGGTAAGCATTCATACAACCTAAAAGAGTAATAAAATGCTTAATATTAATATTACGGAGAAGTAATGTTGATAGCTAAAACAGTATTTAACAAGGTAGTAAAAAGGTAAGCTTCAATTTACTCATTAGGAAAACCGTCCTGTTAAAGTAAGTGTGCATGAACGATGAGATTGACAGCATTTCAGATACGTTTGATATCTATAATACGGTATCATAGAGATAGCAGATATATTTCATGAAAATAGATTTATTCCATAACTGCAACTGTAAAGTACTTGATAGCATGTTTTAGGATATTTTTCACAGTGGTATTTATGAACGTAATAGAGATAAACTATTACTTAATAGTTTTATGCGAATCTGATCCAAACTTGTAACATTAGTTATTAACGACATTGTTTACTTTATTTATTGAAAAGGCTTCGTAGTTTATGGATGTTATTGGGTAGATAATAACAATGGTATGGCAGCTTTTCAAAAGAAAAATAGTTCTGCACCTACGACAGTGTCCTGCTTGGAACATTGCAGGAATGTAAATTACAACTATGCAGCATCAAAACTTGACACGTTTGTAAGTATTGATTCTGCAGGGCAGAACGGGACTTCTCAAGAGAAGGAAAATGTGCTAATTTTATCCTGAAATTTCACATGTACTGTCACATACACAAAATGATTATGTTCATTGCATCTACTTAGTATCTAATAGAACGTAACATTTTGGATATCAGATATCATAATGGTTCATGACTTACACCAATAATTGTCAACGATGACTTAATGTTAGGTCAAGAGAGAAGTCAGTGACTTTCTAAATATAAACTTTACATTTTTATGTATCAACCTAAGAATATGTTATTTAAAGTTGATATTCAATGAGTGTTACCTATTAGGAATATCCTGACGTGTAAAACAATATAAATATGTAAAACCTAGAGGATATATTTTATTAGTTGTAAGATTGTTACATACAAGGTAAAAGAAATCGAGCTAGGAGCAAGACACAACGACCATAGTTTATAATGTTTCCATAAATAAAGTTTCATAAATCTGTAAATGATAATCTAAAATACTAGCAGGGAACTCATGCCAATATATATTCAGCTGCCCTTTACACAAACAATCTAAAGTGTAAAATAAATCTTACGATAGAAATATTTAGTTGAATTATCAATGAATATTTTAGACTTACGATAAATACACTTGAGATTGTTTGTGAAAAGGGCTACAGGTTCTTTGTTTGTTTATTTTTGAAGTAGAACTACTCCGCGACAGTCACTTTTTAATTATGTGAAATCTTGAAATTCTCCGCAATATGTGTGAAAAGGTGTGTATAGGGAAGTGAAATATAATGCCTCATATAAGAAAAGTCACATCCCTTGAGCACACGAAGTAACCATCGAAACAGTCTTTTTGGTGATGACCTGGGTGTTAAACGACAACATTTCTTTCCCTTTCAAGAATTACCCTTTCATCTAGTGACAGTTTAAATTCCATCCTCTACTCGAATTGTTCATCCCGGTCTCGTAGCTCTGCAGAGCAAGTCGAATTTAGTTTCTTCTTGTCAAAAATATAGTTTTTGATTTTCAAACATTTTGCCCTGAGCATCACTGAAAAAACATCGATTTTGGAAATAACATCTGATGAGTGATCTATTTGATATCAAAGTAAACAGTTTATGTGAGAGTAAAATATTACGTATAAATTAGTATGGAAAACAAATTTAAAAAACGGATGGAAAATGTGTACTTCTATACCCCTTTAATTAATCAATTATTTCAGGGGTTATGATAACATTTATAAACATTTAAAATTAACAAGACAAAAACAAGAGCAATATTTTGTTTAAGGGTACATTTGAGTGCTACTGTGGAAATGATATACAATTTACCATAGAAGTTGGTGACTCGGAATGTGGATTTCCATGTCCAATTACCGTGACTGATTCATGTGGACGAACTAATCGAATAGCTGTTTATAAAATACGTAAGTTGGAGTTAATATTAAGGTTCCATGAAACTGTAACTTTTATACTTTATAAATTTGGTTCAACATATCTACTGAGAATTCGATCTTCAAATCATTATCTTTTGATCTGTTGTTATTTAGATATGTTTGGTGCACATATTAATTAATAAAGATATGTTTGGTGAGAGCACTAATTTGTCGAAATATGTTTGGTGTTGGTACTTACTTGAAGACATATGTTCAGTCAGGGTACTTATTAGTTGAAATCCAAAATATCATTGACAATTTTCTACCAATTTAAGCGCGATGGACTAAGGGATACGTTGATAAAAAATGTACTAATTAAGATTATCGTAAATATGTATAACGATCCAAATCTTATATTCCCTATAATGATGTTAGTAAGAATTTTCCTACTAAGCAGCAATATATGTCATGGGAGGGGGCATATATCTCCTCTGTTATTGTGCTGGATTAATGAACAGTCACGAGTCAATTAAATCGGCAAACTACGAATTAAATGGATTTTCAACGATTACTGATGAAATTTAAAGAGGGCTCTAGTTATGTGATATAAATAAAACCAATTATGATTTGTTTTGTTCAATCACTATTAACTAAAGTGAAATTGGGAAATAATACTTCGATTTCAGCAGCCAGTATTGGTAAATTTGTCAAAATAAGCTAAAAAAATCGATGATGCATTATTCGCTTGAAAGTGAATAGTTCGACCACATTGACTACGTGCTCATGTGAACTTCAATTTAACCCTTTAGTTAGAGAAAGATAACGCAGGAATTGTGCGTGTTCGGTAGTTGAAATAAAAAGAATGTCGACATTGAAAGTGAAACAAAGGTCAATAATTGTATTGAGTAATGCAGTCTACAAAAACGCATTGTTATATAGGTAAAAACGATGTTTAAAACATATTGTCAAGCTATAATATGGAATTAAAAAAATCCAAGTGCACAAGTTCGATATCTATTTTAATCTTTATTTCTGTTTTAATTATATCGAATATATTACCATCGGGAGTATCCGGAGGTTAACTCGATAGTTAATTAGATGGCGTCTAAATTCAAATTTACACGAAACGATGAGTCATATTATCTAGCCCATGTCTTGTAAATTGTTCATTTTATACTTTTATAATCTGAATCAATGTTTTAATATGTTATAAATCAAATATAAAATTATGAGTCAAAACATAGAACATGAATTTGACAGCTAGTGCCTGCTTAACTCCAACTTGATACACATATTATTATTTGTAATAAAATATGCATAATAATCACATAACATTTACATAACTGTTAGAATGCTATCTTTTAAAAGAGGGACGAACGATACCACAGGGATAGTCAAATTCATAAATCGAAAATAAACTGACAACACCATGGCTAAAAATAAAAAATACAAGCAGACAAACAATAATACACATGACACAACATGGAAACTAAACAATAAGCAACATGAATCCCACTAAAATCTAGGGGTGATCTCATGTGCTCCGGAAGGGTAAACAGATCCTGCTCTGTATATGGCATCCGTGTTTCAACTTATTCGGTATTCAAAAGCATGCAACAACTACACACGACTTTGTAAATCATCTACAATGTTTGAGCACAAAGTTGATGAACAAGAGGTATTTCAGAGAACATCTCGTCCTTTTTCTAAATAAAGTTTATCGGAAGGTACCGAGACCTTGTTGATAAATATTCCGTGTCAACTTCATAAATAATACACGATGGTCTTGAAGTATATATTATCAGTACTGACGTTTTTTTTTTTGTGTGTGCCTTTTTGTGTTTCTTAGTTACATATTACACGCATCCCGTCATTGTGTTATTGTTATATGATATATTTTGTGTTCTTGCCTTTCATTTTTGCGACTGTGCTGTTTGTTAGTTTTTTTAATGATAAAGATAATACCTATACCAAGTCAGGAATATGACATTTGTTGTCAATTCGTTTGATAGGTGTGATGTGTCCATTCGTTTGATGTGTTTGGACTAATAATTAACTCATGAGCTACGCGCATTCATGGATTAATGTCTTGTTCGATCACTCGTTGAACATGTTTTTTATATTTGAGATCTAACTATTATTCTATAGATAATCAGCGTGTAGTTCATTTGATGCTTTTCATCAGTCAAATCTCCAGTAAGGCGTCAATTTCCTTGTTTTTCCTTGAATTTGCTATTTTGCATTACGGTCTTTTTAACACAGATGTCCTACCAAGACTCCTTTGTGGTTTGGAAGACATTCCTCTAAATAAGACCAACATAACGCAGCTGGAATCTTTTCATAGAAAGAATTTAAGAAATTTTCAATCTCTTCCTCAACGCACGGCTATAGCTGCAATATATCTCTTGATTTGTGGACTGCCAATAGAAGCTGAACTCCACAACAAGCAATTGTTTTTTCTCCATTATTTACTTTCTTCAAATGTTCAAAGAGTTAATGATATCATCATCAGACAAATGTCGGTTAACTATGATAACCCGAACAACTTTTTTTCTACAATTCGAGAAATCCATTTAAAGTTTGGACTGCCTCCGATTCACCTTCTTCAAGAATCTCTCCCTTCAAAATTGAAAGGGAAAGCTCTTGTAACGAAGCATCTGAGCACATACTGGCAAAATACCTTAAGGGACGATGACGAATCTAAATCAACTCTAAAATATATGGAAACTAAACATCTTTTTTGGGGCAAAAATCATTCAGTTTGGACTATATTTGAAAAGACAAAAGTCGAAGTTCGGAAAGCTATTATTAAAACTAGAATAGTTTCAGTAACATTTATATTGAATTCTGATAGAGCTAAATTTAATCAATCACTTCTCCACTCTGCCAATTATGTAATCTTTCTGAAGAAAATATCTCTCATTTTCTTCTGGATTGTCCACTTTTATCCAATACTAGAATTACATACTTTGAACCAATCAAGGCCTATGTTACTCAACATATAACAGATAAAGTCTGGAACAGTGTCTTTCAATTGAAATCAAATATTATCAGGCTAATTATAGACTGCAGGCATTTTTCACAAGCACTAAGAGACGGCAAGATAATGAACACGATAGAAGCCAAAACTAGGGAGATGTGCTATAAATTTTATATTAAGTGCTTAAAGTTGCTTGAGACAATGGATGGTTGACGGTCTGAAACAAACAGTTTTTATTCCGTATAAGTTGTGTTTTAATGTTTATAAATTACACTCGGATTTTATGTGTAAATAGAAGAGTTTCACTGTGTATTTTAACCGTTGGACAATAACTTTTAAAATATATATACTATATATTTAAATGTGTAAATAGTACTTTTACTTGGGGATAATCCTTGGTGTTCCTTATAAAGGAAGCTTATACGGAGAGAAGAAGAAGAAGAAGTAACGTCAATAGAAAGAACACATCTTTTTTTGCAAATAATTAAAATACATTCAAAATATAAGTGTTGACTTGCTGAAATTAAAAGATGTTAGATTGATACTTTAACAGGATAATGTTCACCAATATATCGTTTAAAATTCAAGCGAGCAGCATATTCGCAAAACGAACCTTATGCAATACATTATATCTACACTTTGGCCATTTGTATTTTGACCATCTAAATCCCTAGGCAAGCCATGCCCTATAAAGTTTAACTGTCACGATTGTTGAAATATTTTATCACACTCGATACACTAGTAGAGTTTATATTTTAAGAACTATGCCCCGTTGCACGAAGTAGAACGTTGGACAAAGTTGGGCAAAAGTGTTCACCCAAAATGTATCAGACAAACAGGAATTAATCTAAATAAACATCTTTTATTTTCAAATTGTATCACCTGAAAATTGTAAGTTAGTATGTATTTGACATTTTCTTACAATTGCAGAAGGCGAATCTTTGCCCATAGTTCTTCCTGTACTAGAACCCGCAACAGAAGTGTCTACATCTCAAGTAAAACCTACAACAGAAGTGTCTATATCTAATGTACACCCTACAACAGAACTGTCTACATCTCAAGTAAAACCCACAACAGAAGTGTCAACATCTACAGTAGAACCAACAACAGAAGTATCTACATCTACAGTACAACCCACAACAGAAGTATCTACATCTACAGTAGAACCCACAACATTCGTGGCTACATCTACAATTGAAAAGTTATCCACTACCAGTGCCGTGCATGATATGACGAGTATAGATGACGATAAAACAACTACTGTTTCAATAGGAAGTGAAAAAACGTCACCCACAACTACATTTGAACAGTCAACTGAAATTAGTACAAAAGTAGCTGAACTGTCAGTTTCTACTCCGGCTAAGTCGACCTCCTTAAAAGAAACTATAATTACGCACATTACTAAGCCAAGCTTGTCAATTTCTACAACAGCTGTAGAAACGGTATCTTTTTCCTCAAATTTGAAAAATCCTAGTATTTCTAATCAGATGCAATATATGTGCCCGTGTGCATCAGTTGGTTCAAAGTGGACCTTTCTTGCTAATATGAATATGTCAATTGCTGAATTGAAAATATATCTGAATGATTACTTAGATGAACTTAAACAAAATCTTACTATCGATAAGACGAAGACATCATCATATATCAACACAAAAAAATCCGCCCCAGATGATCGAAAGTCGTCAGTGTCGATTGGATATTTTGGCATTTTTTTAGTTGGTATCCCAATAGCATTCATAATGTGCAGTGATGCAATGAGATTTGCAATGCAGATTCAAAAACGCAAACTATAAAATGAAATCAGCTAGATTTTTAATGAACAAATGAATACACATTTTATTTTCTGATTTTGTTGTCTGTGCTCTTTTTAATACTTTTGTTGTCAGTTTTTCAGATCGTCCAGAAATAGCAACATTTACATATGTGAACTTATAGCTTCTTAGTCAACAAAAATATGATATAAATACTTTTCATGTATCCCGTCATTGTGTTATTGTTCTATGATTTTTTTTTGTGTTCTTGCCTTTCATTTTTGCTAATGTGCTGTTTGTTTGTTTTTTAATGATAAAGATAATATCTATACCAAGTCAGGAATATGATAGTTGTTTTCCATTCGTTTGATATGTGTGATGTGTCCCTAAATACTTTTCATATATTTTAATAATAAAACACAAATTGATTCAATACAAATATACTTTTAATTTCTGTTCTGTTACTGTCAGGTTAACATACTTAGTACAAAGAACGAGAAATAAACTTTCGAAAACATATACATAGCTATATCATGTATCACGTTCTGCAAGTACGTAGTAGTGAACAGGTTGATTAAGAATATGTCGTCTTTTAAAATTTCAGTGAAACAATCAAGCACATACAGTTATTTGCAAACATACAAACACACATAAATACATATATGCATACATACAAGTTTAGATATTGTTTATTGTTTTCTAGTTTGAGATGTTTAAATACACAGCCTTAGTCAGGTTGAATGACGATACTGAATAGATTTGAACCATCTCTATGAGGATCCATAGGTAGTCTGCTGCAAGGAAACAGTTTTGATCAGAGTCCTGTTTCAATGAAAGTCTAATACATGCCCGTAAAAAGCCAAAAATTAAATGACAACGCCATAGCAGAAAAGAAAAGACCAAAAGACAAACATCAGTGTAGAAAACATAACATAGAAAACAAATTTTAAACACTGAGCAACACCGGGTTGATATCAGGTGATCCAGAGGGGAAAGAATAACCTACTCCATATGTTGCTACCGTCTTGTTGGAAGATAAAGACAGAAAACGTCAAAGTTTGGTAAATAGACAAAACTCAAAAAGTAAAAAATGTTCTACAATGCCGTAACATGAGAAGTATTCTATCGAGATAACGAGGGGTTGCAGAAAAAAATTGACGGTGAACGGAGATAGTGATTGCTATATAAACCCGTCACAACTAAAGGTATATAAAGTGAACATCGAATAGTAAGTTATGAAGACATGCCCATTATTATATTTCAGCACTTGGGTGAAAGAAAGTATCCAATATATATCCCAGTAAAAACATGGGTAAAATTTCACTCCGAAGGAAAAACAATTCCCTGCTTCAATCTGACAAACCAGTCTAGCTGTCAACGATAAAAGTATAAAAAAGAATCAATTCAGAAAAGAAGGGTCCAGACGGATATTCATATATTGCAAGAATAGAATACCTTAAATAAATGTGTGACTTTGTCAGATGACATAAGGATACTAAAAGTCATGAATAAAAATAAACATACTAATTTGATTCATTATAGGACCAGTTTTGAAAAAGTAAAAGATTAAGTCACCTCTAGTTTCCCTGTGATACATACATTTCTAGTCTGCTACATTCTTTTCACATTTTATCATTTTTTGGTCTTAATCAAGCTTTTGACAAACAGTTTTATTATATAATAGAGGAATAATGTACATGCACGTGCTCGTTACTTTTGTCCTTAATATGTATCTAATAAATATTTCAATAGAATGTTATCATGTATCAGCAAAAAGTGCAGGCTTTGAAAATTAAACAAGAAACGACACGATAGAACAGAAATTACCATTGTCATACACAAACATTGAAAAAGGTATCAATTTCATGATAGTAAAAATAGACGCAATTAAGATTTCATTTCAAATCCATAACTATAAAATATCTTGTCATAGTGTATGCCTATAGTATACTAAAATATTTATGATATTTTTATATATATGCCTTTCAACCGTTCAGTTGATTACTACTCCCTTGGGTCTGAAGTAGTACGAATAAGAGTGATGTGCAAGAATATTGGACATTCCCAAGCGAAATAACCCAAGTTGTTTAAGAAATTTTTATAAAAACTCTGATAGTTTTAAATTGCTCACCGAGATATAATTTTATTATGACACATGATACCTCGTATGTGTATTTAAATTAAGTCTTCATAATTTTGTTAAATTGACATAACCTCAATTTGAATGTATCTGTAATATTCTATTATTCATTTTTTTTATCGAAATATATCTTGGCCACAGTATATCAAATTCATTTACAAAATACATCATTTTGATACATTTTTCTATATAAAATCTCTTAAAATTCGATAGAACTTTCAATAACAATTACCACTTTATATTTCTAAACAATGAAAGTGGGCAAAGCAGAAACTTTTATTTAGTCAGCCTTTCTGTTATGTCGATCCATTTGTATACTGTACATACGACATCGTTGATTTAAAAAAAAATCTTGATAATTATATTGTTTCATCATTTTTCAATCTTATCTGCTATTGAAAAATTAACTGCGACGAAAAATAGATTTTTTATGATTTTTTTAAAAGTATCAACCCAACGTTAACGTCAAAGGTACAATAACCACTATAGAAACATAGGGGAAAAAGAAAGAAAATATGAATGTTATTTTCAAGTGACCATTGATACCAGTAATGTTGACTTAATTTTTTTTTTTTGAAGAATCATATTTGGTAATCCATTTAAAAGTTCACTTGCTATGGATTTTTTTTTATCACATTTAAGGTAAAAAAAGATATATTAAAAATTATAACAGGGTATACGTGTTTCCCGTTTACATCAATTATAACTATTTATATGATTTAGCAATGACATAGCACGTGCACTGATTAATGTAAAAACATTAAATGTCCTTCATTCTTGTGTATGAAAAAAACAAAATTAATATATATTAATTTCGATTTTGTGTAAATAGATGGCTTGATAAAACAGCTTAACGACAATAATTACTTTTTAATGAAGGAGATGAGAGGGTTTGAAATGAGGACTGTTGTAATATAATTCAACTCGAAAACACAACAACAACAACGTTATATTTACAGTACAGTTATTTTAAAAACATTATCATTTTAGATATTCATGTTAAAGATATCAATTAAAGCAACACAATTGTGTTTTATACAGGATTTATTCCTTACGTGCTACAAGCTTTTACATCTTGTCAATGCACATGACCTTGGTCACTTCTCTTTTTATAAGCAAACATACACATGCTAAAACATGTACATTATTGTATGTTGTCGACATTCCTCGCAAAGTAAAGTAACGAAATTCCGAACTCCGAGGAAAATTCTAAAAGGAAAGTCCTTAAAGCAAATGTCAAAATAAAAAGCTCAAACACGTCAAACGAATGGATAAAAACTGTCATATTCCTGACTTGGTACAATCATTTTCTTGTGTATAAAAAGGTTGATTAAACCTGAAATTTAGCTAGCTAAACCTCCTACTTGTATAAGTCGCATAAAACTTCATTATATTGACAACAATGTGTAAACAAAACAAACAGACATAAACCAACATCATTGTTGAAGTTCGTGTGGTGACCTAAAGTTGTTAATTTCGGTCTCTTGTGAAGAGTTGTCTCATTGTAAATCATACCACATCTTTTTGTTTATATAAAAGTAAAAGTGTCTAAAAATAGGGGTACAGCAGTCAAAAATGTGTTATAATATTAACCACTACAAAAACAAGCTAATATATCAACAAAGATAAACAAATAAGCATACACAAAAGAAAAATAAGCTGTTAGATTCAAGGTTTTAGTAAAATTTTAAATCATATTATCAATTAAGTGTTCTAATTGGTGTCATGTTCCTCTAACACATTTTTTATGGGTTTGAAGGAAAACAAATACGCACTAAAACAGTAATAATTTGTTCGAATGCGTCGTTAAAAGAACTCAATAACACTATGTTACAAATGAATTTAAAAAAAAGCCCTTTTATCCAATTTAATGGAAATAATCGGTGAATTGCAAGTGAAAAAAATATCGTGCGTTAATATTTTTCCAAAGATATAGCTTTGTAATATATACATTTGTGTAATTGATATAAGTACAACTTGTTTGTGTAATTAATTGACGGAATAATTTTTCGATCAAGAGTATCTCCGTATATTGGTTAGGAATTATATCAGGAATTCAAAGATAAATGATATTAGGAGTAAAATGGTAAAGATCGGTAATCATTTGGTTCGTTAATTCTGCAATACAATCAAAACAAATATACATAAAGGCCTTAGACAAATTTTAACCTGTGAGTTTTAAATCCATATGCATTCATGTCTATGAACACACCCTGCCTACCAATGTGCGTCTAGACGAAAGATTTTTGGTTAATGTCTTGGACGTTTGTCATGACGATTAAGTTATGACTGCTTTCTTTTTCTTTTTCAGAAGTCTTTATTGGGAAGTGATATGTGATATCAGAGACAATGTCTCTTGTGATATTAAGAGCAATTTTCTGTAACCACCAATCATTTTATATAGTGGCCGGCACGCATAGTCACCGATTTTCATGAAACTTAGCCAAAACATGTGATCATGTAATTAAGTAAGAAAAATGCCCACCAAAATGTTGCTGTTGCCATGGCAACCAGGTGGATAAGATTCCCTGCAAATTTTGAGAAATTTAGCATAAGAAAACAACAACTTTGCAGTCATTCGTAATCAAAACCAGGTTTTATTTAATTATATTGATAAATATTTTTCTGAAACATGAAACTTAACAAACAAAATAGCAATGTCATAAACAAGAAATATTTTGGCTGAATATTGTCACAACAGCAGAAGCAGAGGTAATTTTTCAATATAGTTCAGAAGACAAATTTTACACATTTTGTAAGAACAAAATAGACATTTTTGCATCCCCTCCATTCAATCTGTGATTATGAATGAAAAGTATCATTGTTTCTAATAAAAAATTATTACAAAACGTTTGGGAAATTGGGTTCTAGGATGGTTACTATGGAAACAAAAATGTGTAATTTTTGCCTTTTTACCTCTAAAATGTGGCCATGTTATTAAAATAATCCACAAAAAGTAATAATTATTGAATGACTATGAAGTGAAAACTATTAGCAAACACATTACCATAAATTTGTCCAAAGGTCAGAGGTTATTGATAAGCTTGACCTTTGATCTATTGTATATAAATTGAATTTTGAAAGGAAATGTAATAGATTTACTATACATTGAGAAAATGTTCAGGACGTTTAAACCACTATTTATTAACATATAAAAAATAAAGAGTCAAGGTCATGTCAAAACTGCTTAGCAACCACCCTTATTTAAAATAAACAGCTGCGCCATGAGCACATGATACGCCCGTCGTCTTATGTAGAAGTTTTATGCAAAATCATAAATTGTTTCCGAGAAAGTTTTAAGCAATAACCATATATTGTTTTTGAGATACGGCAGGACATGTGTTTTTTTTTTTTACAAAAAACTAAATATCACTAAAATAAAATTTTGAATCAAAACCAAAAAGTATACATATCTTTAGATTAATATAACAAAGAAGTGTGTAAAGTTTTAAGCAATAATCATAAATTGTTTTTGAGAAACGGCGCAACATATATAAAAAAAGCTTCCCCCTTTTTTACAAAATACTGAATAACTCAAAAACGAAATTTTGAATCATTACAAAAGTATACATATCTTAAGATTAAAATAAATAAGAAGTGTGTAATTTTTTAAGCAATAATCAAAAATCGCTTTTGAGATAAGGTGCGACATGTGAAAAAAACACCCCCCTGTTTTAGTTACAAAGTGCCTTAACTCAATAAGTTTTAATCTTATTTTTCACAAAAAAGAATACAGATTATTTGACCATCATAAGAAACAACTTATTAAAGTTTCATGAAATTTGGATGAGTCGTTCTCAAATAACGGTGCCACATGTTTACGCCGGACAGACAGATAGACAGACGGACAGATGAACAGACGGACATACAGACAGACAGACGGACAGACAGACAGACAGACAGACAGACGGACGGACACCGGACATTTGTATACCATAATACGTCCTGTCAAAATTTTGACGGGCGTAAAAAAAAAGTACCTAACAACCATATATGATTTCATTCAGGAAAATATAAACTATTACATAGACCTAACTTAAAAGGTCTAGGGGTGACATCACATTAGTTGTAAACAATCATTCATTTAAAGTGTTGCCTAGGAACCATTTATTTATATTACGAAATGCCTAGCAACCATCTATTCATATTGAAAAGTGCATAGCAACCATTCAATTATTTAAAAAAAACTGAGCGGCAACAGTATATTGTAAGTTTCATTTGGACAAAAATTAAAATACAAATTAATATTAAGAACACATGACTATTCCAGAATAGTAAATTATATAGCAAACTTAATTTCATGAGACTGATTACAGAAGAAGAATAGAAAAGGAATATAACTGCTAAGAGATCGACCAGTTTATTTTGTAGGTTTCTTTGGTTGGGGTGTGCCTTTCGTGAAAAGATGTTATGCATAGACAAAATATTCATATTTTTTTTTTATTGCGTTTTTGTATTTTAAGCAGTTTTTGGCTGATGTGCATTTAAATGTACAGAAAACTGTTTTAGCAAGTTTTGGGCAATATTATTTATCTTCATATCAAAACACAATCACATTCATTTCATTAAACATCCATTGACTAGGACAATCAGGACCCCTTTTTGGTGCCAAAATATAAAATTATTACAAATTTGCTAAAAACGTAAGCTCTAATGCTATTTACAATAAAAGTAGAAAGCGTGTGTTAGATAAATATGAGTCGTCTCTGACAACACAGTGAAACACGCGTCAGGAAATTGAGTCATTACATGTATGTTGTGGTTCAGGTAGATCATTATAAAGTATAGACTTTTTGAGAAAGAATTTGCTTATAATTTGCTAAAATGTTTGCATAAAAAAAAAATCTTTGAGATAGAATTTTGAATAATTGTGAGAAGATATGTTTTAAGAAAATAAAAAGAAACAATGATGTCACTGAATTTGTTTTCTTGCTTCAAGTAAAGATAAAAAAAGTTCCCTAGCAGTCCAGTATTTTTTTAACTGAAATAGTTATTTCTCCGTATTAGTACGTGTAGACCCACGTTTTCACCGCGCAGTGATACGTTTTGATACGTAGTACATGTAAGCACGTTTTGTTGCGTTCCGTTAAGCTTTGATACGTATTTATTAGGTTTCTTCTTCGGTTCAATTTTGGTTACGTTTGTTATTGAATTTTCAAAACATACAAAGCAAGTCCAGATTTAAATAAAGGATCACTACGTTTCGATACGTTTCGTTACTTATATTCCCGTTTCGCTACGCGTTCAAAACGTAGTAAAACGTAGCTCTTGAAACGTTACAGTGTGACTGGGGCTTTTATAAACATCCTAACCATTAAATTGCAAATCTGTCTCCAAATTTATAGATTTGGGCAAATAATTAGACCGATTTGTACTGTAATTGTACAATCCATGATGGTGGTTTACCATGAATATACCTTAAATTCATTTGACAACCCCTAATTATAGTAAATACCCTTTAAAGACAATTTGGTGTAACAATCGTCAGTTAGTATTAACATCAATATATTATTATATGAGAATGGCTGGTAAAGCTTATGTTGAAAATATTGACTCCTTAACTTTTAATTAGGATGTATATCACAGTTTGTATCAATCTGAACCCAAGTATGCATGGTTGCTAGATTCTTTTATATCAAGTAAGGTTCGTTGCTAAGAACTTTTAACATGACCTTGACCTCTGGAATTTTGCTTTCTAACCAAATATAAGCAAAATTTGTCAAAACCTCTTTTTTAAATACTTTTGGGGTTTATTTGATAAAATGTCTGACAAAATTAAATTAAAAAAAAACCGAAGGTCAAAGTCAAGGTCATCAATAACCTTTAACCTTGCGGTCAAATTCCAAGTCACTGCATGCACAACATGTCCCAAGTGATTTTTACATTGGCATTTGTCACTGTGCTGTGCCCTTTTCCCAATTTTGTCAGAAAATAATTTGTATCTTTCATCTTACTCATAAAGTGTTACATTTCAATGATCAATAGTCAAAATATTCATAAAACTTGAAATGTATGCATGATAACTGCTTAAAATGGATAATTTTTTATCCTCAAAATATGCATTTTTGAAACAAAATCCAAGGGTATAAACATTTTTTTTGCCAACAGATTTCTTGTTAGTTTATCAACAGCTACCAACAGACCAAATTTCAAGAAAATCTGAAACTATGCGTGCCGCAATTTGGTTGGTGGCTATTACAGAGAATTGCTATTAAAACCTCAAACTAGCTTAGAAGGAGAAAACACACATGAATATTAAAACAACCCATTAACTAAATGCGCAAAAACGTTATATGACATAGGCAAACTCTCTATGTCTTACTGTGCCATAGGTTGCACTTTTGTCAATAAAGACAATGCAATTTCCTATAGGAAATTCATTTATGCTAAATGTGTGCCACTTTAACTATGAATTTATTTTTAAAAAAATTTCTAGCTTTTAAAACTTTGCTGTTCTGAGTGATTCAAGGCTGCGTGTTGAAGACCGTATTTTGACCTATAATGGAATACTTTTACAAAGTGTGACTTGGATGAGAGAATTGTTTCATTGGCACTGTACCACATCTTCTTATATTAACTTTCTAGAATGGAAAATTCATGAGCATAAATGTACTCTTATCTTTAGGACGAATCCCGTATTTATCAAAGGCATACGGATGTAACTCCATAATAGATTGCCGTTATTATAATTAAACATTATGTATTGAAAATCAAAGGGTGATCACGACCTTTTCGCTTTTCTCTCAATTTTTGAATCCGACAGTAAGCTGTCAATTGGGAAAATTTGATCAGTTAACAATTTTGTATATAATTTGTTGTTTCAAATTATGAAAAAGAAAGTGATTCTCATTTCTTAGAATACTTCATGATGTAAGGCACAATTGAGTAATATGATAACGCCCTTTCAATTAAAAAGAAAACGATAAAACACATAATTTTTTTTACCGACCGTGCAAGGGAAGAAAATGTTATTATATTGATTTATTTATGAAAGTAAATAAGTAAAAAAAGATGGAATATACATAGATGCAAGTGATTTATAATAGGTCATTCTAAAAAGTTGAATAAATGTTCCAAATTTAGAAAGATACGCGGTATGGAAAACAAAACAAGATAAAATTGAGAATGGAAATGGGGAATGTGTCAAAGAGACAACAACCCGACCAAATAAAAAACAACAGCAGAGGGTCACCAACAGGTCTTCAATGTAGCGAGAAATTCCCGCACCCTGAGGCGTCCTTCAGCTGGCCCCTAAACAAATATATACTAGTCCAGTGATAATGAACGCCATACTAATTTCCAAATTGTACACAAGAAACTAAAATTAAAATAATACAAGACTAACAAAGGCCAGAGGCTCCTGACTTGGGACAGGCGCAAATATGCGGCGGGGTTAAACATGTTTGTGAGATCTCAACCCTCCCCCTATACCTCTAACCAATGTAGAAAAGTAAACGCATAACAATACGCACATTAAAATTCAGTTCTAGAGAAGTCCGAGTCTGATGTCAGAAGATGTAACCAAAGAAAATAAACAAAATGACAATAATACATAAATAACAACAGACTACTAGCAGTTAACCGACATGCCAGCTCCAGACTTCAATTAAACTGACTGAAAGATTATGATTTCATCATATGAACATCAGGCACAATCCTTCCCGTTAGGGGTTTAGTATCATACCATCATAACATATATGAGAAGAACATAACCCGTGTCATGCCAACAACTGTTTTTAGAATAAATGTGTTTAGTTCCGATGCAAAGACCTTATCAGTGACTCAATATTAACGCCAAAATATGCAATCTTTAATGACTTGACAACAGTATCGTAATTATATCCCTTCTTAATAAGTCTATTCAAAGGTTTTGTAAGTTTCTGAGGTGAATACTGACACCTTTGTGCTTTATAAAGAATATTTCCATAAAAAAATGGATGTGAAATACCTGAACGTATTAGAAGTCTGCATGTTGAGCTATATTTACGAATGATGTCTTTATAGAGATGATAAAATTTAGTAAATGTTTTGACAAAGTTTGTGATATCGAAAACCCTGGTGTAATAATTTTTCAGTAATACATAAATTTCTCTCGTTAAAATCTAAAACATTGTTACATACACGAGCGAATCGTACAAGTTGAGATATATAAACACCGTAAGATGGTGACAAGGGAACGTCACCATCTAAAAACGGATAATTAACGATAGGCAATGAAAAATCATCCCTTTTATCATAAATTTTAGTATTCAGCTTTCCATTAGTGATATAGATATCAAGATCGAGAAAAGGGCAGTGGTCATTGTTAGTATTAGCTTTATTTAAAGTTATTTAAAGTAAGTTCAACAGGATAAATTTCATTAATATACATACTGAAGTCGTCATTATTGAGAGCCAAAATATCATCCAAATATCTAAAAGTATTATTAAATTTGTTTATCAGATGTTGTTTCGATGGATCTTTGCTTATTTTTGTCATAAATTGTAACTCATAACAATACAAAAACAGGTCCGCAATAAGTGGTGCACAGTTGGTCCCCATTGGAATTCCGATAATCTGACGATATACGGAATCCCCAAAGCGAACAAAAATGTTATCTAGTAAAAATTCAAGGGCATATATAGTATCAAAGCATGTCCAATTAACATAGTTTTTTTGTTTATTGCTACTAAAAAATTACCTAAAAGAGTTTGAACATATATATTCACATTCTGATTATTTGAATGCCCATTTAATTAGGTGTGTGAATTTTTTCTTAATAAGAATGTGAGGCAATGTGGTATACAGGGTAGAAAAATCAAAACTTTGAACAGATTCAAAATCACCAATATAAGCATGCAATTGATCAAGTACTTCCAACGAGTTCTTGACACTCCAAAAGTAATTTATTCCACTATTTTCGAAGGCCTCATTTGAACAATTTATTATCAGGTTTTTAATTGTACCAAGTGTGCTTGTAAGAAGAATAGACAATTTAGTAGTTGAACAATGGCTTGAAGACGAAATAAATCTATATTCGTAAGGGGTTTTGTGTAGCTTTGGAAGCCAATACATAGTTGGGACTTTCATTGTATTTGTCTCTGCTTGTAAAGCGGTGGCTAAAAGTTTATGTTTCTGTTTCATGCGTGAATTAATTCTTTAATTATAGTTTTTATGATGTATCAAAATTGGAATTTGGACCCAACCACTTTTTGTTTGGACTTAATACATAACGCTGGGATGCAAGATGTTTTTTTTCTAGCATTGCTGTACGATAAAAGAAACAATGGATGGGTATTGGTTAACATTATCCCTCGTACAATATATATGCTCGTCAGTTCGTGCAGTATTCAAATCTCATTGCGATAAAATTTACCAAATTAATGTATTAACAATATTTGATGATATAATAATAAACGAACAAGATGACAAAATATCGTAATGTTAAGTATTTCGACTTAAGAAATGGGTTTCGTTAGTGCCATACATTTTATATTCATTCTTTAAGTTATATAGGGTGGATTTCTTTCTAACCAACATTTTGTAAACGTTGTGCGGCGTTTGTTGTCGTTTGTTAAATGCTAAAAAGGTAGAAACAAATACATTGTTTAATTAGTGTGTTTTGAACCTGTTTTGAACTTTCAATTATGCTACATATGGTGTTGATAAACATACTTATTACGCGAAAAATGGCTACTGCAAAAGATGTTTTAGACAAAGAGGATATCGCCCTTTTATCTCTTCTATGCGTAGATAACTTTATTAACAGTTCATCATCTTCATCTGATGAAACATCTGGAGACAGTGATGATGAAGCTCTTTTATTAAAAACAGCTACTGCAATGATAGAGAGGAGGGCAATACCTAAAATTGGATCCTTTGTTGACATTGTTTTAAGTTATGACAATCATGAATTTCGAAGAAATTTCAGGCTATCAAGAGGTACATATTCATTTCAACATAGTAGATTGAATAACGATTTCATAACATTTGATGTTTCGCAATTGTTTGTTCAAATTATTCAGTTTTTTATGTGATACATGTAGCAGGGGGTACATTTTTTTGGTATCTCAGGCTAACTTTTCACAGTATCTACTATTGACCATTGTAAAACAAATTCCATATGTTCTGATAACTCTACTGGATATAAAATTTTATAAATGGCATATATTCACCCTTCACAGAATTGTAGACCACCTTGCTGGAAAGGTAGAACGACGAGAATATAAAGGAGGCAGACCGCAACTAACATTAGAGAAACAAATATTAATTGCATTGTGGTATTTTGCAAATACAGAGGGCCAAAGGTCAGTTGCAAGTCGTTTTGATGTGAGTGATTCTACAGTGATGAAATCGGTAGACGGCATTGTGTCAGCATGGTGAAGGATAAAAACAAACTGATACGTTGGCCAAAAGGAGAGCAGATACGCGGAAATACAAATGGCTTCAGAGCATTTCAAGGTATATTTGTCGCAAATAACAATAGTATATATACTTAATATGTAAATGAAAAAAAAATATGTATGCGAAATTATGCAAAAAAAATCAATGGTTCTGTACAAACACATCCTTCTTATTCTTAGTGGTCTATATATATATGTAGTTGGGTCGTTGGTGACTTATGTAACCCATCAGTTCTGCGAACTTTTGAATGGACCACGTATTCAAACAACTGAATACTTGTTTCAATCCATGGGTCCGATAAATACCAAGGTAAGATTCCCTTTACATAGTCTTTTTGATCTCAAATTGAAAAATATACTTAAAAGCAAGACTGCTTATTATAAATAATAATTGATTTCGTGTTCTCAGGTATGCCAGGTGTGGTTGGTGCAATAGACGGAACCCATATTGCAATACCTGGTCCAAATCAACATCATGAAAATTACATTAACACAAAAGGATTCAAAAGTATTGTTGCCCAAGTAGTATGCGACCATGAGATGAAGTTTTTGTCTGTTAATACTGGGTGGCCTGGATACGTTCATAATGCCCGTGTTTTCCGAAATTCTAAAATAGGGAAGCGGATTATAGATAAAACAATCTTGCCTAATAAGTTTCATTTGGTTTGGGATGCAGCATACCCTCTTTCTCAAAATCTAATGACACCATTTAAAGACTTTGGTACCTTAACCAGAGAACAGTAGCGGTACAATTGTGTTCAAAGTTCTACCAGAATGGTAGTAGAAAGATCCATAGGTCAATTAAAGGCAAGATTTAGGAAATTGAAAATGTTGGATTGATCACTACCAAAATCAACAGATTCTTATACTTTCTGTTGCATTTTACATAACATTTGCATCACAGAGGGAGACATATTAAATGATGAAGAAATAATAATGGACGATCTTGTAAATAACGGACCTGGACTACAAGGTATTGTAGAAAGACGACACAAGAAAAGAAACAATCTTGTTCAAAATTTATAAATACAATGACAAAATATTGATATTTTTCAATTAAATGTATGTTAATTATAAGTATCATATTAAAATTCATGTTTTGTTTTGTAAAGCTTTTCATATTTTGTTTTGTAAAGCTTTTCATGTTTTGTTTTGTAAAGCTTCTACCATTGCTCTTAGCAGTTCGGCCGTTTCTTTATGTCTTTCATTTCTTTTCTTTTTTCTGTTCTCTTTTTTCCCGTGCTTTTGTTTTTGCTTCTTCTGCTGTTTGTTTTCTTCCCCAATAATCGTCAAACAGACTTGCCAATTTATCAGAAGCTGTTGCGTACTTCCGTTCTTTCTCTCAGGTTTCTTGTCTGGTTCTGGTCCATCATCTTCTAGTTCAAGTGTGTTATCTGCTGTCGAATTTTCTTCTTCTTTATCATCAGAAATGGCTGTCTTTGACACATTCAGAGGACGGACATTCGGTTTATCACCCATGAAGTCATTCATCTCCTTAAAGAAGTCCCATTTCTTTCTACTGCCTCCTGAGATTTTGTTGTCATCTACCATTTTTTTAAATTTATTTTGAAGGTAATGAAACTTGTTTTAACCTGATTTTCGCTAAAAGTAAAGCCCATTTCTTTAAGTTGGTCTATTATGACAATCCACACTTTGTTCCTTTTTTACTGCTTCGAACAAATTTTTCTTTCATGTTGTAGTAAGTATGTATCAATGCCTTGACAGCATGTGATGTTCATCCTTTCCCGGCATCCTCCTTGTCATCAGAAGTTGTAATCTGACTTGTTGAAGATGATGTTGATGTAGGGTTAAAAGTTAACGTGGAAGGAATGGTAGATTTTTGTGATTGCACACTCTCAGTTGTATTCCTCTCATTCATTTGGCTTTCTGAACCATAACTCGCTGGTAAATGTCTTATGTTGTTTATATTCACAGGTCTTTGGTTCTGACTCATATCAATGTAGTCCCCTCTCATGAAAGACCCTGCATATGATGGACAGGTGCTGGACTGGAACATGAATGGTGAATCAGAGTATTGATAACTGTGATTTCCATTAGATCTATAAAAGCAAATATTTCAAAGTAAACAAACAGATTTGTAAAAATGACCATAGATATATATATAAAAAAAGAAGATGTGGTATGATTGCAAATGAGACAACTCTTCACAAGAGACACAATGACACATAAATAAACAACTATAGGCCACAGTACGGCCTTCAACAATGAGTAAAACCCATACCGCATAGTCGACTGTAAAAGGCCAAAAAATGACAATGTAAAACAATTCAAAAGAGAACACCGACGTTTTAATTTACCAGTATATAAAAAATGAACAAAAAACAAATGAGTAACATATATTCAAATGACAACCACTGAATGACAGGCTCATGACTTGGGACAGGCACATACATACAGAATGTGGTGAGGTTAAACATGTTAGCGGGATCCCAACCCTCTCCTAAACTTGGACTGCGGTATAACAGGTAACACAAGAACGAACTATAAAAATCAGAGCATGGCATGATAGAATTATTTCGATTTTTATTGGAATAATTTTAACTTTTGTACTTCGATGTGGAACTATAATACACGCTCAAAATGTAGCCATTTGATTTGAAAAACAGGAGAACAAGAGAACATGGAAAATCTGCAATTTAACATTAAAAAATAAATAGCTGCGTCACGAACGCATGATACGCCCTTCGTCTTGTGTGTGAAGTTTCATACAGTAAAATAGATAGTTTCTGAGATAGGGAGCGACATGTAAAACCCCCTTTTTTACTAAAAACTCAATAACTCTTAAATAAAATTTTGAGTCACCAACAAAAACTATACTGATCTTTAGATTAATATAACTAAGAAGTGTGTGAAGATTTAAGCAATAATCATAAATTGTTTTTGAGATACAGCGCAACATGTGAAAAAAAACAAACCCCTGTTTTAGTTATAAAAACCAGTAACCCAAAAAAGTATACATATCGTTTGACCATCATATATAAGAAACAACTATTTTAAGTGTCATGACATTTGGAAAAGCGATGATTCTCAAGCTAAAGTGCGACACAGACGGACAGACAGACAAACAAAATTAATAATAGAAAAGGGCCATTTTCTTCATTTTCCGGAGGGAAACTTCGTGCAAATCATGATAATTTATTGTTTTATTGCGTTTAATAGAAATTTGGAATTTTTTTTGTGGCAAATAAAACCAAGATTTTGGTAGTAAATTCACACACTTGAATACAGAGGTTTCCGTTATAAAATTGTAAACATAGATTACTGACTTGTTTTTCTACGATGTTCCAGTGTTTACTTTTTTTTTAATTGTCACAATAATCTTTACAATACCCAAAACTTTATGAGGAATCATTTAAGTCGAGTGCGCCCGTAAAGGTGTACTTGAATTGCTCCATATTTATATTTGTTTTAACCAATATCTTACATTATAAACTTGTTTTAAGGAAATAATTGCTAGAACTGCATGGAAAAATACTCTTTATATCAAGCACCAAATTGCCAATATTAAAGAACAAGGGGAAAGGCTGTGTATTTTCAACACAAGAGTACACTTTCATTAAAACTTACGATAAAGACAGAAGTACATTGCAACTTCATTTCCTTTTTGACTTTCTGAAGACTGATAATCTGTAAATACAGAATTTTTATATTGTTATTTTGCAAAAAATGGCAGTAATCTTCTTTTCATCACTTTTGTGTGTTGTTTATATGTTCTCAGGAACCACATGTTAATGAAAAACCAATAATAATATGCATACCTCCTTTTCTAGTGACACAATCCATCTTTGTAATAACCGCGAGAAAAAACACGTGCCCAAGTAGTATGCGACCATTAGATGAAGTTTATGTCTGTTAATACTGTTAATACTGGGTGGCCTGGATACGTTCATGATGCCCGTGTTTTCCGAAATTCTAAAATAGGGAAGCGGATTATAGATAAAACAATCTTGCCTAATAAGTTTCATTTGGTTTGGGATGCAGCATACCCTCTTTCTCAAAATCTAATGACACCATTTAAAGACTTTGGTACCTTAACCAGAGAACAGTAGCGGTACAATTGTGTTCAAAGTTCTACCAGAATGGTAGTAGAAAGATCCATAGGTCAATTAAAGGCAAGATTTAGGAAATTGAAAATGTTGGATTGATCACTACAAAAAATCAACAGATTCTTATACTTTCTGTTGCATTTTACATAACATTTGCATCACAGAGGGAGACATATTAAATGATGAAGAAATAATAATGGACGATCTTGTAAATAACGGACCTGGACTACAAGGTATTGTAGAAAGACGAAACCAGAAAAGAAACAATCTTGTTTAAAATTTATAAATACAATGACAAAATATTGATATTTTTCAATTAAATGTATGTTAATTGTAAGTATCATATTAAAATTCATGTTTTGTTTTGTAAAGCTTTTCATATTTTGTTTTGTAAAGCTTCTACCATTGCTCTTAGCAGTTCGGCCGTTTCTTTATGTCTTTCATATCTTTTTTTTCTGTTCTCTTTTTTCCCGTGCTTTTGTTTTTGCTTCTTCTGCTGTTTGTTTTCTTCCCCAATAATCGTCAAACAGACTTGCCAATTTATCAGAAGCTGTTGCGTACTTCCGTTCTTTCTCTCATGTTCCTTGTCTGGTTCTGGTCCATCATCTTCTAGTTCAAGTGTGTTATCTGCTGTCGAATTTTCTTCTTCTTTATTATCAGAAATGGCTGTCTTTGACACATTCAGAGGACGGAAATTCGGTTTATCACCCATGAGGTCATTCATCTCCTTAAAGAAGTCCCATTTCTTTCTACTGCCTCCTGAGATTTTGTTGTCATCTACCATTTTTTTAAATTTATTTTGAAGGTACATGTAATGAAACTTGTTTTTAACCTGATTTTCGCTAAAAGTAAAGCCCATTTCTTTAAGTTAATATAATTGGTCTATTATGACAATCCACACTTTGTTCCTTTTTTACTGTTTCGAACAAATTTTTCTTTCATGCTGTCGTAAGTATGTATCAATGCCTTGACAGCATGTGATGTTCATCCTTTCCCGGCATCCTCCTTGTCATCAGAAGTTGTAATCTGACTTGTTGAAGATGATGTTGATGTAGGGTTAACAGTTAACGTGGAAGGAATGGTAGATTTTTGTGATTGCACACTCTCAGTTGTATTCCTCTCATTCATTTGGCTTTCTGAACCATAACTCGCTGGTAAATGTCTTCTGTTGTTTATATTCACAGGTCTTTGGTTCTGACTCATATCAATGAAGTCCCCTCTCATGAAAGACCCTGCATATGATGGACAGGTGCTGGACTGGAACATGAATGGTGAATCATAGTATTGATAACTGTGATTTCCATTAGATCTATAAAAGCAAATATTTCAAAGTAAACAAACAGATTTGTAAAAATGACCATAGATATATATAAAAAAAGAAGATGTGGTATGATTGCAAATGAGACAACTCTTCACAAGAGACACAATGACACATAAATAAACAACAATAGGCCACAGTACGTCCTTCAACAATGAGTAAAACCCATACCGCATAGTCGACTGTAAAAGGCCAAATAATGACAATGTAAAACAATTCAAAAGAGAACACCGACGTTTTAATTTACTAGTATATAGAAAATGAACAAAAAACAAATGAGTAACATATATTCAAATGACAACCACTAAATGACAGGCTCATGACTTGGGACAGGCACATACATACATAATGTGGTGAGGTTAAACATGTTAGCGGGATCCCAACCCTCTCCTAAACTTGGACTGCGGTATAACAGGTAACACAAGAACGAACTATAAAAATCAGAGCATGGCATGATAGAATTATTTCGATTTTTATTGGAATAATTTTAACTTTTGTACTTCGATGTGGAACTATAATACACGCTCAAAATGTAGCCATTTGATTTGAAAAACAGGAGAACAGGAGAACATGGAAAATCTGCATTTTAACATTAAAAAAAAAACAGCTGCGCCACAAACGCATGATACGCCCTTCGTCTTGTGTGTGAAGTTTTATGCAGTAAAATAGATAGTTTCTGAGATAGGGAGCGACATGTGAAACCCCCTTTTTTACTAAAAACTCAATAACTCTTAAATAAAATTTTGAGTCACCAAAAAAAAAAACTATACTGATCTTTAGATTAATATAACTAAGAAGTGTGTGAAGATTTAAGCAATAATCATAAATTGTTTTTGAGATACAGCGCAACATGTGAAAAAAAACACACCCCTGTTTTAGTTATAAAAACCAGTAACCCAAAAACGTATACAGATCGTTTGACCATCATATATAAGAAACAACTATTTTAAGTGTCATGACATTTGGAAAAGCGATTCTCAAGCTGCTAAAGTGCGACACAGACGGACAGACAGACAAACAAAATTAATAATAGAAAAGGGCCATTTTCTTTATTTTCCGGAGGGAAACTTCTTACAAATCATGATAATTTATTGTTTTATTGCGTTTAATAGAAATTTGGAATTTTTTTTTGTGGCAAATAAAACCAAGATTTTGGTAGTAAATTCACACACTTGAATACAGAGGTTTCCGTTATAAAATTGTAAACATAGATTACTGGCTTGTTTTTCTACGATGTTCCAGTGTTTACTTTTTTTTTAATTGTCACAATAATCTTTACAATACCCAAAACTTTATGAGGAATCATTTAAGTCGAGTGCGCCCGTAAAGGTGTACTTGAATTGCTCCATATTTATATTTGTTTTAACCAATATCTTACATTATAAACTTGTTTTAAGGAAATAATTGCTAGAACTGCATGGAAAAATACTCTTTATATCAAGCACCAAATTGCCAATATTAAAGAACAAGGGGAAAGGCTGTGTATTTTCAACACAAGAGTACACTTTCATTAAAACTTACGATAAAGACAGAAGTACATTTGCAACTTCATTTCCTTTTTGACCTTCTGAAGACTGATAATCTGTAAATACAGAATTTTTATATTGTTATTTTGCAAAAAATGGCAGTAATCTTCTTTTCATCACTTTTGTTTGTTGTTTATATGTTCTCAGGAACCACATGTTAATGAAAAACCAATAATAATATGCATACCTCCTTTTCTGTTGACACAATCCATCTTTGTAATAACCGTGGGAAAAACACGTGCAGACCAAGGCTGGGTTAGAAAGAAATGTACCGTTTTTAATAACAAACGACTAACGACAAACTCTAGACGCATCTTTAGCGTTTGCATAGTTTGTCAAAGTTTGTGTAAACTTTGCAAACGTATGTTAGATTGATTGATTGATTGTTGGTTGCTTAACGTCCAGTGGCAAATATTTCATGCATATTCAGGACGAGAACAAGTTCACAATAAATACAATAGGTAGGTTGTTGTAATAGAGGCCATCTAGGATGATGGTCGGGGAAATTTGGACTGCCACTGGAAAATGAGGGTATATTGGAAAGGGACAGAAATTTTGCCTTGCAACAGGCCACCTACGGACCCCTCAAAGAGTTGTTGCAAGGGTTCTTAACGTGCAAAGAGCATGGCACTCACTTTACACGAGGCATCGGATTTAACGTCCCCTTCTGACGGACGTGACTGCGAACTTGATACATCCCGCACAGCCAAACGGACGCCCCACTTCAGCAAGCGTTTTACTGCCGGTCGGAAGAAGACCAAGTGACCATATTTCTATACCCCAGTCACCCTTGGGGTGCAAACGTATGTTAGAAACAAATGATCAAAACATGTACGCGCTTAGACGTTTGCATCGTTTGTGTTAGAAAACAATGCACCCATAATCAACAATTTTTTTTCGAATAATTACATTCACCCCGAAAAGTTCAGTGACAAAATATAAGGAAAAAGGAGGATCGATATTTTATGAATGTGTGTTGCGTTTACGGAAAGTGTTGCTGCAATGATAGAAAAGATAACTTAATAACAATTGATTTTTATGAGAAGTCAACATAATTTTGAACACAATTTTGCCATTTAAACGTATGCTAGTTATAACGACACCAGTTGAGTAACATATTATTAATAAATAATTTCTAGTTATTCCAAATTCTATTTAAGTATTAGAACATTCTTTATTCTATTTTTTTTCTCTCAATATACACAAAAGTGTGTTTGTTTAATTAATGTTATGGTAAATGACGAAACGTAATGTGAATCTTGTGATCGCAGGCAACAAATGTTAAACTAATACTTTAATTGCAAATTCAGTTTAATATGAACGTAAATTTTACACCGTTAAACAAGCATTAAATGACTAAAAAGGAGAAGAAAAAACCAAACAACAAGTTATGGGAGCAATCATTTAATTTTTCTAAAGGGGGGGATATGGTTGTGAATTTCCTAATGACGTTTAAGCACATAACATGCTTGGGAGATAGACGCATAGACGTCCAGTGGCTAATATTTCATGAATGTTCAGTATTAAAACGCAATCATACGCTATAAAAACTGTTCTATAAAAGAGACTATAAACTCCGGTGTATGGACACTTCACAAGGTGACAATGGATATTACTCAGGATTATGCGGTGATTCATAAGTTATTAAATGAGCACCTGCATATGAATTAGTTTGAAGGTCATCTTTTTTTCCATTTTACTATTATGGGCGTAACAAATATTGAATTAAGTATTTGTTTTTTTTTTTTTTTTTATTTTTCTTAGGGAAGTGGACAATGTATTTGCATTCATTAGTTATCTCCTTTCACCTTGTGCTATAATATTTTTACCTATCGTATGTCCCGAAATCATACATTTCACGAAAAATCTTATTTAATAGTAAGTATCGTTGCATGTAGGGTAATGGTCCTTAGTAGGCTAACATTAAGGGTGAAATGCCATCGAAGTTCAATGTCTATTATTTGATTATGTCAAAATAAAGGATCACTAAAACGAGTATTACGTATGACCCGTCAAGCATACGTACCTTTCGTCAATGTGTAAGAAAGCTCTAATACGAGAATTTATCGGGTCCATAAAATGCATATCGGCTGTGTAATTGATAATGGTAGAAATGATCAAAATTAATTGAAAATGTAATACATCTTTTTAGATTTAACCTGTTGTGGTAAATGAAATAGTTATAGTTAATTTTTTATCTCTTTTCTGCAGAACTTATTAATAAATATATTTTCAATAGATTATAAGTTCTGAGTATTTTCCGTATTGGCCATTATATCATTCCTCAACCCATATCGGCCTTCGGTAAATACTCGGGCTGATACCGGGGCGAATATATAGGGAAAAGGACATAGTATAATCTATAAATATGTTCTTTGTAAAGACTTATACTAAACCTATGGCACCATTCATGTTTATCATGCTGAAATAGGATAATTTGTACAGTAGTTAAGGCATGCTAGACAGATCGGAAATATTGATATAGTTAAAGAATTCAGTGAGTTTACGTGTTACATGTAATATGAAAGAATGAAGACATTCTACCTTCAGAGCATACATAATGAATGGATTCATTCGTTACATTTCCGATACAACGTAGATCTTGAGTTGTTATAAAATTATGAATGAGGATTGGGCATTGTTTTTACAAACCCAATTTGAATCTTTTTATTTTTATAGTTGTCCAATTGTACCAATCTTCTTATTTTGATAGTTGCACAAGTGTACCAATCTTCTTTTTTTAATAGTTTATCAAGTGTACCAATCTTCTTATATTTATAGTTGTCAAAGTGTACCAATCTTCTTATTTTTATAGTTGTCCAAGTGTACCAATCTTCTTATTTTTATAGTTGTCCAAGTGTACCAATCTTCTTATTTTTATAGTTGTACAAGTGTACCAATCTTCTTATTTTTATAGTTGATCAAGTGTACCAATCTTCTTATTTTTTTTGATAGTTGTCCAAGTGGAATAATCTTCTTATTTTTATAGTTGTCACAATGTACCAATCTTCTTATTTTTATAGTTGTCCAAGTGTACCAAATTGAATCTTCTTATTTTTATAGTTGTCCAAGTGTACCAATCTTCTTATTTTTAAAGTTGATCAAGTGCACCAATCTTCTTATTTTCATAGTTGTTCAAGTGTACCAATCTTATTTGAATAGTTGTCCAAGTGTTCCAATCTTCTTTTTTAAATAGTTGTCCAAGTGCACCAATCTTCTTATCTTTATAGTTGTCCAAGTGTACCAATCTTCTTATTTTTATAGTTGTCCAAGTGTTCCAATCTTCTTATTTAAATAGTTGTCCAAGTGTATCAATCTTCTTATTTAAATAGTTGTCCAAGTGTACCAATCTTCTTATTTTTATAGTTGTCCAATGTACCAATCTTCTTATTTTTATAGTTGATCAAGTGTACCAATCTTCTTATTTTTTTTATAGTTGTCCAAGTGTAACAATGTTCTTATTTTTATAGTTGTCACAATGTACCAATCTTCTTATTTTTATAGTTGTCCAAGTGTACCAAATTGAATCTTCTTATTTTTATAGTTGTTCAAGTGTACCAATCTTCTTATTTTTAAAGTTGATCAAGTGCACCAATCTTCTTATTTTTATAGTTGTCCAAGTGTACCAATCTTATTTGAATAGTTGTCCAAGTGTTCCAATCTTCTTATTTAAATAGTGACCAAGTGCACCAATCTTCTTATCTTTATAGTTGTCCAAGTGTACCAATCTTCTCATTTTTATAGTTGTCCAAGTGTTCCAATCTTCTTATTTAAATAGTTGTCCAAGTGTATCAATCTTCTTATTTAAATAGTTGTCCAAGTGTACCAATCTTTTTATCTTTATAGTTTTCCAAGTGTACCAATCTTCTTATTTTTATAGTTGATCAAGTGCACCAATCTTCTTATTTTTATAGTTGTCCAAGTGTACAAATCTTCTTATTTTTATAGTTGTCCAAGTGTACCAATCTTCTTATTTAAATAGTTGTCCAAGTGTACCAATCTTCTTATTTTTATAAAATTGAGAATGGAAATGGGGAATGTGCCAAAGAGACAACAACCCGACCATAGAAAAAAACAACAGCAGAAGGTCACCAACAGGTCTTCAATGTAGCGAGAAATTCCCGCACCCGGAGGCGTCCTTCAACTGGCCCCTAAACAAATATATACTAGTTCAGTGATAATGAACTCCATACTAATTTCCAAATTGTACACAAGAAACTAAAATTAAAATAATACAAGACCAACAAAGGCCAGAGGCTCCTGACTTGGGACAGGCGCAAAAATGCGGCGGGGTTTAACATTTTTGTGAGATCTCAACCCTCCCCCTATACCTCTAGCCAATGTAGAAAAGTAAACGCTTAACAATACGCACATTAAAATTCAGTTCAAGAGAAGTCCGAGTCTGATGTCAGAAGATGTAACCAAAGAAAATAAACAAAATGACAATAATACATAAACAACAACAGACTACTAGCAGTTGACTGACATGCCAGCTCCAGACTTCAATTAAACTGACTGAAAGATTATGATTTCATCATATGAACATCAGGCACAATCCTTCCCGTTAGGGGTTTAGTATCATACCATCATAACATATATGAGAAGAACATAACCCGTGTCATGCCAACAACTGGTTTTTGAATGAATGTGTTTAGTTCCGATGCAAAGACCCTATAAGTGAATCAATATTAACGCCAAAATATGCAATCTTAAATGACCTGACAACAGTATCGTAACTATATCCCTTCTTAATAAGTCTATTCAAAGGTTTTGCTAGTTTTTGAGGTGAATACTGACACCTTTGTGCTTTATAAAGAATATTTCCATAAAAAATTGGATGTGAAATACCTGAACGTATAAGAAGTCTGGATGTTGAGATATATTTACGAATGATGTCCTTATACCGATGATAAAATTTAGTAAATGTTTTGACTAGTTTGTGATATCGAAAACCCTGGTGTAATAATTTTTCAGTAATACATAAATTTCTCTCATTAAAATCTAAAACATTTGATCAAGTGTACCAAACTGCTCTGATACTGCCAATATTGATTGCCATTGAGACCTTTCCAGTCAATTACTGTAATTGTACTACATAAATAGATATAGGAAGATGTGGTCTGAGTGCCAATGAGACAACTCTCCATCCAAATAACAATTTATCAAAGCAAACCCTTATAGGTCAATGTACGGCTTCAACACGGGGCATTGGCTCACACCGAACAAAAAGCTATAAAGGGCCCCACAATTACTGTACATCAGATTCCTGACAGGACAAGTGCAAACATTTGCAGCAGGATAAAACGTTTTAATGTTACCAAACCTTTTTCTGAAACAATAGCATAACATCACAACATAGAAAACCATACAATAAAATATCAATTGGAAGGCTTAACTCAATCAAAAAACGTAAATTAACACACTAACTAAATATTAGGAAAATATATTTAAGTGTCCTTGCAGGTTAGATCCCTAATGACATAAAATTATGGAGGTGTGGTATGAGTGCCAATTAGACAACTATTCACCAGAAACAAAAGAAACCGATTTTATTTTATGCTTTCAAAAATTAATTTTGGCCTTCCAAATGATATTCTATAGGACAATTTGTTTGTAACTTGTCAGTTTATAAATTATATAAAATAAACTGTTACATGCACCTCTGTCGGGAAAGTTGGCATTGCCAGTATTATACGTTCTGTCTGGGTCCAATAGATTTCTCTTCTCTCAAACATTTTAATTTCTACGATTTCCACGATCGTGCCAGATTAATATAAAAGTAAGAAGTTGTGGTATGATTGTCAATGTGACAACTATCCACCAAAGTTTAAATGAAGTGCGTATAAGCAGTTTTAGGCAACCACACGGCTTTCAACAATGAGAAATATCCATACCGTATAGTATGCTATGAGAGTCACTAACATGTAAAATATGAAGCAATTCAATTTCGAAAACTAACGGCCTAGTTTATAACAAATAATAGACGATTGTTTGCCAATTAAAACAAATATACCTGACATGAACCAACGACAACCACTGAACTACAGGCTCCTGACTTGGGCCAGACGCACACATAATGTCGCGGTTGTGTGTACTAATTATTGAGGTAGATGTTTAACGTACATACTTACAGGGTTACAGTCTGCAATCCCTCTGAATTCTAGTTGGTGAGCACTGCTTGGTTGAAAAGCAGCATAAACCATTCGTTAGTCTGTTTAAACCACATAGACTGTAACTACAGTTGTTTTTTTTTTCGATGAATTAATAAGGAACCAAATAGGCAATAAAAATAGTGAGACGAATTCGAAGAAAGACAAACGACAGATTGACAAAAGAAAAAGACAAAAAAAACCCGAGCAATCAGTAATCCAAAGACTGAGAATATTGAGTTACAAAATAAGTAAGAAATAGAGATCAGCAACACATTTGCACAAACCTGATAGAAAATCTGATATACCCTCGGGTCGAAACCTGCGTTCAAGTTGAGCATGAGATGGTACTAGCAAATCACAAACCGAAAGTACATTTCCCGAATTTACCGTGTACTGGTTTTAGTTTGGTTCGCGATTTTAAATCTTAAGTTCATTGTGAAGTGGTTCATAAAGTGTTTTTTTTCTATTGTCCTTGGGTTTTCTGCTTTCGTAAACTCATTATTTTTATTGTCTTTCACATTTTCCGTTCGACGATGAAAAGACAAGTTTCTTTCTAGAAAATTAAGCTTTCAATACTTGAAATTCAATGTTCAAGTGAAACTTTAAATCTTTTCTCTTTTATACAATAAAGTTACAAAAAATATAATGAATAATAAAAAAACTTAAAATTTCGACCCGATTAAAGTTAATAGAACACGTGTACTACAGTATATATTCAGTGTATAAATAATGCATAACCATGATACATCATTTCTCCGTAATGTTTGACATAAAACACAATATCCTATTGCGATCAATAAAATAATTGAAATCAATGCCTATTGGGTGGTATTACAAGCCTTCAAGTTGGTCCATTGCTCATTAATATGGAGTCAATGCAATGCAGTTTTCATAACATGTCGATACAATTTATATTCTAGATTCCAATGCAATTTTGTATTCCTTTGAGGAAATGAACATTTTGCTAAACAAAATGCGCCTTGTTTAGATTTCGGTGGAAGCTATTTATTAAATCATTTGAAGTTTGATATTAATGCTAGATTTACCACTTCCGAGAACGATACCTTTATCACTCATTGTAATCTGTTTGTGAAAGAAAAAAAATAGTAGATAGTTGTTACAATTATAATGCACTCTCTTTGACAACAAAGCAACAGCCAGTTGAACTGGTGTTGTTTTTGTTGCTGGCAATACATACAATGTCCCCAATAATAAGGCTGATCTATAAAGAATTTGATGGTAATTAAACTAATGAAACTTATAGTATTTGAAATCAACAAGGTCACCCTGTATAACCCCGATACAGATCAAACCGGACGTTGACGCGTTCGAATCGAACACACCGTGTAACACTAAGTTCAGACAGTAAGGAACTAATACTTTTAAAGAAAATCCAATATCTATTCTTCGGATATTTTGCCCCAATATATTCTTTGCCATAATACTCATTAGTTACTAAAAGGTTTTTCAAATGTGTGACATTTTTAAGGTTCATCATAAGGAATTGAAAAATATGGCCGTGTTTACACCTCCAAAATTACTATGAGTACAGAAAAATTGGTACATCCAGGAAAGTTTTAAGGCATGGCAGGAACTAGATATATAAAAGTTATATGAAGTCTACGTTTCAGAAAATTGAAAACTTACCTGGATTTTGATGTTCATTTTTTTCCAGTCTGCAGAAGATAGCAAAATAAACAAACACCCGAGTTTCATTTGATATGGTCCACTCAGTTACACAGTTTAAACCTGTTAAATAACCTATTGTTTACAGGTGTCTATTTTCCATCTATTGTCCATTTAAATCAATACTACTCACAACATTGATTATATGAGGGGAGCTTCTCAATCGTTTTCACTACTTAGTTAATTTTTGCACCTTCTGCAGCAACGAAAAAAAATGGATAGCAAAATCTAGAAAAGTGTATAATTTTCTGAAACATAAAATGCATTTAAAATTTATATATCTAGTTCCTGCCATCCCTTAAAACTGTTGCAGGTGTATAGGTTAGTCTGTACTCAGAGTAAAATTTGGGGTGTAAATACGGCCATTTTAGCAAAAAGGTTATGATAAACTTTAAATACAAATATCAAAAAACGCACGACGATATGAATGATTAGACGTGATTGGTATTTTTAAATATTCAAAACTAATGTTTCTCATACCTCATAGTTTTTAAAACATACATTTTTGAAAATTTCATAGTATAAATTATCAATCTTATAAAGATCGTTTGTTTATGTTGTATCTAGAAACAAAAAAACAAAAAAAAAATACACGTTTAAAAGTGTCTTTATTTTCATGTTGTGTACGCTTCGTTGTCGTTACACTTTTTTATACTGTACGCTTCGTTGACACAATGTTGCGTTTGTCAATGAATTTTGCATGTATTAATTTATGCTTTGGTATGATTATGACCAATATGCATGTATGAAAATAATAATTTCCCACCATAACATGCAGACAGCAACCCATAATATCCGTTATATTGCCGAAACACTCTAGGAGGAAATTTGTACATGTAAAAAAATCCTTATGTATACGAAAGTGTAAATTGGTAGGAAAAGTTATGAAAGGTAGGAAAATACAATAACTCAACAGGTGCAAATATGGCTAAGCATACAGATACACACGTCTGATTTCTAATTTGATAGTATTTTTGAAAGTTTTTATCATACGACATTTAATGTACGGTTAGGTGGTGGGTTTGGTATCCGCTAACATGTTTAATCTCGCCATATTCTGTATGTGCCTGTTCAAAGCCAGGAGCGTGTAATTCAGTGGTTATATATATTTTTTTGATCACTGTTTTGTGCATAAACTGGGCCGGTAGTTTTCTCGTATGAATTGTTTTACATTTGTCATTTCGTTTTATAGCTGACTATGCGGTATGGGCTTTGTTCATTGTTAAAGGCCGTACGGTGACCTAAAGTTGTTCATTTTTGTTTCGTTGTGGTCTCTTGTGAAGAGTTGTTTCAATGCCACATTTTTTTTTATATAGACAGCAATCAAAAACAATCAATGGATTATAGGTTAAGCCTTTGGCCTGAATCTTAAAGGCGGGTCCTAGGGGTCATAGATTACAATAGAATTACATTAAGGCTATTGAAAATGTGTATACAATAAACATGTAACTGATAGCCCTAAATAGTAATACAGTTACTTTTATGTGAAGATATAAAGATGAAAAGATAATTCTTAATTAAGGTCTTTCCTTTTTCAAAAGGGAAAGACCTTACTGTATTTCTTCTGTTTATTATCATTATTAGGGTCTTTCCTTTTTCAAAAATATAGAAAGTTATGCTGTACCGGTTAATCAACTAACATTATTATAATATGCACACTTATGAGAACTCATAATACCGTACATCCTGTTGATACTGTTTATATTTGGCATTTCACATGTCCATGCGTTTTATTACGTCTTTACATAAAAGCGTTGGATATATATTGATTAATACTTTAGATACATGATTTACATGTTAGTTGTAATTCGCTTTGAAATAACTATCAGTTACTAAAATTACTCCTTTGTCGATATTGTATATGGTTTTTCTGCCTTATACCGACATTTTGAGTTGAGCCAATTGCAACTGTACAGGTTGGGGGCTCACGTGTTTAATCCCGCCGCAATTGTTTTGTGTCGGTCCAACGTCAGGAGCCTGTAGTACATTGGTTATATAGATCTGTCATTTTTTCTTCTTCTTCAATACATAATTCATAAGTTATAAAAATATTACTGTTAGTTTTATCGTTTTAATTTTTTTATATCGGGGCCTTTTTTAGCCGATTTATTGGTTTTCCTCATTGTTAAATATTGTACATTGGACTATAATAATTACTTTATACAGTCACTTCATTTAAACTTTGGCGGAAAGTTGTCTCACTGGCCACCACATCACATCTACAAAGCTTTATAAATAAAAAAAATAATAAAAAAAATAAAGCAGTTGGAATGCCATCTAGGTCATTCGGCAAATTAAGTTCAACGAGTTCCTATGTCTGCTTTCGTCTAGGCGAATTTGGACCAACATCGGCATTTGGAAGAGTCTCAAATTGTGAAAAGTAAGTCATTAAAGTTTTATTGACTGTACTATACTTTTCGAAACTTTATTTCAACTGGAATATCTGTGTTAAATGTTCATTTCATCTTGAATAACGATGAAAGTCACAATTTTCAAAAACTACTTTGACTAAGTTAACGCGACACATTTGATTGAACGAACAATACAGTAAGAGAAAATTTATTTAGTATGATATTGCGTTTATTCTAAGTTCTAGGGAACATTTGAAGAAACGTAGTAGTTCAACGTATAGTTATTTATTATTGCTTAAGGTATTAATATTCAGCATTGTTTACCTCATAAAACGTATGAAATTGCACCATGTCTGTGCGTTTTGCACCTAGCAGTTTTATCAAACGTTCTATGCAATATCTAAAACTTAAAACAATTGTATGATTGAATAAACAAACTAACATATGCACATTGACATATTTATAAATACTCAAATAAGTTCTAGAGAGGCATTCGAAATTGTTGTCATGCCAAATGTTGTCCTGATTAAATGTATCGCTTCGAACGCGTCAACGTCCGGATTCATTTGTATCGGGGTTATACGGGGTGAAGGTGGCAAATGAAATTAAAAAAGGATGAAAGGGACTTTATTTTTTAAATTTAGAAAAGAACCTAACGCCATTTCTATAAAAGCATTGAAAACTCCGAAAAAGCTTTCCAAATCCTGATTCGGCAATTTTTGCCTGGGGTAGTTGATGGAGACTCGGAACGATAAAAAAAAAAACCTTACTGTTTTCAAATTGAATAATTCGACGTTTTATGAATTGCTAATTTACGGAAAATGACAAAAAAACAATAGTAAATATGGCATAGAACAATTATCGGTTTTATATTTAAAAAACATATCCGGAAAAAAAGTTTTTTTCCAGGATTGTTCTTTGTATGTTTTTGATAAAAAAAAAGTTTTTATGTTAGGCAAAATAATAACAGAAGTAACTTTTAAACTGTAATTACTACAATGATTTTTTCATTCAATTTAGTTGATAAATAACAAATTGGTATTCCTTCTTTGGTTTTTATAAAAAGAATTTTTATTTCAGGTTTTAATTTTATTGGTTGCTATTGGAATGACGAGAATAACACACTGAGTGATCATTATCCACCTGCTCCAATAACAATACAGTGCTTCCTAACATGCATCAGTGCTAATAAAGGATACACATATGCGGGTACACAGATGGTAAGTTGATACAAACCTATGTATATTACTAGACTGACAAGTGATGTCTCCTGGATTGAATAATACCTAGTACGCTCTATGTCGATCAGATTTTAGACATGTTTATCAGTCTATGTATAATACTAGACTACCGAGTGCTTAGTTTAAACATATTTCATTTGCTGAATTAAAGCAAAATGGATAAGAAACAAGTAAATCATACTTATGAAGTCTTCTCCATGTGCTTCTCTGAGTGCTGTCCCCTAGCTTGATACATATGCTCGGTTTATTCATTGAATGCCAACATCCTTTGATCTACAGTTTAATGTAGAAAAAGCAACCAAGGCTCTTTACTAAGTGTTAAGACTAGGTCGTCTACATAATCTTTCTATATGTAGTCAGCCGGATTTATTTGATAAAATGGTAAAGCCAATATTACCGTTCGGCTGTGAAGTATCGGGTATTGCCAATAACGACATGCTTGAAAGGGTACATCTAAAATTTGATAAATTGTTATTAAGTCTAAAAACATCTACACCCTCTTATATGATTTATTGGGAGCTTGGGGAGATATCCTATAGACTTAGACATAAAAACTAGATTGATTTCATTTTGGGGAAAATTAACATATTATTTATATAAATTGTGCTTTTTACATTTCTAATAATGACAATGTGATATTGTTATGGTTAAACAGAATAAAGGCTATTCTGAACGAATGTAGTATCCCAAATGTGTGGGAAACACAATCTTTTATAAATTGCAATTGGTTAGTTTCATTCATCAAACTTAAACTTAAAGATTAGTATGTACAAGTCTGGCATTCTTTACTTGAAAGCTCGCCAAAAACACTAGATTACAAACTTTTTAAAGATATTTTGGAAAGAAGGTTATTTTGAAATTCTGTGTAGATTTATGACCACAAATCACAAGCTCTCTATTGAACAGGGTAGATGGAACAATATAGTAAGAAACAATAGACTTTGTCTTCTATGTAATAAAAATGATATTGGTGATAATATGCATTATGTATTAGAATGTAAATACTTTGAAGAAAACAAGAAACATTGTCTGTCACATTATTATTTGAAAAATGCAAATATTGTCAAATACAAACAGATCATGTCTTCAAAAACAAATCAGAATTGATTAAACTATGTAAATTCATAAAGATAATTCACACAGGTGTATCTGCTCCTGGCTAAATGGACTTCATATATTGTCTTAGCAACTGTTTTGTTTGTTCTGTCTTATTGAAAATATTGTAAATAATTGTCTAATCTGTACCAATGTATATGGTTTATTGAGAATAAAGATATGTATGTTTGTAAGAACAGACACTTTACCTGTGAAATTATGTTCGCGTTCAAGGAATACTTGTAGGTGTAAGAAGTAATCACAACAAAAGTGCATGCTCAACAAAACAATCATACTACTAATAACCAGGGAATTGTATATTTTCAATCCTTGTACCTGTAATCATTCTTTTTTTTTACAGATAGGTAAATGGATTCTCTTAAAATGACATTTTAAAAAGTGTTGCAAAGTCTCAAAGTCAGCATGTGCATATTGTTGAGAATTCCAGTTTGCACAAATTCTACAATAGCCTCTTTGGATTTCGATTTTTTTTTCAATAACTCTATAGTTGTGTGTGCTGTAATCAATATCCTCCCGTATTACTTGATGGAATATCTTGAAACTTTGTATAACATGTTAGATAACTATGTTTTATATTTTGTTCAGTTTTTGCAGGATATTTTTCTTGCTCATATTATTTCACCCTTTTTTTCTTGTAAGTGATTAAAAAATAAATACTGTTTATGTCATTATTAGGTTCGTAACTTGTTACCCCATTTTATGGATTTTCTTGAAACTTTGTAGAGTTTCCAGCTTGCATGGAAGTCATCAAATTTACTTTATTATTCTGGTGATTTTTAAAGTTTAATAAATTGTTCAATTGAAATCTTCACATAGTTTATAATAACTATATAATATTTAAAATGATATGGAATTAAATCAATCTCCAATATCTTTTTTTTTAGTTTGAAAATAATTGTATTTAACTAAATTTCAAATATGTCTAACATTGTTTCATTTTGATAAACATTTCCCTTCTAATTTTAATTTACTTTGTTTCTTTACCTTTCATGACTTCATTTAATGTTAACCCTAAAATTTACTTTTTTTTCTTATATTAAAGTGATAAAATGTTGCAATTGTATCAAGTTCCCTTATTATTTCTAACAGTTACATATTTATAAAAATACCTATTATTAATTGATTATTATAAAAACATGTACTGGAATATTTTTGTTGGCATTCAAGGAATATGTAACATATGAAATGTTGGCACTCGAGGAAGACACATTATGCTCTATATCGATTAGATTTGAGACTTATCTACCAGTATATGTATAAAACTAGTCTGACGAGTGTTGTCACAGGCTTGATACCTACGCTCTATATCGATTAGATTTGAGAGAGATTTATCAGTCTAAACTGACGAGTGCTGAACCCTGGCTTGATACATACGCTCTATATCGAACAGATTTTAGACATACATATCAGTCTATATGATACATATAGAATAATACATGGCAAAATCCGTATCATATGTCGCATCATCCCGAGACACCAATATCAGCCCAAGGGCCTTTAGGCCCAAGGGATGATATTGGTCGAGGGTGATACGGATTTTGCCATGTTTTATACGCTTTATCATATATTTCAACAGGAGAGTATTATATTTAATGAACTGTTTTCTGATCCATAGCACTGGGTTTCTTTCAGTTCTACTTTTGTCTTGTTTTAAAAGCCTTCAAAGAACTGGTCAGTTACTTATCCGAAGCACCTGGGTCACCTTACAATTTGCTTGCTGTTGTTTTAAAAATATTTTGTTTATTTTTGTATTTTTTTTTTTTTTGTGTGTATTCGTATTTTTTATAGTTGCATTTAGTGTGCCAAAAAATATCAAAACTTGACGTTCGTGACGTCACATACCAAACAATCACGTCATTCAACAAATTGCGTCACACCCGAATGACCGTTCTATTGGACCTATTTTGAGGAAAAATATTTCTTAAGCTTACATAAATAAAACCTGACTTTATGTATAAAAAAAAGTATGGGGTGTGATAAAGGGTGTTATAAAGGGTAGGGGTGTGATAAAGGGTATGCGATAAAGGGTGCGCATCAAAGTTGCGCGATATGGATTAAACAGCAGGCTATTTATCAAATGTTCAAAACTACTGTATTTACTACTAAACATATGATAAATGAAAATACCGCATGGTATACCAAACAACATCAACTATCTATCAACACCTGACTCCTGCCAAAAAAAAACCCAGACATACAAACACAAACGAACAACCATGGTACATGTACAAATGGCCTAACTTAGTATAGGCATAAGGGGGGTTACAAAATATGGTGGGGTAAACCAAGTTTTACGTGCGAACATCAGTCCCAAAACTCTGTGGTATTCTAGACCATGTGTAAAAAAAACCCATACAGAAACCGTTACCGTGCTGTAAATCATGGGATGACAACTTTTTGTTACTTATCTGACGAGACTTAGATATAACTTTTCAAGTTCATAATATTATCTTCGTAATGCCTGTCACTTAACAAGTTGGCTCGACGGATTTTTTATAGTATCTTTTTCTTGATTACTTCCGATGCAATTTCTCTTAAAAAGTTTTGAAAAGTTTAAGATTAGTGTAAACTTATATTTTACTTTCCGTTTACCCTTTCTTAAATATTTGCAGGACCCACTTTCATGTGTCTGTGGTAAAAGCATTTTTAATCAAGGAGTCCAACCTAGCAATGATTGTAACGTGTCATGTCCTACAATGTCAGGTGACATTTGTGGAGGTCACTTTAGGTTGGCTGTCTATAATATTAGTAGGTATTGACAGATTTGAATATATATTTTTGTACCAATTGGCACTGCAATGGAGCTGGTGAATCTTTGTATTGGAACTGAATAATACCCTTTTACTACCGAAAATTTACCTGATAATATAGAAATAAGATGTGGTATAACTGCTAATGCGACAACGCTCCACTAAATGAAATAGCAGTTAACAGCTATAGGTAACTGTACGACCTTCAACAATGATAAAAATCCATACCGCATAGTTGGCTTTGGAACAATTCAAACGAGAAGACTAACTACTTGATTTATGTTCAAAATAATGAACGAAAAACAAATATGATACACAACAACAATCGACAACCACTGAATTACAGGTCCTGACTTGGGACAGACACCTACAGAATGTGGAGGGGTTTAATTAATTTATTTGTGTCAAACCCTCCCTTCACCTGTGACAGTAATGTAACATTACAACAAAAGAACACACTTTACAAAAGGCTTAACTCATTAGATCGATACAAAGCAAAAACACATCTAAGAGAAACACAGACTGGACGTTGCAAGGTATTTGTACATACCCATAACAAAAAAGACTATTAGGTACAGATCTGAGAGTTCTCATAGATTCAGTGTTAAGACGTCAGAGAAAACATGACCTTGTGCAGTGCCAAGATATGGGTATCGACAGGTTGTTGGAAGATCTAAATACAGTGTTGAATTGGTAACCTTTCAGAATAAGTTTCTTTAATTATTTAATTAGTTATCAAAGGTTCCAGGGTTATGATTTAGTACTCCAGACGCGCGTTTCGTCTACATAAGACTCATCAAAATAGTTAGAAAAGCCAAATCCTTATTTTGATAATGATGGTTAATCAACACGAAGAGCAACAAACTTATAAGGAAAATTCAAGACAAATAAAGAATGAGGAAATCGGAAAAGGCTAAAAAGCAATGAGCACGTGGAAATACGAATTCGTATATACTGGCGCAGCAGCCTTTTTATATTCTCATGTTGTTTTTGTGATGATTTTTTCTTTATAGTATTTGATTCAGCCGTACTGGATCTTTCCAATCACTAATGTTTTGGAGATGGTGCTGAAAACTAAATTGAAGACATATCATGAAACAAATGACTTGCAGAACTTATACACTTTATAAATCCTCAACTGTCAACCTTTGACATATCATTTGCCCTTAAATTAAGAAAAGATTGGTTGAACAACCCTGTTATTTTAGATATACATTTTAATATAGTTCCTTCGTAAATATAGTCAACTGATTTAAATTTTATGAATTGATTTGAAAAAGTATTTGTACATCAATTGAATCAGTTGATAAGAATTTTGAAAGTTTTATATTAGTATCTTATACTTGTGTAAATTATTGGTCAGTGAACTTTTGGCCAACACGCGTAGTAATATATCTAAGTTGATTCCCACACTTTTTTGAAATGTTATTACTCCAATTCTTTTCATAGCCAAGTAAGAGTCAGTATGATTATAACTGTCATCATTTTCAAATAATTACACTCAAAGGTTTAGGTATTAATTGGATACAACCCTAGTCTTAATTCCCCACAGTTATCTCATGACGTGTTACATAATTAAATAGACACAAGTTATTACACACCAAATTGAATACACACAAACCTCAAAAGTAAACCTAAAAATGTATTATTTATTATGATCTACACTACATTAAAATATTCTGTTAATTTTCTACCTAGCTGAATGATTTATCAGGTGTGTTTCTTTTCAAAGAAATGTTAAAAAAATATGCCTAAAATTAAGGAATAACAGTACTGTAGTTGAAGAGTTGCCACCGTCAATTGTAGATTTGATGGTCGCAAATGCAGTTTTACTGGCCACGCGTAGCGGAGACAGTAAAACGGAGATTTGAGACCGTCAAATCAAAATTGACGGTGGCAACTCTTCAACTACAGTACTGTTATTCCGATTCTAATGCATTACAAAAAGAAATGACACGATTAAACTTGATAAATTTGACAAACGAAAATAATGCGCGAAACTTTATAAATGATTTTGGTGCAAAGACGTCATGGGTAAACGTGACGTCATACAAATGAAAACTTACACACTTGAGGTTATTACGTTACCTGTACGATTCAAATTCGGATACAATTACATTAAAACGGCGAATTCGAGGTAGGTGTTGTTTTATTTTCGATTTTTTAGCAGTAATCGAACATTTGTTGATTCAATCAATTCAAAATGGCGGGTCCCTCCTTAGTTACGCCTGGTCAACTGTGGATTTGACGGCAACTTTTAACCAATGAAAAAAAATTGTTACATAAAAATTGCATTAGAATATTATTTCACTTTTAAAATTCGTGTCATTATCATCTGACATAAAGTCAATAATCAAGTTGTTATTGATAAGGTACAATTATTAGAAATTTGGTTGAAACAAAAAACCAAATTACATAAATCTTACCTGAGCATTTTATGCATTAAAATTTATGTGTTTGTTCTCCATTTATATCCCATTATATTGCTATTTAACAGTAATTGGAAATATCTCAGCCTTAGGTATTTGTACATTTAAATTTTAATACAGGAAGAGTATTTTTTCTTGATGAAGAATGAACACCAATTTAGATTGAAACATTTTGTTGGTTAGAAAGTGCATTTCCTAGGCCTCTTTCTGGAAACTATATCATTATCAATGGTATATGAAAAATATATAACTTGTTTCTAATCTTGTCAATACCATTAAATTGCAAAAAAATATCAATAATAATCTGAGAGTGTCTAAAAGTGAAATATCAATATATATATAAATATTTGCATCAATATTGCGAAATTCCCTCCCTTTGGACAGTAACATAGCACTTTACAGTGATATTGGAAATGGAAAAAGGAACAAAATAGAAATAGTATGGTTAGAAAAGAATATCAGAATAGCTATATATATGGCTGGATCACAACATCCACGATGCTTTGATTTTTATTCTGTTATCTGTCTTCCTGTTGCATAACTATATTTAGCTTCAGTCAAAACTCGTCCGTAATGAGAGAATACATACTAGCTATTTTAATTATAAAAGTAAGATATTTCGGTCGTGAAAAAAATATGCATCAAATATACGAATTGAAATCATTACAAAGGAACGTATGAAAACAGAAACGAACTATACAATGATCAGATAGCCTTACTTTGTACAACATGTAGCAAAAAGTAAAATCACAAAAATACTGAACTCCGAGGAAAATTCCAACAGAAAGTCCCTAATCAAATGACAAAATCAATAAAACACATCAAACGAATGGACAAATACTGTCATATTCCTGACTTGGAACAGGCATTTTCAAATGTAGAAAGTGGTGGATTGAACCTGGTTTTACAGAGCTATATCTCTCACTTTTCGCATCAAATTCCTTTATTTTTACAACGATGCGTGAACAAAACAGACATAATCAGTACAAAAGTCAAAATATGGTTACAGCAGTCATTACTGTGTTACAATCTCAAAACAAACAAACATTTTCAAAAAAGCACAAAAAGCATCTATCAAATTAAAAAAAAACATTCATTGTTTCGCGTATTTGGCGTCAGAAATGAAAACGCAACATAGACATAGCCTGACTAATTAGTACAACATGGAGCAATACAATGTCCATATAGCCTGACTTTGTACAACATGTAGCAATACAATGTCCAGACAGCCTGACTTTGTACAACATGTAGCAATAAAATGTCCATATAGCCTGACTTTGTGCAACATGTAGCAATACAATGTCCATATAGCCTGACTTTGTACAACATGTAGCAATAAAATGTCCATATAGCCTGACTTTGTGCAACATGTAGCAATACAATGTCCATATAGCCTGACTTTGTACAACACGTAGCAATACAATGTCCATATAGCCTGACTTTGTAAAACATGTAGCAATACAATGTCCATATAGCCTGACTTTGTACAACATGCAGCAATACAATGTCCAGATAGCCTGACTTTGTACAACATGTAGCAATACAATGTCCATATAGCCTGACTTTGTACAACATGTAGTAATACAATGTCCACATAGCCTGACTTTGTACAACATGAAGCAATGCAATGTCCAGATAGCCTGACTTTGTACAACATGTAGCAATACAATGTCCATATAGCCTGACTTTGTACAACTTGTAGTAATACAATGTCCACATAGCCTGACTTTGTACAACATGTAGCATAACAATGTCCACATAGCTTGAATTAGTACAACATGTAGCAATACAATGTCCATATAGCCTGACTTTGTACAACATGTAGCAATACAATGTCCACATAGCCTGACTTTGTACAACATGTAGCAATACAATGTCCAGATAGCCTGACTTTGTACAACATGTAGTAATACAATGTCTGCATAGCCTGACTTTGTACAACATGTAGCATTACAATGTCCGTATAGCCTGACTTTGTACAACATGTAGCTATACAATATCCATGTAGCCTGACTTTGTACAACATGTAGCAATACAATGTCCAGATAGCCTGACTTTGTACAACGTGTAGCAATACAATGTTCATATATGCTGACTTTGTACAACGTGTAGCAATACAATATCCAGATAGCCTGACTTTGTACAACATGCAGCAATACAATCTCCATATAGCCTGACTTTGTACAACATGTAGCAATACAATGTCCAGATAGCCTGACTTTGTACAACGTCTAGCAATACAATGTTCATATATGCTGACTTTGTACAACATGTAGCAATACAATGTCCAGATAGCCTGACTTTGTACAACATGTAGCAATACAATCTCCATATAGCCTGACTTTGTACAACATGTAGCAATACAATATCCATATAGCCTGACTTTGTACAACATGTAGTAATACAATGTCCACATAGCCTGACTTTGTACAACATGAAGCAATGCAATGTCCAGATAGCCTGACTTTGTACAACATGTAGCAATACAATGTCCATATAGCCTGACTTTGTACAACTTGTAGTAATACAATGTCCACATAGCCTGACTTTGTACAACATGTAGCATAACAATGTCCACATAGCTTGAATTAGTACAACATGTAGCAATACAATGTCCATATAGCCTGACTTTGTACAACATGTAGCAATACAATGTCCACATAGCTTGAATTAGTACAACATGTAGCAATACAATGTCCACATAGCCTGACTTTGTACAACATGTAGCAATACAATGTCCAGATAGCCTGACTTTGTACAACATGTAGTAATACAATGTCTGCATAGCCTGACTTTGTACAACATGTAGCATTACAATGTCCGTATAGCCTCACTTTGTACAACATGTAGCTATACAATATCCATGTAGCCTGACTTTGTACAACATGTAGCAATACAATGTCCAGATAGCCTGACTTTGTACAACGTGTAGCAATACAATGTTCATATATGCTGACTTTGTACAACGTGTAGCAATACAATATCCAGATAGCCTGACTTTGTACAACATGCAGCAATACAATCTCCATATAGCCTGACTTTGTACAACATGTAGCAATACAATGTCCAGATAGCCTGACTTTGTACAACGTGTAGCAATACAATATTCATATATGCTGACTTTGTACAACATGTAGCAATACAATGTCCAGATAGCCTGACTTTGTACAACATGTAGCAATACAATCTCCATATAGCCTAACTTTGTACAACATGTAGCAATACAATATCCATATAGCCTGACTTTTTTCAACATGTAGCAATACAATGTCTTCATAACCTGACTTTGTACAACATGTAGCAATACAATATCCATATAGCCTGACTTTGTACAACATGTAGCAATACAATATCCATATAGCCTGACTTTGTACAACATGTGGCAATACAATATCCATCTAGCCTGACTTTGTTCAACATGTAGCAATACAATATCCATATAGCCTGACTTTGTACAACATGTAGCAATACAATCTCTATCTAGCCTGACTTTGTACAACATGTAGCAATACAATATCCATATAGCCTGACTTTGTACAACATGTAGCAATACAATATCCATATAGCCTGACTTTGTACAACATGTAGCAATACAATGTCCAGATAGCCTGACTTTGTACAACATGTAGCAATACAATATCCATATAGCCTGACTTTGTTCAACATGTAGCAATACAATGTCCAGATAGCCTGACTTTATACAACATGTAGCAATACAATATCCATATAGCCTGACTTTGTACAACATGTAGCAATACAATGTCCAGATAGCCTGACTTTATACAACATGTAGCAATACAATATCCATATAGCCTGACTTTTTTCAACATGTAGCAATACAATGTCCAGATAGCCTGACTTTATACAATATGTAGCAATACAATATCCATATAGTCTGACTTTTCACAACATGTAGCAATACAATGTCTTCATAGCCTGACTTTGTACCACATGTAGCAATACAATGTCCATATAGCCTGACTTTGTACAACATGTAGCAATACAATGTCCATATAGCCTGACGTTGAACAACATGTAGCAATACAATCTCCAGATAGCTTTACTTTGAATAACATTTAAGGGGATTTAACCTATTTATCTGCACATACACCTCTCCTTTTGATGATGAAATGTGAAACTAAATCAAAGTAACCCGTAATAAATACATGCGCAACCCAGGCAAACAAGATTACTTAGTACCTCGTACTTGAAGAAAACAATATATTAAGGACTGTCCATTATACGAAAACACAGCATTAAAATGTGCTTGTTACTACATGAGGTACATTTGAGATTAGTTTTTAAATCTGATAAATTCTATTAAGAGAAACGTATAACTATACGAGAAATATGATCGACTCTCTAATATATTCTCCCTGACCGGGTCTAAATTAGTATAACTGGACAGTTCTAACATACATCTTTTCCAAACAGTTCTGATCTGGAACAATTCTGTATTTAAAGATATTGCACGTATTATTTTATCGTTACAGCTGACGAATCAATACTAATAATTTTATCACAAAAAGGAACTACAACTTTACCAACATCATCAACACAGGCAGAAAATCTTGATTGTACGTGTAGTTTTACGACCAGTAAATGGAAATTTTTTAGAGACATCAACATAACTAAAGACCAGCTTATTGATATCTTAAAATCAAATGTTGACGAACTTCAACAAAACTTAACTGTGGATGTTAAAGCTACTTCTGCCTAAAAAAATACAAAAAAGTCTGCCTCAGATCGTAGCACATCATCTATGTTGATGGGTCTTGCTGGTGGATTCATTTTTTGCATTCCTATATTACTGATTATTTCGTCGGATATAATTCATGTTTATAACAGCATCAATACTAAGACTGGACCCTGGGTTATTAACGTGAACTGTTTAATCAACATACAACATACTTGTTCTTCACAGAACTAGGTATTAAATGTGTAACAAGATATTGACACAAAGTAGCACTATAAGGTTGGGTGCTTTTCAGACAAAACAATATTTGAAAAATCGTAAGAGCAGATAATTGAATTCATTACCTTCTTAAATACACTAAATCATAAAGCCCTTTAAAATCTGAAATAAATGTTACTACTATAATGTCGACTAAGTATATAATCAGTTAAACCTATACTTTGGAGAGGAGTCAGTTTGACTTTGCAGTATGAATAAATAAACCGTAAAACTGATTGCAACGAGAATTTCAAAACTTACCCTATCCTTTTGGCAACCAAGTATACTATTCAGACTGAGTATTCTATATCGTGATTTACGTAATTTGCAGCATCTTACAATTGAATATATTGTTAGTTTGTTTTTGTTTTTGTTTTAAAATTGAATATTCACCTGTGGACTTTAAAGTCAAGATTCAAAAACCCCACACAAAATATGTTTGGTTGTTACTTTATCATTAAAAGGTATTTAAAATTAATGTACTTTGATAATGATAGACATAGTTCTTTTTTATTTTGCGAATATGACCATAAAAAGTTCATTGAAATATCAAAACAAATATTGCATATACAGTCATTCCCAAAAAATGGGTACAATTACAAAATTTCAGTGTCGCCGGCAAATAACCACAAAATGCAAGCCTAACATATGTCACAGATAATCTTTTTCGTGTTCTAAGTGATTAATATGTATACTAAAATAAAATTATATTCTTTTGTGATGTGTATCGTAAATATATTTGTGTGATTTTCTATTCAATATACGGAAATCACACGAATTCCGAATGTCGCCAAGAAAAACTCCAAATATCGGTGTGAATTAAAATACTTTATTTCATCTAAATCATGATTAGATCTGCTTTTTTTATTTGACACTATATTGATTTTTATCCACAAAAATATTTTAGAATCAAAAGTTATAATATACACTTTGATTTACCCATTAAACCAATGTCGCCGATAAACGTATAACCTACCGTAACGTATCTTTAGGTACAGTCAAAACATATTTATATGATTGGAAATCATGCCCAAAGTGACTTTAAGCAAAGTTGATACATCAAATTTTAAAATCCTGCATTTAACTTTTATTGCAATGAAACGAAAAATAAAAAAAAATCTTCTCTTTCTCTTTTTTTCGATTGTCGCATATAAGAATCCAACCTACGTGACGCGTATTTTGGAACGCACTAACCAAGAACAAATCAAAATGATGATTATTTCATTGAAAGCACCCATAAAGCTTCTCAATAATCAGTTTTGAGAAAGCAACCCAACAATATTGTTACATATTTCCATGTATAATGTAAATGAAACTAACCTCCGTTTAAATAACCTCCGTGACGCAGTTATTTACAGTTAAGTTGTCAGACTTTTTTATCAGTATCAGCGGCTGCCGACACAGCCGAAAGTCATTTTTGTAGCAGACATCATTTATTTTAAATAAAACAGACAAACAAAATACAGATTTTGAGAAAAAAAAATGTTGTTTTGAGAAAGGTAGGTTAACTTGTTTTTCCCTATTATGTGAGCAACATTATAACGTTTAACGTTATATATCGGCCATTTTCTTAGATTTAAAATAGTCTACAACACAACTTGTGTAATTACGACGACAATCATAACTTTAACAACGGTTTATGGCAAACATTTTCAAGATTATTTAGGACTCATCAATGTAACGGAGGTTATGCAAATAAAAAAAATCTAAAGATGCATGTAAACACGATCATACCAATTGAAATTCTTGTACATTGTTATAGATACCAAATCAGTTCATCAATAATCACTAATAAAAATCAAAAGGTGATGTCAATCATAGACGACATCATTGATTTACGTTACGGAGGATAGAAATTTAAGGAAAAAAAGTTTTTTTTCTCTAACAGGACTTTACTCTTTTTAGATAACGATTTACTAAGAAAATGTTTAATTCTATTGTCTTGTTTGTCATTTAATTCCAATATTTACATTCATTTATATGTTTGCTGTTGGTAAGAACTGGAATTGTCCGTTATGGAGGTTTTAAATGTCGTTACGGAGGATAGAAATTTTCGAAATGAAATTATTTTGACTCCAAAACTTCATAGTTGAGTATAATATATACATTATGGTGTGAAGGAAGATGACATTATCTGTGTAGAGCTAATAAAATTAAGTTGAACAGTATTCGGTTTAGGTAAAACATATTTTTGAGTGAAAGTTCATGAATCGTTACGGAGATTTTGACAAAAACAAGTCCATTTGACTAAAAGAAACATATAACTTGATAGAAAACAGTTTTTTAGTTTGTAATGTCAATAAATTGTTTAGAAAAGCTAGCATTAAAGAGTTAAGTTTTACTATGTATCAGCATTCAGATACTGGTTTGATATCAACCTCCGTAACAAAGATGGGGGTGTGAATTAATACAAGCATAATAAATACATACAAGTGATTCAAAACATAAATAATAGGGTTTTTCCTGGAAAGCTGTATTATGAAACTAAAATATTATACAGCATAACATTTCATTAGTTTAAATTTATTACAAAATAAGTTGTGAAAACTACTTATTTGAATTATTTTTTAAACACTATATTAATTCAGACCTTAAAATTGGTATTTGCTTTCAATATATACAGAATAATACGTATAAATCAGTTTGCTATGGTGGTAAATGTAACCCATTTCACATGAGCCTGGATTTAAATCTTGTGTTTTTCTCTAATGCAATTTTTAAGATGGATTTATACAACACTAACCTCCGATACGTTCATACTTACCTTGTCTTACAAAAAATGCTAAAACTAGAAAACAACTAAAATGGTGTAAGTAAAAAGACTAGATATAGACACAGAAGAAAACAACACTCTCTCTTTGCTCAGTTGAAATTTATTTTTTAACAGTGTCTACATTCGAATTGTACCCATTTTTTGGGAATGACTGATAACGTTGGTCACGTGAGTGTTCGCTGCAAATGCAGAACACCAAGGTTCTATCCACTACCATGTCAAAACAAACATGTATTAAAAACGGCTCGGCAATCAGCAAAACTTATTGGACTTACCCTGTTTCTTATGCAATTCTCTCAGGTTTTGTTTGTAAACTTGATCTATATCTTCTTACTCGATTTTTGAGACTTGGACATCGATGAATTATTATTGGCTTTATTTATTTGCCCTTTACTACCGTCTGTCCTTTTTATACTTAAGATATAATGCATTGTGATAGGCAATTGTTCAAAGTTCAAAAATAGTTATCTCCCTTTTACCAGAAAAAGCTCCGTCCGAGTTGAAGAGAAAAAAAAACCAACACTGTCATACAATACATTTACATATATTATGCGATTTTATCATAACAGACCATCTCAAATTCAAACTTATCCTTTTTCGTGTGTTCATGCTGCTTATAATTCATTTGGTTTTGTTTATGATTTTGCCATTTGATAAAGGGATTTCCGTTTTGAATTTTCCTTGGAGTTCGTTATTTTTACTAAAGCCTTTTTACTATTGGAAGGCTTATTATATCCTCACTAACTGTAATTTCTAGAAACGGTGTTGTGTTTCTGTTGTGTCGTAGTTCTCTTAAATTTGATGCGTTTCCCTCAGATTTAGTTTGTGACCCGCATTTGTTTTTTCTCTCAATCGATTTATGAATTTCGAATAGTTTTTACTACTGTTGCTTTTATTTTTGCTAGGTACTAACTTTTTTTATCATCTTAATAAAGTGTTATAGTATTTTTTTTTTGTAATTGTTAATCAATGCCTTAACTGTTTTCTCTTTTTTTGGTAAAATTTATTTCACGTGGCTCGGTACTTATACATCCCGTTATTGTGTTATTGGGCTATGGTAAACTTAATTTTTGTATTCTTGTCTTTCATATGTACCAATGTGCTTCATCTATATGCCTTTTTGTTTTCCTTTGTTGACATATTTGTTTGTTTCTATAGTGAGTAAGATTATAACACAATGTTGACGGCTGAACCCTTATTTTTACTTTTTGCCTATCATTTATGTTTGTTTTGTTCACACATTGTTGACAATATAATGGATTCTTGTGTGATTTTCATACAAGTAAAATATGAAGCTAGCTACAAAACCAGGTTTGATCCACCATCTTCTACAGGAGAAAATCAGGAAATGACAGTTGTTCTCCTTTCGTTTGATGTGTTTCAGCTTTTGATTTTGGAATTTGATTAGGGACTTTCCGTTTAGAATTATCCTCGTAGTTCGGTATCTTTGTTATTTTACTTTTCGCATATTTTGTAATTTCTTTTTCCACTTAAATCTTCTCATTAAGGTTTTGATAAGTATTAATCCTTAATTTCCTCAATTAAGCATCAGAATTTGCCTCGTTTCCCACAGGTAACATAAGAAAATTCTATGCAGAAAATATAATATTTAAAGATCTAAATCTATATGAAATGGAATTGGATTACAAATAAGAAGCGGAAAGTGAAACTTACCTTCACAGCGTCGATATGGAAATGTAGTATAGTCCCACTAAAATAGAGTTTGTACATCAACTTCAAATCTTTATTTTCGTTTAAGGATGCTCGAGAGTACCAAAATATCCGAATTTTTTTTTTTTTTTTTTTTTTTTCATTACTAATTTTATTTATTACACTATTAAATGGTACTTTATGAAAAAAATCTACCAAATCAATCGATTCGTTTTAGCCCCAGATGAGTTTTAAAATGTTTGTATCATTGAAAAAGCTCCAAATTATCTTCCTTTGGTGCAAAAATTAAAATTGAAATATCCGTTTTAACTCATCGGTGACCTATATTTTTTATTATTATTTTCAAATAAGCTGTACTTAAGGGCATACGATACAGTTACAGGGGAGGTAATTACGTTGCTAACGTAAAATGTTATTTTTTTCGACGTCAAACAGTGACATGTCGGGTAAAGATGCATTTTTCGACTGATTTTTATCATTCAAACTGATTTAATTTGAAAACGAGTGCATGTCCCCCTATTTTTTAAAACAAAATTTTGTTTCATTTTGCAGGGAATTTTGATAAATCTACAGCAAAAAATGACGTTTTTTTTTCTCAATTCATGACCATTTGATAAATATGAGTTATTTCTGAATTTAAAAAGCATACATTTTTAGGATACTTATAAAAAACAGAAATTACAAATTATTTAACAAAAAACAATTTGTGTTTATCTTTTAAAACAAAAAAGTTATGTCTTTCTTTCGCAAGGGAAAATACGGCCACAAATCCGAATTTTGAGCAAATATACAAAATTTCGACCTCATTGAAATCAAAAACTAGCACATGATATTTTTTATTACATATTTGAGTTAACCAGACAAAAAATAGCCTATATGGAAACTTTCATCAAACTATAAATACGTGATCAAAACTGTATCGTATGCCCTTAAGCTGAACAATTGTAAAATTAAGACGATTTCTGTAAATGAGTTTTTTTTTTAAATTACAATATTACCTATATTTTCCCTGTTAGTTCAACAGCAAAAAGTACATTAACAAAAAGACCCCATATTTTTTATTTTCTTTTTCTATTAAGTATATGATTTAGTTCGTTTATAAATTTTGAAATTATTAAAAAACTAAGGTTTTAGCTCCCTCAGGCAAAGTTGACTTTAGATGAATTTGGCAATCAATTTTAGGTATTTTTGTTATATAGCTCTTCAAGAAAGAGGGACGAAAGATACCAGAGGGACAGTCAAACTCATAAATCGAAAATAAACTGACAACGCCATGGCTAAAACGGTTTCGGTATTTATACATCCTCGGATTTCAAATGTGTGGCTTTGAGCGTTCCTGATGAAGGGTAAATCAAGAAAAGTGCTTCGGACGCATTGAAATTATTAAACGTGTTGTTTTCAATTTTTTTTTATAGAAAATAAATAGCGAAATCCTATATTTAAAACAAGAAATCGATTTATACCCGCGAGCCCCTATAAACAAAGCTTATTTGGTTTGTTACCAATACAATATCACGAAATTTAAGTCAATTCTTTTTTTAAATGATCTGACAAATATATTATTAAGATTCCCTGCGGAACTTTTTTGAAGAACATAACTAATATATTGTAAGATTTGAGTTCTGAAAGCTCTTCAATTTATAAGTTGATTTGGCCTTTTCCAATCGAGCGTAACTGATGTAGACAAAGGCACTTCTGGTGCACAAAATATTTGCCTGGTTTCTTTGATAATTGGGTTTTAACTTGAAATCGACATGTTTAGTGTATTATAATTATTTCAATTTTCTGATAGATCAGTACAATTTAGGGCTTACTTTCTATTTCATCCAAACACATATTTTTCAAATCTTATTTGATTAATTTAACAATAATATTTTTAAAAAGTCCGTCATTCTTTAATGCATATCACCTGTGGCATAATGTTGATCTCAGGGGTTATTAGAATGTCTTCCCATTTTTATGACTTATTCTCAATTTGGGGGTAATTTTTCTTCGCTTCAATTTGCAACATATCGGTGTTTTGAAGCCAGGCTGATTCGAACAAAAATTTTTAAAATGTAATTTGAAACATCTCCGGTAAGCATATACCCTTTAAATTCGAGTGAAGACAGACTGTTCAGATTCGAACTCATGTGGTCAAAAGGGTGACGTGTCTTCCTGCGGACTATGAAATTGTGATCTAGTACGTTACAAATACGACTCGGTGTGCGTGGTGGTATTTTATATATCCAGATCAACATACTAGATCCCGATTTGGGCATTTTGAATGAGTGATGTTCCCATGACGAATGATACATACACAGCATAAGAAAGTTATCTATGGCCTACGGTCATAAATATTTACTTAGAACTCGACAGTATTGTTCGAAACACCAACATCCAGAATTTTGATTGCTTGACCAATGAAGTTTGAAGTACGATAATCACTTATGACTTCAAAGTCAGAGCTTTCTCCTTCAGCTTTTGGTTTTGTTTGCTACCTTGTTTTATATCTTCCAAGCGATTGGAAAATCGGTAAACTAATCTTGCCGAAACTTTGTGTTGTTAAATTGTTTTATTCACGCATACCTCAAATCCTTTTTTTTTAATGGATAGAGTATCTCAATGGTGTAATATATTAACGGTATTCAATAGATAAAGGCAACAGTAGTATACCGCTGTTCAAAATTCATAAATCGATTGAGAAAAAAACAAATCCGGGTTACAAACTAAAACTGAGGGAAAAACATCAAATATAAGAGGAGAATTCTCAATAACTGATGTCATTGTTCTCTGTTGTATGCATACATAGCTATTTTAGCACACTTTTAACCAATTTTTCAGTCTATTTAGAGGAAGAAAATATTTTTAGTCGTATCTTTCCTAGATTAGACTGTATTTCGTGGAATTGTAATTACCAGAAAATAACGGAAATGTTTGCGTGATAGGAAATTGAATAAAAGAAATACAACAGGAACAGCTTATGAGTTCCATCAGGATGATGCTTGTCAATTTTAACCAGCATTAGCAATTACAATAGACGTTTAACTTGAAATTCGAATAATCTGTAATATTGATGTTATTTGATCAACATATTTTTCTGATAAAACGTGTATCAATATTTAATATTGCATTTTTTTTATGATACATAAATTCCTGAACTTACAAATGTAAGAGTCTGATTCAAAAGAGGAACTGAATATAAAGTCAGATTTAGATCGTTCTAACTTTTTTAGTGATTATTCTAGTAACTTTGCTAAGTTGTTAAATTTCAGTTTTAACGACTCAGTTCGGTCAATAATGTTGCATTGAGATTTTTGTGCGTTTTTTGGTCGATGAGTGTCCGTTGGTACGTTTGTATTAAAGAAATATTGAAAAAAGTCACTTAATGTTTTGTTGTGATAATAGATAAAAATGAAAAAAACACATGCAAGACAGAGACACGCTCTACTAAAAGTAAACTCCATGGAGACTTTGAATACAAAAAATGGGTAAATCAATGCAAACAAACTTTTAATCATATGTATACAACTTGCTATTCTCATTGAACTGTTACAGTGACTTGACTGTTAGTGTTGCTATCCGACTATTGCAACTCATTCAAAATTCTGACCAAGTTGCAATTTGTTTTATAAAACCAAACTGGTCAACTGGTCACAATTTTGAACCAACTGTTCAGTCAAATTGTGAAAGTGCAAGGTGATAAAATAAAAAATACTTACAATCCTATAAGACTTTAACTCCACTTTAATGATGTTGTGTCAAAATTAGTTTATCAGTTTGTATAGTTATATTAGTCATTTCCATGCTTAAGGGGAACTGTTTATTTTGAATTGCTATAAAAATGTCCAAACTAAGCTTTTTATATAGTTTTTCCTTTTAAAAGTATTCTATATTGATAAGAATCAGATATCATTTTAAATAAAACATCATATATTCAGTAAAATATGTGTGAAATAACAAATATGCTATTGATAAGTTTCCATGGGGAGATAACCTAAAATATTATTCTTTTGAATAAAGACTTTTTGAAATAAAAAATGATTACCTCCCCCATGGAAACTTCCTACAAACATATATTGCAATTTTACACATATTTTACTGAATATGAAATGTTTTAATTCACATAATGTCTGATTCGTATAAATATAGAATACTTTTAGAAAGAAAAACTGTATGAAAGCTTAGTTTGGACAATTTTATAGCAATTCAAAATAAACAGTTCCCCTTCAGCATGGAAATGACTATAATATACCTATACAAACTGATAAACTAATTTTGTCACATCATCATTAAAGTGGAGTAAAGTCTTATAGGATTGTAAGTATGTTTTATTTTATCACTTTGCACTTTCATGACTTGGCTGTGGTTTTCGACAGCAGTTGGTTCAAATTTCTGACCAGTTGAACAATTTGATTTTATAAAACAAATTGCAATTTGGTCAAAATTTTGAATAAGTTGCAATTGGTGGAGAGCAACACTAACAGTCAAGTAACTGTAATAAGTCTTGACAACCTATTGCGTTATTTACAGTAATATGATTTGAATATAACAATGAAAGAAAATTGATTGATTTAAGAAAACTTGTATTGTTAACTATCATTATATTTTAATGCCATGATAAACTTATATTTTAGTTTTATCGATCTGCATATTTTTTAACCTGTATTTGCATGAAAGATTTTTAAATTGTGGGGTGTCACCGCTGTTTCCCCGACGAACACTCATCAAAGGACAACTTTCCTAATAAATATATATTAGTATCGTTGTACAAATCTTAAGATATATATATAAAACATGTGATGAATATATAACAAACGGTACAAATGCAGTAGTTCATCAAATATACAAGGCATATGTAACATGTTTAACCCCGCCACATTATTTATGTATGTGCCTGTCCTAAGTCAGGAGCCTGTAATTCAGTGGTTGTCGTTTGTTTATGTGTTACATATTTTTTTTTTTCGTTCATTTTTTTATACAAATAAGGACGTTAGTTTTCTCGTTTGAATTGTTTTACTTTTTCATATCGGGCCTTTTATAGCTGATTATGCGGTATAGGCTTTGCTCATTGTTGAAGGCCGTACGGTGACCAATAATTGTTAATCTCTGTGTCATTTTGGTCTCTTGTGGATAGTTGTCTCATTGGCAATCATACCTCATCTTTTATATATATATATATATATATATATATATATATATATATATATATATATATATATATATAATGAAGTACGGGAGATGGGTTTGGTCTACACAAGACTCGACAGTAGAGCTCATAGGAAGTTGGAAGGTCAAATCAATAGCGAAGTTGAAGAGCAAAAAATAAAAAATAGCAGAAAACAAGTGGTTTCAAAAATAAAGGAAATGGCATTAGTATAGTATACATTTAAGAAGTTACGTCAATTTTTTGTTCATATTGATATGCAACATATCTAAATGCGATTACACTTTTTTTTTCTTTGCCTTGAGGAACTTCTGTATATTTACAATGGCGAACATAACATTTACGAGAATCACTACGAGTATATCACTAGAAGTATGATCTGATTACACCTCCGCAATATTTGAGTTCATCCCTGTGGTAACACCGTCCAATTCATTTTTCGTATAACTTTATTTTTCGAAGAATCCCTATGTTTGTCAAGTTTTTTGCTCTCCTTCTTCCATAGATTCTGTGACATACAGGTCGACGAATCGACCAGCCAAACAGCCTATGTTTCCTATTCGTCTTGTTCTGCAGCTGCACGAGTCAAGAGTGACGAGATTATTTTCAAATGAAATTGATTACATAGAATTTTTTTGTACAGTACCATATTTTTAAAATTTAAGTAAAACGAATACATCAGCAAGGTCTCGCTATTTGTTTTGAATATCTCTGAACACGAACCGCGTGATTGAAAAATGTCTGATGTATGTATTTCCAAATTTTACCTGGTAAATTTGTATTAAAGATTCGAACTTCACTTAATGCAAAACGGCAAAAATATTTGAGAATTGATGATACGTACCGATTATCAGGTTGTCTGTATATTGATATTGACATTATATATGTAATGCCTTTTTGCAGAATGTGTAGGATTTCTGATCGCAGAGTAAGTGTGACGTTTTATCATACATACATTTAATATCTTATCAAGATAACCAACATATTGTAAAAAAAAAAAAATACAAAGCCAGTTCTTGCTAGTGGAGAAGAAACCGCTATCCTACCGAAACACAGATATTTCGATGGGGTTTGGGTTTTCAATTTTACATACACATTATTTAATCGCGTGTAGTCTGGTAAATAGTTTAATGACTATAAGTTCAAAATGGCAATTTGTCAAATTATACATGCAGTACAGTCAAATTAAGCATGATTGAAAAGTTGGTAAAATGGTTCCTCGCAGGAACATTAACTTCAGTTTGTTTTTATTTGTAGATATTGTTACAAAGTCTTCTTTTTCAACCGTAAAACAATATCACAATTGTTGTTTATACCTTTTAAAACACATTATTAAATTAGTAGATGTATTGTTTTTAAAGCTAGCATGCATCAAACTGGTAAACCATCCTCATTATTGAAATTCAATTAAAAGGTTTTGTTAAATATTTATTTGCTCACATAGCATTCAAATCAATTGTTACAAAGGTAATACAATCTTTATAGTCAGCATTCAAAAAAGGATTTAAATCGTTATTTCGATTTTGTCACTGACAATCTGACAGATTCATGCATATTCTGTTACAAGTAGGTTATGTCGTCACAAGTGTTTATTCATTTCTAATGCGATTTTTATTTATAAAACGATGGAAATATTCTACAAATCTCTGCTTATTGCGTACTTTACAATATATCTTGTTGTTCTATCGGACACTTCTAATACTGGTAAGTTAGTGTATTTATAAACTAGAATACTATGTATCAATAGCAAGTATGTGCTAAGATAAACAACAATACAGTAAATAAAAGAGGACGAAAGATACCAAAGGGACAGTCAAACTCATAAATCTAAAACAAACTGACAACGCCATGGCTGAAAATGAAAAAGACAAACAGAAAAACAATGGTACACATGACACAACATAGAAAACTAAAGAATAAACAACACGAACCGCACCAAAAACTAGGGGTGATCTCAGGTGCTCCGGAAGGGTAAGCAGATCCTGCTCCACATGTGGCACCCGTCGTGTTGCCTATGTGATTACAAATCCGGTAAATAGTCTAATTCGATAGGTCATATTCATGAAAGGGAAGGGGATTGTAGTTACGACGTAAGGAACATATCCGATATCATTTGTGAAACGGTTATTCCATAACGGTCAACCAACTCGTGATGGCGTCCGTAAAATTTACGAAGGGATGATTTCAACTTCACCATTTGGAACTCTTGGTTTAATAGCTTCCTTGTGAGCAGCAAACCTCTATCAAGAAAATCATGATAGGAAATGCAAGCACGGGAATATCGTATCAATTGGGAGATATATACCCCGTATGCAGGTGCTGCTGGAATGTTGCTACTTAGAAATGGAAAGTTCACAATTGGAAAGCTGAAATCATCTCTTTTGTCGTATAGTTTTGTTTTCAACCGACCCTCATTGTCAATTTCTAGATGTAAGTCAAGATATGAAGCCGACTTAACTGTATCTGTAGTATCCTTTATCTCTAGCTCGATTAGATAGATGCGTTCCACATAGTCACCAAATTTTGAATTGTTTAGTGAAAGAACATCATCTATATAGCGGAAAGTAGAGTTAAAGGATATTGCTAACTTCTTATCTTTCTTCCTTAGAAGCTCCTGCATGAAGTCAGCCTCATAATAAAAAGAAACAAGTCGGCGAGTAGAGGGACACAGTTTGTTCCTATTGGAATGCCGACAGTCTGTTGAAAAACACGTCCTCCGAACGTAACAAATATGTTGTCAATCAAGAAATCAAGCATCTTGATAATATCAGTTTCAGAGAATTTTTTGTTTGAATCAGAGTGATTCTTTACAAAGTAGGATTTATCCCTCCCTAAGACAAGATACTTGTATCTACGTTGGCCATTCTTTTTTATGAAGCAAAGTAATACCAACTCTTTCAATTTGTCTTTTAGTTTGGAATGTGGAATACTTGTGTAAAGAGTAGAAAAGTCAAATGTTTTAATGCTGTAACAAGATGAAAGAGAGTTAGATTGTATGTACTCTAAAAGATCTTTTGAATTTTTAAGTATCCATATCTGATTCACGCCACCTCTAGAAAAGGCAGTTTCACAATAACTTTGAAGCCCGTCTTTGATTGCTGATAAAATAGATGTTAATAATTTAGAAAGAGGTTTCGTGGAGCACTTGGAAGACCCAGCAATATACCGTTGTTTGTAAGGACACTTATGTAGTTTAGGTATCCAATACAGTGATGGAAGATCCAGTTCTTCATCTTTGGTTGAAATTCCAAAGGAACATAGAACAGACCTATGATTGTCCAGGATTTCCTCTTTGGTAAGTGTCGTGAGGGTATATGTTGAGTTTCCAAGTGAATTGTCAATACCTAATTCGTTAATCAAGCAGTTGATGTAATGACTTTTACACACAAAAACGATGTTATTTTGGGCTTTATCTGCGGGGACAACAACATATTTGTCATAGAGGTCGGATAGGTGTTTTGCAACATTGGGGTCTTTAAAGATTGACGTAGCATGGGCATTGATGGACCCATTCAGTTTCTTAGTTCTGATTTGTATCAACGACCTCACTGCCTTAATCCATTCGGATAGAGTGTCTACGTCTTCCTTCTCGCGCTTAGCCCATTGCCTGGCATAATCCTCGACTGAATCCATCAAAATTTTAAAGTTGTATTTCCAATTGATGGATTTAGGCTCACGATATTTGGGACCTTTCGATAACACATTCGTAGAGAAGTGTTATTAACAATGTTAAGGTCACCGGTAATAACGTGGCCAGCAGGATTATACGTGAATTTGGAACTAGCACAAGTGCAATCAGGAGGTTTAGACTTGAAGTCTTCAATATCGAGATCCTGCAAAACGCGTTTGTAATTGAAAATTTTAGTTGCAATAGGTTTGGTATAGGTATAAGAAATTATTGGTACAGACTGGTCTTTGAAATAAGGAGGTATTTTCGATTGCACTAATTTATGATGAAAGATATTGCCTAGGTTGACGCCATCGAGACCTTTGTTGGCAAAGGAAAGATTAAGAAAAGATCTTTTCTCTTTTTCATCTTTTCCAATGCGAACTGGCTTGAAAAGTCTGTGACTTGCAATATCCGAAATTATCACCATAGATATCAGAATTGCATATATGCACGCCAGACACGAGTTTCGTCTACATAATGAAGCCAACCTAAGTTTCCACTAAATCAATCAATAAATTTCCAAAAGAAAGAGATAAGATCAAATAAAGAAACACCAGCTCATGACGAAAAAGGACAAGATCAAAAGAAACACTGAAATTCTAGAAGTTGTACCGAAACATAAATTACTTTTTTTGTGTAGTCCTGACTTCAGTAACTCAAAGTTAGCGGCTAATATATCATGCTTATTGAGGATATGTAGCGATCATTAAAAAGCCAGATAGGGGTCGGATTACACAGAGCTTAGATAGATATTTTACAGAATTTCTCTCACACTGGTCAGTTCGAACGGATAATCGTATGTTTTCTCACTTTTACAGAATGTCAACAAGCTACCATGTTCACTTGATTTAAAGTCTGGAATTACAGAGAAAGTTGTAAGTGAAAGGTCTAAAAAAAAATTAAATTGCCAGTAATTTAATGTAATCCGTTTTGAACCAGATTAAAGAACAATATCAGTGACCACATATAAAATCTGTTGTCTTCTTGTTGAAAATATGTTTTTCAACAAATTTAAAGTATGCAAGAAAATTATCTGGTTTAGTGCCCATAATGAATCTGTGCTGAGGAAATGAAATATGTGAATTAAAAAAATTAGTGTCACCAATATAAGTTAGAATTGAATTAATAAATGAATAGATAGCAATAGTACATTTTACATATGTTAATACCGACCGTGCAAGGGCTGCATAGCCAGTCAAGGTAGTTAAAAACTTCAATATATATACATATGTTAAATTGATAAAATATTTGGAGAATTGCACATATATTGGTTTGCTTCGTTTATGAGACAGTCGAATATATACGTCACTTGTTTGAATTTTTAAAACTACGAGAAATTAACCAGCACAAACGCAGGTATGAAGAATATATATTTAAAGGACGACAATTTAATTTTTGAGGAGGTGAAGAGAATTTGAAATGTATATCCGGGCCTGGAAAAGATTGAAGTTTCCGATAGAACTTATTCTAATGAATACCTTAATATTGTTCAACTTTGTCATATTGTCCATTCATGATATAATACTAAAACCAAGCGAGTGTTTATACTAGATTTATTCATTATCTAAATAGATTCTACACACAATTCTCATATTTATTTTCAAATAAACTCCCGTGCCAGTAATATAATCGACAAGGAAGACTTAGTAGTACTTTATTAAGCTTAAAACATGCAAAGATTCAATAGTGTTCTAGAAATATCTTTTTCATACAACAACAAGAAAGAAGGAAGGATAAAAGGTAATTTCTTGACATCTCGGTATTCAATATAAACTCCATACATCTTTCTTGACATCTAGGTATTCTATATAAACTCCATACACCTTTCTTGACATCTCGGTATTCTATATAAACCCCATACATCTTTCTTGACATCTCGGTATTCTATATTAACTCCATACATCTTTCTTGACATCTCGGTATTCAATATAAACTCCAGATATCTTTCTTGACATCTCGGTATTCTATATAAACTCCATACATCTTTCTTGACATCTCGGCATTCAATATAAACTCCATATATCTTTCTTGACATCTCGGTATTCAATATAAACTCCATACATCAATTCAGACATCTCGGTATTCAATACAAGCTCAATATATCAATTCAGAGATTTTTGTAAAAAAACTTTATTGTTTGTTAACCTAGTGAAAAAAAGATTTTAATTTCAAAACATAATATGCAAACTAGGAATCTACAAGAATAGAGAAAAGCAACCAATCCTAAAGAAAGAAAAAAATAGGCTAACAACTTAAATAATATACCTTTTCTTACATTGATTTTTTTCGGTTCAGTGATCCAAATTAACTTTCGTTTAAAACACTAATGTATAAAATTGGTATTGAATCTTTTAACGTGAATTGAATGCAATGTTTTAGACTGGCATAAAATTAAAGCAGCACAACTAAATATGAACCATGTCAATTAAATGTCATTGATCATAATTATGTAGAAAAAAATCCATTTACCTATTTTAAAATTCCCCACCAGTCAAAATAAGATAAAAAAAAAATCCCAAATTCTACCTTCACTTTATGGACACTGGTGAGTGATCCACTCGATGTAATTGATTTTATATATATTATTATCAAAAGGACAGTTTAAGGTCGTTTTGGATTAAAGATAGATAAAGAGATTTATCTACCCCTCATACATAATTTCTTCACCTCTATTTCAGTTTTTTTCATTTGTTTTGCGTGTGTGTGTGTGTGTGTGGCTTTGTAAATGAATATATAAATATCTATATTTACATGCGTTCAGGTCACTAAATGGTCACAATTGATATGCCTTGTACTACTTACAGTATTCTTCTATTATTTATGTTTAAGTTGATTAGAAAAAATAAATAATGGAAGAACAATTATCCTTTACTGAGGGGGGACAAGGGGGGGTCCCAATAACAGCAAAACAGCAAATTGATTTGGCTTATAACATATAACAAGGAATTAAAATGGACAAAAACAGATAATTAGATATGTATTTGGTATATTCTTGTCCGTCTGTCGTCAACATGTCGGACATTAACTCAAACACTCTTTAACCAATTTACATAAAACTTTGGGAAATTGTTTATATCTATTGACGTGAGCTCCCTATCGTTTTTTATAAATTTTAGATTTTAAGTTTCTGAGTAATGTTTTTTTTTTCAATAAAAATGGTGGTTTTTTTCAGTTTTCTGATAATATCTCAAAAATCCTTTCACAAATTTGCAAGGAATTTTGGTAAATTTTTTATATCTATTGACATGAGCTCCCTTTCGATTTTTATAAATCGAAGATTTTTACGTTTCCGAGTTAAGGGGTTTTATTAATTGAAAAGGGGGGATTTTCTAGGTTTCAGACACTAACAAAAAAAAACGTTAAAGCAGTTCTCATGAAACTTTGCTGAATTGTTTATATCTATTGTTGTAAGCAACCTTTCGATTTTTATTTTTTTTTTCGATTTTTATGTTATTCAGTTAAGGGGTTGATTCATTAAAAAAGATGGTATTTTCCAGTTTTCGGACAATAACTCAAAAATGTTTTCAGCAGTTCTCATGAAACTTTGGTGTATTGTTTATATACATGATATATATTGGCTGATATTTATAAATATCTGATTTGACATTGAGAAGTTATTGAATATTTCAAAAAGGTGACGGGTGTATCATGCGCTCATGGCGTAGCTGTTTATTTGTTATAGTATACTTTTTTCAGCATTTTTTTTGTACAGTTATAGAAACTCACACATGCTTGTAATCTAAATAGTGAGTAATAAAATTGAGAATGAAAATGAGGAATATGTCAAAGAAACAAAAAAGATATCTAGTAACAATGCAAGGGCAGTTATGGTATCAAAGTAGGTCCGGTCAAATTGACATAGTTCTTGTGTTTGTTGCTACAAAAAATGACCTAAAAGACTTTGAATATATATATTCGCATTCTGACTTTTTTAAATGCCCATTTAATGAGGTGTGTGATTTTTTTCTGAATAAGACTATTAGGCAAAGTTGTATATAGGGTAGAAAAATCGAAAGCCCCAATTATAAGCATGCAATTTATCAAGTACCTCGAACCAATTTTGACACTCCAAAAGTAATTTATTCCACTATTTTCATAGGCCTTATTTGAACAATTTTTGATCAGGTTTTTGATTGTACCAAGTCTACTAATAAGCAGAATACATAGTTTAGTAGTGGAACAATGGCTTGAAGACGAAATAAATCTTTGTTTGTAATGAGTTATACATGTGCAGCTTCGGAACCCAGTACATGGTGGGAACTTTCATTGTATAATGTATATGGTTCTGCTATGAAAAGAGCTGAGTCTATGTACCATATAATATAAAAGGTTAACTGGTTGCAAGGACCTAGTCCTTAATTGAGATCCTTTTCAGATATTCCTGGCCATATGTTTTCCTTTTTGTCATATTAAGAATTGTTCTAATTTAATATGTTCGTTCGTGGCTGTCAAAAAAATGCTAACATTCCAATGTTCGATAACAGTTAACAGCAAATATATTTTCAGAATAACAGATAACAAAGAATTAAAATGCCCCATAACAGCATAACAGCTAAACCCCTTGCCCCCCCTCATTACTTGTGTATAAATTGATTTGAATATTAACCAACAAATCATAGAACATTCTTAAGCCTACCAAAATATATTTAAAAAAAACCCAACATTTCGCACTCTTATTTGACTAAAGGAGTCGACGAAGTATAAACACATATTGTTAATCCGAAACACAAACCTGTGTCAATGTCGAATAACATCGACGCCAAATGGATGGTACACAATGCTCGTTAGAAGATTCGACGAGGTCAATATTCGGATTAAAACTGAACGATAATATAATGAGAGATGCAAAATGCCAATGTTTTTACATACAGATTCTTTAATGTTTCGATGTTATTGATTCACTATTTATGAAGGGTTACAGATACACAATTCAAACCCTGTTGCATAAATATGACAAAAACCTATATTGCGCCGGGAAACCACCATGATACGAATGAGATAAACAAATAAATCATTGGTGCAAAATGTCATTACGCACCGAAATTTTTCCTATAGAAGCATTAAAAGTCGAAACAAGGAAGCATATTTATAACAAAGATGTAGGAATTGTCATTGCTAAATGGGAAACACATTTCAAATTAATTTTCTGATACTCAAATTTAATTGTTGATAATTGCACATTAACTGAACTATTTATTATTTCGAAGTAGTTTTTCAATGAGATTTGTATCGCATGTTTAAATGAATGTTGTTTGTACGAATCTTATTATCAAAGCAGAAAAAAGTTATTGGATGTCAACCGGATGTACGTTTAAAAATCAAAAAAGTTTTTGTTAACTGTTTGCATTTAACAACAGTTAATGATGATTATAGCATTGTTTATAATAATCATTCTAAAAAACACTGAAATAAAACAGTTACTTATACAAATATATAATAGGCTAAATCTGTTGTATGCCTGATGCGCGGTGCGTAAACAAAAGACTCAACAGTTACACTCCAATAAAAAAGTAATGGCCAAATGAAGTGCAAAGTTGAATAATTAGGACCAATAATTGTGAAAGGTTATCCGAATACAGCAAAGATAATTCATTCCTGGGGTATGCATCCTTAGTATTTCCAAATATTCAAAGTTTAATAAACTGTTGATTTTGTAATTATGACAACATCAATGATAGTTGATGTCAATGCAACACAAAAGGACTGACTTTTAGGCTGGTAATATCCTGGACGTCTTATATCAAATGTAGAGGTGAGTGGTTAGGAGGAATTTGGATGTCAATTTTTGAAATAAAAATATAACACGAACCAGCATAATTCATATCGGCACATAAAGCACATATTGAACCTGTATTTCATGTTGGTTCATTACAATATATTCAGCTCTAAAACGTTTGAAAATGTTATAAATAAATCTAGCAGAGTCTATCAAAGATCTGTCATTTACATTTAATTCTCGAAATGATTAATACCCTAAAAATAATGCATAGAAACCAACTAAGGAGTTCTTCTAACATCCTCATGTATATGTTGTAGAATTAAACACATGCAACTACCTCAAAATACACGATCAAAGGTGTCCTGTGACTTTATCTCTTTTTATCTACTTTTCATGCCTTTCTGATACCCATGATGAGTTTATTTACAAACCCCTAGGTCGACGCCACGTCTGGTGGAGATTTATACCCCGAGGGTATCACCAGCCCAGTAGTCAGCACTTCTGTGTTGACTTGAGTTATCATTGATATGTTCATAATAATAAATTAACTGTTAACAAAAGTTTGAATTTTTGAAATACTAAGGCTTTTCTTCCTCAGGAATAGATTACCTAATCTGTATTTGGCAAAACTTTTAGGAACTTTTGGTCCTCAATGCTCTTCAACTTCGAACTTTATTTGGCCATTTTAACAATATTTGATTCGAGCGTCACTGATGAGTCTTTTGTAGACGAAACGCACGTCTGGCGTAAATATGCTATTTTAATCCTGGTATCTATGATAAGTTTGTTTACAACCACTGGGTCGATGCCACTGCTGGTAGAGATTTATTTCCCCGAGGGTATCACCAGCCCAGTAGTCAGCACTTCTGTGTTGACTTGAGTTATCATTGATATGTTCTTAATAATAAATTAACTGTTAACAAAATTTTGAATTTTTGAAATACTAAGGCTTTTCTTCCTCAGAAATAGATAACCTAATCTGTATTTGGCAAAACTTTTAGGAACTTTTGGTCCTCAATGCTCTTCAACTTCGAACTTTATTTGGCCATTTTAACAATATTTGATTCGAGCGTCACTGATGAGTCTTTTGTAGACGAAACGCACGTCTGGCGTAAATATGCTATTTTAATCCTGGTATCTATGATAAGTTTGTTTACAACCACTGGGTCGATGCCACTGCTGGTAGAGATTTATTTTCCCGAGGGTATCACCAGCCCAGTAGTCAGCACTTCTGTGTTGACTTGAGTTATCATTGATATGTTCAGAATTATAAATTAACTGTTAACAAAATTTTGAATTTTTGAAATAATAAGGCTTTTCTTCCTCAGGAAAAGATTACCTACGCTGTATTTGGCAAAACTTTTAGGAACTTTTGGTCCTCAATGCTCTTCAACTTCGTACTTTATTTGGCCTTTTTAACATTTTTTGATTCGAGCGCCACTGATGAGTCTTTTGTAGACGAAACGCGCGTCTGGCGTAAATATGAAATTTTAATCCTGGTATCTATGATGAGTTTATATACTAGTAACTATTTGCGTTCAATTCACTTGTTTTCGTATTGAATATATTTGAAATATTGGAAGTCTTTTTTAAAGCGACCACACATTATAATCATTCAATCAACCCTCTTATTTGATTTATTTGTAGCGTGTTCGTGTCCCTGCAATACTGTTGGTAGAACTTGGCAACATTTACTCAGTTTAAACATGACGGAAGAGGAATTAGTTATTTACCTACATGAATATCTACAAGACCTGCAGCAAAACATTACTATTGATCATAAAACCACGTCTTCGTACATAAATTCAAAAACATCAGCATCGGACAGTCGTTCTTCCTCCGCTGTTATTGGCTGGTTTGGTGGAGTAATGATGTGTGTGCCAATAATTTTATGTTTGTGTTCAGATTTCTGCCGATGTTCTCATATCAAGAAGTCTAAAGAAGAATAAACATACAGTAGATACATTCGTATAGTTTTCATGAGGATACAAAATATCGTCCTTTTATAAATAAAGGCAACAGTAGTATACCGCTGTTCAAAACTCGTAAATCTATGGACAAAAAAACAAAATTGGGGTACAAACTAAAACTGAGGGAAACGCATTAAATATAAGAGGAGAACAACGACACAACATTAAAATGTAACATACACAGAAACGGACTAAGCATTAGACAAAATCCGATGAGAATAACAAATATAACATCAAAACCAAATACATGAATTTGGGATAGCAAAGTACCGTGACACGCCTTATAGTAATGTGAATGCACACTCAAATATAAGAGAAAACAAACGACACAACGGAAACACAACGTTAAAATGTTACACACACAGAAACGAACTATAATATAACAATGGCCATTTTCCTGACTTGGTACGGGATATTTTTAAAGATACAAATGGTGGGTTGAACCTGGTTTTGTGGCATGCCAAACCTCGCACTTTAATGGCAATGTTAAATATAACATTGAAATGACAACATAATATTACAGGACTACAATACAAATAAATAGGAGAACGTATTAGATAAAGAAACACATGATTCATAGATAACAAAAGGCATCAGGTTCAAAATTCAATACTCCAAAAACGCGCCTCGTCCACACAAGACTCACCAGTGACGCCCAGATATAAAAGATCGAAAGTGAAAAAAAGTACAAAGTTGTACAGCACTGAAGATCAGAAGTTGAAAAAGGTTGTGTCAAATACGGCTATGTTTTTATGCTTGGGATAAGAACATCCTTATTATTTAGAACAAGTTATGCTATGCCATTTAAACTATAAACTGCACCATGATGTGTACTAAATAGAAAAGTGATAAAATCAAGTGAAAAAGGAAAACTTAAGCTGTTAAACAATAAATTTTCGCGGATAATTTATATCGCGTTTAGCCCAAACTTTACGATTTTGCATCGATTTAATTTCGCGATTTAAAAATTGCTTGCTGTAGTTAAATGAGGAAAGATAGAAGTTTTGTTTTTAAATATACTCTTAGAAAAAGTAGTTAGATAATACTTTGTTTTTCTTTAAAATGTAATTCACAATAATAACCTACTTGGATTTTTCATGATAGAATTGGATGCGGATATTAGAATAAACAGTGTCACTCTCAAGAAGACGAATAATTAATTTTGAGTCATTAATTAGTGGGGAATGGGGGGATAACTCTTTTTTACATTTCATGCTTGAAATAAATATTATATAGGTTCTCTGCAAGGACAATTTTGAGAAAACAAAGTTTTGTAATAATTTATTATTAAACCAACTATCATTAATGCAGATTGTTTTTATTGTTGATTATAAAAGAGAGACGAAAAATACTAAACTACAATCAAACTCATTAGACGAACAGTTACTGACAACGCCATGACAAAATAAGAAAAAGACAGAGTATACAAAACGTAACAGAACAACTAAAGACTGAGCAACACGAACACCATCAAAATTCTATATTCATCTAAGATGCATTAGAAGGATAAATAGAAACTTCTCATCATGATCATGTGGAACCCAAACAATTCGGTATGCAACATTCGAAGAAAAAAAGAGGACGAGATTGTTGTTACTGCGATTGGAAGGTGTCCGTCGTCAGCTGTGAAACAGGTATTCCATAGCTGTCAATCATCTCGCAATTGCGTCCGTAAAACTGTCGACGAGATGATTTCAACTTACATCTTCAAACTGTTAACTTGCGTCCTTGTGACAGCAACCCTCTATTAAGGATATCGTTATAGAAAAGGGCAAGCACTAGAATATTGTACCAATTGGGACATACATACTCTATAAACAGGCGCTGATGGAATGTTGCTATATATGAATTGAAAGTTCACAATTGGGAGGCTAAAAAGACCTCTTTTGTCAAAAAGTTTTGTTCTCAAGTGAACCTTATTATTTTCTAGATTATCTCAGGAAATGAGGCAGACCTAACTGTATCTGTTCTTTCCTTTATTTGAAGTTTGAAAGGCTAGATCTATTCAACGTAGTCACCAAACTTTGAATTTTTTAATGACAGAACATCATCTTTATAGCAGAAAGTAAAGTTAAAGGATAATGCTAACTGTTTACTCTTCCTAAGAAGCTTCTGTATGGAGTTCTTTTCATATTAATCTAAGAACCAGTGGGTTAGATTAAGTTGGATCCAATAGGAAGTTGATTGTTTGTTGAAAAGCACGTCCTCTGAAAGAACCAAATAATTGTTTTGTCAATCATGAAATCAAGACGCTTGATAATGTCATGTTCAGAGAATGTTTTTGTTTGAATAATAGCGATTATTTTTAAAAGTTCGATTAATCTCAGATACTAGTATCTGCGATGGTACTTATTATTTTATCAAAACAAGCCAGGACCTACTCTGTCATTTTTAATTTGGGAATATAGGAAATGTTTGTGTAAAGTAAAGAAAAGTCAAACGTTTCAATACAAATGAAGATGAAAGGGTCTTAGACTGTATGTAATCCTATAGATCTTTGGAATTTTTTAGTATCCAGATTGGATGCAGGTCGCCTCTACGATAGGTATTTTCACAATACCGTTGAAGCCATTCTTTGATTGATGATAAAATTAAAATGTACAAGTAAGACAGATGTTTCGTGTAGTATGTAGAAAACTCAGCGATATAAAGTTGTTTGTAAGGACACGCAGGTAATTTAGGTTTAAAAAACAGTGAAGTAAGATTCAATTATTCATCTGTGGCTGCAACTGCAAAGGAACACATAACAGACCTATGATTATCCAGGATTTTCTCTTTGTCATGTGTCGTGAGGGTTTAAGCTGAATTTCAAAGTGAATTGTAAATACCTAGTTCATTTATCAAGACATTTATGTAGTATGATTTACATACAAAACAGTATTTAGTTGAAGCTTTATTTGTGAGGACAGAGAATCAGGATGTATTCTGAGAAACTGGGAATGTAATTCGTAGAAAAGTTATATAATCCGGAGTCAACAGTCGATAAAATGAAAATAATAAATTAATATAATAGAGTAGGTTCTACACGGTAAGATTGCAGTGATGAAGGGCTGACAATTTGGATTGTACTATGAAGATTCACAAGAGTTTTTGCCAAGTTTCTTTAGTCGATGGAAAAACTTCGGAAGTAACAACGAGATGTTATTTTCAGAAGGTCACGCAGTTAACAAAACAGATAATCCACCCCGTGGCATTATAATCTACATATAATAAACACATTTAGAACAAGAATGTGTCCCTAGTACACTGATGCCCTATCTGCACTATTATTGTCTATGTTCAATGGACCGTGAAAATGTGGGGAAATCTCTAATTTGGCATTAAAATAAGAGAGATCATATCATAAGGAACTTGTGTACTAAGTTTCAAGTTGATTCGACTTCAACCTCATCATAACCTACCTCTACCAAATTTTTTAACCTGAAGTGGGATAGGCGAACGGACGGACGAATGAACGGACGAACGGATGCACAGACCAGAAAACATAATGCCCATAAAAGGGGCATTAAAAAAATAATAATACATACACAAAAGGGTAATAACAGAATGATAACTATAATTCCATCATATTCCAATAATCCAATTGTGCAATCGAGTAAATGGTTGTCTCTCCTTCGCCAGATTACTCATTTGTGATATTGTATGACAACATGTTAGCTTAACATATTCTTTATTGTGCACCGTAAATTATAAAAATTTTTAGTTACAAATAAAGGATTGGATATGCATATCATATAATTACGTGTACTTTACTAACAAGGACACTTAGATAAGACTTTAGACAACGTAATTATGTATACATCTAATAAAAAGTGTTAGCAATATCTAAATATTTGCATCAAACGACAACCTATTTGTTTCCAATATCAGTATTATATTTAAATACTTTGAACAATTATTAAACTTTTGATTTACGAAAAAAATTCTTTGTAATTTACAGCATACATTTCTGATTATGTTCATTAAATTCAAACAATTGGTAAAATTGCGCAGTTCTTTCTGGAGTTCCTTGACTGAAAATCTATAAAATATACACAAGATTAAATTTAAAGAACTAGCAATATAGTCCTTGTTTTTCGTTTAAACATCATGAATAAAATAGTGAAATATTAATTAAATTTAAGCAGCCAGTTTTGTTCAATGTTGTAAAAATAAGCAAAGAAAAATCACTGGTGTACTATTCACTTGCATCACAAGTAAATATTTCGAACTCATTGAATCTATATTCATATGGATTCAACGAGTACGAAGTTCGGAAACCAATGATATTCAAAACCTACCGTGACCTTGATATGTCAATACAGAATAACTGATGTTGAAGTGAGGACGTGCATATTGACAAGTGAGACGAAAGGACGATTTTTATCGAGAATAAACATCTCGTCGGTACCTTCAATTTAATCCCTTATCTAGATGGACTAACGCATCAATTAGTCATGTTCAGCTATTAAAAGGAAAAGATTACCAACATTGACAGTGAAACAATTAAGGGTTAATCATTCAGTTGACTAGTTCAAACCACAGGAACCAATTCTTATAAGATATTTAATTATTTTCAAACTTAAATATGAAACAAAACAGACCTAGAAAATTCCATTGTCCGTGGTCTTTATTTACTAGTATTTATACCAGTATTTATGGTTATATCGGCTAATATGATCGTTATCAGTCTTTGCATATCTCCTGCAGGGTTAATTTGTAGACGGCGTCTAGACTAACATACAAATTAAATGAGATACAAATTATCGAGTCCATGTATTCTTTGTAAAGTGTTTATTTGAACTTATTATATATAATATGGATAATGTTTTAGTATGTTATGCGTCAAATATGAGAATTTGAGTCAAATCGGTGAACAGGAATTCGACAGGTTATGCCTCTATAGCGCAACACCCTTCATTTATATATCTGAAGCTGGAATGCACAATTGAAAAGCATAGTATTGACTTATTCTGAAAGAAACAAGTTTGTTCACCAACTAAGTTGATCCAAATTCATTAAATAAGAATCGTCCTTTCGTCTCACTTGTCTATATGCACGTCCTCACCTCAACATTAGTTATTCTGTAATGACATTATCAAGGTCACGATAGGTTTTTAAATCACATTGCCTTAAACAGACCGAAATTTGTTTTGTCGATTATACGTAGTTGGTTCATTATGTATGTAATAAATAATAAATCGTCTACAGAGGACCAAGGTTAGTATAGTATTAATTCATTGGCTCACTTATTTCTTACTATTCTTATTTCTTACTATTATAATCATCCGAAACTCGTCCATATGACTTTGAGATAATTATATAATTTCATCTTGAGAGACCACTATATGAATTTGTTGGTTAAATAATGTCCCGAACATCATAATAAACTGGTTTCATGTGACTTATTAAAGATGATTAAACAATTCCAAGGTTGATTTAATACTATTTATATTCACAGCGTTGGCTCTGCAGTTTCAAAATTGAAATGAATAAATAAGATAAATGTAAAAGAACAATCTTCTTCATATCACATCTCCTGAATTTTATTATCATTTGATGCAATTTCTGATCACGTTCAGTAGTTAAATTCCTCGACAAATTCATGCATAACCGTTTTAGTGTTCATGTTAATATTTGATTATATTGAGTCTAGAGGTTTGAACCTTTGATATTTTGTTGGGCAACTCCAAATCAGCATGTGCAGAACCGAAGGACAAACTTACACCAATATCACCCGTTTAGTTATCCTTTCAAAAGAAATAGCCAATATACAGAAAATGATTAGGTCAATGATATCTCATGTCAACGCAAATGACAAACAATTGGGCTGGTGATATCCCCTGAAACGAAACGTCAATTAGCAGTGGCATCGACTTAGTGGTTGCAAAAAAATCAACAAAGAAACCAGGCTTATAATTTGGAACGCCCGACGCGTATGTGTTTTGATAACATATGAATCATTTGTGACGCACGATAAAAAAAATATTTGGAAGCCCTAATAAAGTACCAAGGTTAAGAGAGCAATAGAAACAAAAAATTGAGACATGTTGTGCCAAATAGAACGAAGGAAACTATGCCTGGGTGATCCTTTTTTTATTAACAAAATCTACATACATGTACTGCTGTTCATTAACATGGATTCATTCTCTGTAAATATCAACTATGCACGCATAGTCTCAAAAAGGCTTCAAACTTTGTCAGTTATCACACTTTTATGAATAAATGAAAAAAAATAGTATTGATATTAATATATTTACCATGATTGCTATGGTAACAGGCTATTCTATTTTGATCTTCGAAATTGCTCTTTTTTAACTATGAAATAAGTCTACTTCAGGCATTTATATCCACTTAAATAGCAATATATTGGTTAAAATACATATTATTTATATAAATATTATTACAAATTGATATAATGACTGAATTTAAAAATGTAAAATATTTTATTATACCCTCACTTGATCCTTGGATACATGGAAGAGTATATGAAATACCCAATTTAGACAGTTTTTGAGGATGTATAGCAAACTTACACGTCAATGATGGAATATAACATTGTACTTTCCATTGAGGCAACATATCATAGTTTCGATAGATGGAATAAATTCTTTGGGATCGTGTTTCAAAGGGTGGTAACCATGGAAACAAAAAAGTTATAATTTCACATTTTTCCAGTTTCTACATTAAAAAAATGTAATTAAAAGTAAATCAATAACTTATTTAATCTTACATTACCTTTTATCTATTATTTACTAGAGAAATACAACTTAATAACAAATAATAGGTATGTTGCTTACGCAGTGACATACCAACGACATCTATCGTTATAACATACCTATAATTATAAAAGCAAATATAAGAAATTTGAATCAAGTATAATGATACAAATTATTTCTTTAGATAAAGGGAATTGTTTTGCGATATTGTACCTTGTAAATTGTTTTTTAACTTTGGTTCAGTGAATAACAAACTATCCATTTACTTGTCTTGTTAAATAAAACGGGACACAAGTTTATTAAGAAGTTACATGAGCGCGTTTTATTTGGAAAAAGACCGGTTAAAGACAATAATTATATATAATCAACAAAGATATAAACTACAATGTATTTCATTATATTTCAATAACTGTTCGTATATCAATCTGAAATGTATTCATAACATGAGTAATTGACTTCAAACGAAAATACAATATTTCTTATAACATATGTTTTCCAGTGTGTGTAAAGATTAAAGAAGCTAAATTAATGTCAAATTATCTTAAAATAAAAAATAAAGGTAGAATATTAATATTATACTTGAACGACTAAGTTAAACACGTGGACTTTGACTTTTTTTAAAAGTAAGTCCTTTCTTTTATAAAAATCTTAAGAAATGTACTGCTATTGAGTTATTGTCTTCCCGTCCTGTAATTCACCGATAGTTTTTCGTATATAATGACCCTGGGACATATAGTGCTATTAACAAAATGACCATAACCAATAAAATTATCGCTAGTACTTTAGCATTCGAACAATGAAAGTGGAATGGATAAACCGGGATAAAAGAAAAAGCGAATAAACATGGAAGTTGTATTCTGAAAGAAAAAAATTAATTCACCAAAATCATTTAACTATTATGACAAAGTGTAATTAACAAATGGAAATGCATAGAAAATATATATACCAAAAACAACTTTAATCATTTGTCTAATGCATTTCTCATGTCTGACTTTTTTTCATGTGCTCCATAATCATATGTTGATTGTTTTTTAGGTCAAATTCAGTAAATTTTGACAATAAACCATAAAATATAAAAGTTTGAATACAGGACTTTGTTTAGTATATACATGCATCGGTTCAAGAAATTCCTGATCATTATAATTTCAAAACAATCGTTTCATATAACTTTTTAACAACTCCCGAAAACAATGTCACCGTTATTTATTAATTTATTAAGAATACTTGTATACAATTGTTTTATCATTAGCTAATCAAATCATAACACGGATAAAAAAATAAATAATTATCTATTTTTATTATATATATCTGTTTACAATAACTTATAAAGAACTATGCAAACTTAAATTTCAGAATTAAAGTACAAACTCCAATAGCTTATCTATAATTTTTAAAATAATTAATACACCTGATTATACATGAATTTACGTTCAACAAATTAAGCATTTTACATTCAGTTTCCGATTCTTCTACAATTGTTGAAAGGTATCCAGATACACCATTTTAGTTCATGCAAAGGTTTCTACTTTTACATTTATGACAAAGATCACTGCGGTGGGGCTTGTTTGGCTCGGTATGGCGTTGTGCTCTTTCCTCCCGGGAACAAGTACAGTTGACCTAACCACAAATCGAGCATTTCAACCTTTTAACTCTGTAAGGATTCCTTTTTGCAATCTTGAGCGTAGTATGCCTGGAAATAAGTATGTGTTGGTTTAGGAAAATGAAACAAAATTGAAACTGTCTTTTGTATCGCTTTTAGATAGGAATAATTATGAAAATTCAGAATTCAAAATGGTTGTATTAAAAATCGACAGAAAGATTTTATCTATAGTATATAAAAAATGTCGACGATATGCATTTAATCTGCCTAGCTTTACTTACACCGTTAGTTCCTTGAACGCAGTAAACATTAGAACTTTCCAATTGTGCTCCACAATCAGAACATCTGAAAAATCAGTATATACGTTCACTTGACATTCTGCTTATTTTCCTTCTAATTAGCCGAGCTTTGAATGGATAAATAGATGTTGATAGATTATATTCAAAAACAATTGTATATCTCTTTATGATTTAAAGATAACAATTTTTTTTGTAAATCTACTTTCCGTTTCAATTTATAAATTACAGAGTAAACGCTCCACCTAAATATGCATTGATTTACTTGTATTATGGTAAGAGTTAAGACAAAATGAATCATCACAGGAACTCGACAAACTGAATTATACCAGCAGAACGTTAAGCAACGCAAAGTAACACGCTAAAATAGTATTTTAAAACTGTTTTCTATTCATTTTTATTAAATAGAGATGCAACACTAAGTCGAGTTTAATTTTATTTTGTATATGTGTCTGTCCAGAAATTCAGACACCATGTTCTAATGAGAAAGTTTTCTCATAATTTGCTTTTCTTTCTGTCTTGATTATACTTCCTATTCTTTTTTAAAAGGGTAGATTTTATTTTTTTGTTGGATTCAATGTTCATTTATGTTTATACTTATTCGTTGGAAGTTTCTGTTTGATTGAGTTTTACTTTTAATCACTAATGACTACTAATACTCATATGATAGAAGTTCGAGTTATGGTAAAGACATATTTAATACTAAGTTTTTATCTTTTCAAGGACTTTATTTAATTTATTTGTTTTCAATTTAAAAATGTCTTTTAATAAAAATAAAAAAAAGAATATATGATATAGTCTACCTGATGGTTGATAATAGGTTACTATCGGATATTGAACGTTTGTTATGTTTATCTTTTGCAGTGATAAAAAGATTTGTTCTGTGTTTGAAGACTGATGTTTTGAACCTGTCTGCTAATGTGGGAAACGTGGGTTTAAGGTATTGGACAATATGACCAAAACCACTTGATTTCTTCCATTTTCCGGATTACATAAGGATAAATGTGTTATTTTGCAATGATATTCATTGTTTCATAAATCTTTAGACTTAGATCTAAAACAAATGAGAAAAACTATAAAAGTACGCCAACTCGCCTAAAAAAAGGCAATGCGTAGACTGAATTGAAAATCCCTGCTGTATTTACACATTTACTCAATGTTACAAATAATATCAACTGTACCAATTTTTACTGCATACTATCAACTGTTCTAATTATACTACATAAGATTTCAATTTAAAATGTTTCTTATAGGATTAAATACAAAAGACTTTTATGATAAGTTTGAAAGTCAGCAGCTTAGTCAACAAATCAATAACTTCTAGATAAATTTGTTCTATCTTAATATCAGTATTTTTTTTTTCATTTTTGTGAATTTAGTCCGTCCGTCTGTCCAGTAGTCCTATCGTTAATCTACTCTGTATCCGATTAAAAGGTGTGATAAAGGTTATTTTAAATGAAGTTTGGTCGCATCAACTTTAAACTTAGAACATATAACATAGAAATTTGATAAATACCTTATCCCAAATAAAATTGTGGTCACATTAAATTGAATCTTAGTGCACATGTTTATTGTGAGGCATCCTTCTAAAATCAATGCCAAATGATATGAATTGACAGTTGTCTGTCCATGAACACATTGACAGATGGTAGTTGGTTTTCGGCTTATGAGATATGGCCGAAGTTATAACGAGAGGATAGGTAGTTGAGGTTACTGCATACGGGGAAAATATCGTCGAATCAGTCTACGGGAAGACAATTATTCAACAGAAGTACATTTATGATGATTTTGTTAATATAAAGGATATTCTTTTTCATTTCTTTTTTGCAAAAAGGACGAGAACATTTAATGGTCAAAAGGTAAATAATTCGCGTCAAGAAATGTCAGTCTACTAGACCCTGACACACTATACAACTGAGCTGGTGCATGTCAATGCCACATGGCGAAAACTACTCAGTCGAGTACATTGTACTTAAAAAATACCGGGTCGATATCAAAATTTGATCCACTACATAATAAAATACCGAATTGAAACTTGAGAATGTTTTGATAAACTTTCCCCGTAGTACAGAGAAACAATACTTATTTAGAAGTATAATATTTAAATGTTGACTGCAATTAAACAGAGCAGTGAAAACAATCAATATTTCAGGTAAAAGAATTATCGTAAACTATGAAATTAAATCTTATTGCTAGTTAAATACAAATTTCATATTCATGATCCACATTCAGTAGAGCTGTTAGAAAGCAATACCAAACTGCAGTGAGCGTTCAAAACAAATTGTCAATCATGTTTGAAAGGAACACTTTTTGAATAACAGCTCAACACAAATGATGCAAACATTTATTCTTACTTATCTAACATATGAATTTCTATCAGGATTTCATACATATTATGTTGAAGGTAAGTTTGATATTTTTGAGAATTTGTTTATTCAACTTGATCAATTTTGAGAATAAAAAGAACAATTTTGTATGATTTTCAGTAATATTTTACATTGTCGCTTCTTTCTAGTTTACCTTTTTCGATACGATTCGATTTTTACATTTAGATCAAAAGTGTGACCAATTGACGGGTATTTCGTGTTAAAACAAAACTTGAAATCGCAATTATTTCAACTGAGATTAGTTCTTCAATTACTTTTCAATGTTCGATGCTCTGAGTCAGATTAATTTGATGATCCAATTTTCTTTTAATCCCTTTTTTTTTTGGTACTTACAAATGTAACACTTCAAGTTAATGAATAATTTTAGTTTTTGAATTGTGTTTGATAATCTTTAAAAAATTGTTTTACACAATGCGACAACATCCTTGTCAATTTAATTTGATTTAAAGAATTATTTTTAAAATTCCCTGAAATATTTCAGGGACTATAAATAAAACAAAAATTCTTTGTTTGACAAATCAAACTGATTCAAATACAAATAAATCATCTGCCTTACCCCTTAAAAGTGGATATAAAAGAGGGACGAAAGATACCAGAGGGACAGTCAAACTCATAAATCGGAAATAAATTGACAACGCCATGGCTAAAAATGAAAAAAAGACAAACAGACAAACAATAGTACACATGACAAAACATAGAAAACTAAAGAATAAGGAAAACGAACCCCACCAAAAACTAGGGGTGATCTCAGGTGCTCCGGGAGGGTAGGCAGATCCTGCTCCACATGTGGCACCCGTCGTGTTGCTTATGTGATAACAAATCCGGTGAATAGTCTAATTCATTCCCTGTCCACTAATCAAATCTTATTAAAATGATAAGTTTTTCAATTGCTATTTTATTTTAACAGTATTAAATAGCAAAGTCAAAAAACGAAAATATTAAAAATAATTATTCATGATACCAATATAAATGTGCACACATAATGTAATTTGCTGTAAAATAAAGTGGATATAAGTAAAATAATGCCTATTTAATGTTTATGTAATGATACCGATTCTGCATGTTGATCGTGTAATGGAGAGAAGACATATACCAAAGGGACATTAAAACTCACAAAGCGAAAATAAAATGACGCCATGGCTAAAAAAAGACCATTAGACAAACAACAGTACACAAAACACAACAAAGAAAACTTAAAACTGTGTAACACGAACCCTTTCAAAACTAGGGGGTGATCAAAGGTGCTCCGGAAGGGTAAGTATATCCTGTTTCATATGAGGCACATTTCGTGTTGCTTATGTGGTGAGTGCAAACCTGGTGATTAATCATATAAAATAAAATTCAAAAAATGTAATAGCCATCGTTCATTAGAGAACAGAACTGATAATAAAATTGAGAATGGAAATCGGGAATGTGTCAAAGAAACAACAACCCGACCATATAGAAGACAACAACAGAAGGTCACCAACAGGTCTTCAATGCAGCGAGAAATTCCCGCACCCGGAGGCGTGTCGTTTTGTCAAGATAATACACAAAGGAATCCATTCCATGTGTCTGAATGACCTTACAATCACCTTTAAATGTTTTTGATAAACACATTAGATATCTTCAACCCGTAGTTAGTCAGCTACTATACGTATATGTAACCATTAGGTTTATTTTAATTTTTTTTATTGTTGCAAAAAAAACCCTCAGGTAGAACACATGTCCTATACAACATGATTTGAAAGTTTTTAATTTCTAATTATACAAATGTATTGTACCCTATCGACGTATTGAAAAGAGACTTTTAATAATGATGTTACAACAAAGTTATGATGACAAAAACACCGTTTTCATCATAAATCACATTCACCATTCATTATAAAACCTTAATGAAATTTAAAACATTAAACACTAATTAGTCTTTTTTTTATAGCTGAGATTATACTTGATGCTCGTCTTAACTGACAATGTTCACTCTATTATTTTAAGGTTTTACTGTCCACATCTGTTTTGATTCTGGCTATACAACTTTTAAACTACATCTATCCGACTAGAACTGCTAAAACTGTTGTCATAACAAAAACAGAAGCTTCTTTTCTTTGAAGGAATTTCGAGTATGAATCACTTACTTACATATGTTTTATTTCTACAACATTTTTTATACGAGCCTTGTATTCGTGATACAACATATCAAAACGTTTGCGTTATATTTCAGCTGTATATTGGACTGGAAGCAGTATTTATTTTTGGAATTTTGGGTTCTCAATGCTCTATAATTTTGTACTTGTTTGTCTTTATAAAAATTTTGATCTTAGCGTCAATGATGAGTCTACCGACGTCACACATCAGCGTATAGCTCTGACGTATGCCGGGCGTGGTAAAAAATCATGTAAGCTTTTAATACGCTAGTAATTTTGGATGCATTTCAACCTGTCAATCATATCTTCATCGTGTGCACAACGAGCTTTAAGCGTACCTAAGCGTTTATCGGACGTTCAAGTAACGTATGTTGGCGTATGTCTGACGTTTGTCTAACGTAGATGGAATGCACGCTACGAAGGAACAAAGTCTCTTGAACGTATTTGAAACGGGTCCCGGTCGTATCTGGGACGATAATCCGTTCTTTCGGCGTGTGTAGGAGGGTTAATTATGTGGTGTTTGTCACAAACACACCCGCATACGTTTTAGTTAAAGTCGAAATAGCTTGAAGCGTATACAACGTATCTGAAACTTATCTGTAGCGTTTTCAACGCACTTGTAGCGAATGTATTACGTGCGTGTAGAGTACAGGTATACGCTTGGCAAACGCTTGAGCTGGATGAAAATTATTAAGCTGCATAAAAATTTCCTGGAGTTATAGCATCCGCCAAGCGTTTACCTTTGCATTTCGACGTACTTGAAACTTATGCAACGCCAATGTGTGACGTCGGCATTATGCTATAGACGAAACGCGCGTCTGGCGTATCAAATTATAATCCTGGTACCTTTGAAAATGTTTTACACCACTGGGTTGATGCCACCGCTGGTAGACGTTTTGTCCTCGACGGTATCACCATCCCAGTAGTCAGCACTACGGTGTTGACATAAATATCAATTATATGGTCTTTTTTTTTATAAATTTCCTGTTTACAAAACTTTGAATTTTTCGAAAAACTAAGGATTTTCTTATCCCAGGAATAGATTACCTAAGCTTCATTTGGCACAACTTTTTGGAATTCTGGGTCCTCAATGCTCTTCAACTTTGTACTTGTTTGGCTCTTTAACCATTTAGATCTGAGCGTCACTGGTGAGTCTTATGTAGACGAAACGCGCGTCTGGCGTATTAAATTATAATCCTGGTACCTTTGATAACTTTTGACTCAAAGAAAAACCTTATTGCGTAAATGAACTACATTTTTTTACTGTCTGGTGCATTTAAATGTGTCCATCCCTTGGTAGTTTTTAATAAATTATTATCAGAAAAAACACATAATAATGACCCATTTTCAAATTTTGATTCTACCCATTCTGGCTATACTTATCATGTTCAGAAATGTTAACTTCTACCGTCTAGTATGTTCAAGATCAAATGTCATGTCATGCATAAAAACAAAAATCAATTCGCTTTAACCTGATAAAAAAAAAATTAAAAAAAATAAATTATATGTTTTGTTTACTGTTGTGTTTTGATGTAGGGAATATGAAATAGTTATCAAAAGTACCAGGATTATAATTTTATACGCCAGACGCGCGTTTCGTCTACATAAGACTCATCAGTGACGCTCAGATCAAAATAGTTAAAAAGCCAAACAAATACAAAGTTGAAGAGCATTGAGGACCCAAAATTCCAAAGAGTTGTGCCAAATACGGCTAAGGTAATCTACTCCTGGGGTAAGAAAATCCTTAGTTTTTCAAAAAATTCAAAGTTTTGTAAACAGAAAATTTATAAAAATGACCATATAAATGATATTCATGTCAACACCGAAGTGCTGACTACTGGGCTGGTGATACTCTCGGGGACGAAACGTCCACCAGCAGTGGCATCGACCCAGTGGTGTAAATAGTTATCAAAAGTACCAGGATTATAATTTTATACGCCAGACGCGCGTTTCGTCTACATAAGACTCATCAGTGACGCTCAGATCAAAATAGTTAAAAAGCCAAACAAATACAAAGTTGAAGAGCATTGAGGACCCAAAATTCCAAAGAGTTGTGCCAAATACGGCTAAGGTAATCTACTCCTGGGGTAAGAAAATCCTTAGTTTTTCAAAAAATTCAAAACATTGAATAAGAGTAATATGATCAATTGATATATAATTAAATGTGAAAATGATAGTCCATATGAAGATGTGTTAACAAGACGGCAAAGACAACTGACGCTTGATAGTTATTAAACAGTTTAAAGTATACAAAAAAGAAAAGAAACACAAACTCTTGGTCGATTATTGTAGACAGACAAGACAAAGACAAATACTTTATTAAAGTCTCACCACTTGTTACATATAAAATATACAGCTTTTTAAAACACAAATTAACAACAAGAGCCACTCTATAAAGAGTTATGAGAGACTATAAAACAATTTTTCTTAAATTATAATACAAATACAACTTAAGTCAACTATCATGAATATAAAATACATTTTCGCTTTATTAAAATTTCATAGCAGATTTTGGCAGTATAAAATACCATATTTTCATTTGTAAAAAGAAAGATAAATTTCTCATTATCAGACATATGTAAAAAATTCTCATCAACAATACTAGCATGGTTAAAAATAACATTACGAATATCTGAATATACAGGACAGTTTAACAAAACATGTTTTTCATCTTCAACGTCATCAGTACAGTTAAAACATAATCTATTTTCAATATCAATATTCTCATAACGACCAGTTTCAATTCTGATGGGTGCTACACCACATCTAAATTTTGCTAAAGCACTCTTGTATCTACCTGGTATATTAAAAATTAAATAATTTTCTACGCCATATACATTTTTGAACATTCTATATGTACGTAATTTTTTTTTATCATCTGACATAATCTTGTCATACCATTCTTCCTTAAATTTTGCAAAACATACATTTTCAATATTCTTAACTAAATCCTTGTTCAAAATAGCACCATTGCACAAATATTCCATATCAAGTTCTTTAAACTTATTTTTTACTCTAAAATGCCAATTTTTTACTTTTTTACATGTGTTACCCCATATAAACACTTTTTTATTTACTCTATCATCATTCATTTTATTAAAACGTGTCCAGTTTCTAAAAACACTAGTCCACTGTTTGATTTTACAAGGCATCCAGCCCATGTCACCATACAAAGACATATTAGGCGTGTATTTACCTACACCCATGAAAAAACGCATGGCTCTATTTTTAATACTATTTATACATGAAAAATCACGTGTTCCCCATATAGAGGCACCATAATCTATTACAGACCATACAAGTGTATCAAATAATTTTGTAAATGTACAATATTGAAATCCACCATAAGCTTTACATTTAGATATTAACAGACCCAACGATCTACTGGCGGCTTTAGCAACTGCTTTTGCCATATTATCATAGCTTAAATGCTCAGTAAACAATAAACCTAAATATGTGTATTGGGAAACAATATCAATATTGTTACCATTAAACAAAAATGAAAAATTTGATCTAGATACAGACTGTGTTCTAAAATGTACTATTTTAGATTTTTCTAAGTTAACAGTAAGGTCATTAGTACAACACCATATATTCAAAACATCTAATATTTTTTGTAAATCACTCTCATTCTCCGTGATAAAAACAAGATCATCTGCATATAACAACATGCTCACTTTATCATTTTCAATGTCTATACCTATGTTCAATTTCTTGACCTCATCAACAAGATCATTGATATAAATATTAAATAACAAAGGCGAAAGGATACACCCTTGTTTAAGACCACAATTTACGTCAAACCAATCTGTTAAGTTACCATTTACTTTAACACAAGACTGTACATTGTTATAAAGAGAATATAGTGATTTTAACATTTTTGAACTAATACCAAGTGTTTTTAATTTACAAAATAATAAATTTCTATTTATCCAATCGTAAGCTTTTTTGAAGTCAATGAATGCCACATATGTTGATTGTTTACGAAGTTTTCTAGTTTCTATAATAGTAGACAATGTACTTAAATGGTCAACAGTACTACGACCTTTTCTAAAACCGTTTTGCTCGTCACATAGGAAGTCAATATCATCAAGTTTATATGTTAGTCGAGAGTTCAATACTCCACAATACAGTTTGTATGAAACTTGTGCCAAAGTTATACCACGGTACGACAAGGGATCCCTCGGATCTGATGTTGAGCTTTTTGGAATAGGCGTTATAATCCCTTTTGACCACATTGCTGGAACTTTACCAGAGTCAAAACAAATATTGAAAACTCTAGTTAGTGCATTTAACATAGTTTGGTTCTTATACAATTCAACTGGTATTTCGTCATATCCAGGTGATTTACCATTTTTGGAACATTTTAAAACATTAAATACTTCTTCCACAGATATTTCACAATCTAACATATCATCATATAAAACATCTACATCATTTTCACATATATTTACATCACTATCATCATTTCTATTAAACATATTAGAGAAATCACACTTCCATTTATTTAAAACTTCATCTTTATCACTAGAAATATGACCATTATCTAATTTTACTTCCATAGGAATATGATTTTGGCGCTCACTACCTACACCAATTTTTCCAATTTTTCGCCAAAACTCTTTTGGGTTTCCACACGAATTACTCAATTCTTCCTGCATAGAGTACCAATATTGGCGTTTTGCCTTTTGGACCGCTTTATCAAATAGTTTCCTTTTATTAACAAATACTTGTCGAAAAAACTTTTTCTGATTTTGAATTTTACACTTAATCCATATTTTTTCGGATGCACAAACGTCGTTCCATAATTCAGTTAACTCCTCACTCCACCAAGGTTTCTTAAATCTTCTTCTTTTATTATTTACCCCGTCGGATAAGACAATCACTTTAGATGATAATTTTGTAGACATTTCCGTTTTAATAAAATTCACAAATGCATCATACATGTTGTTAATCTTGTCTTGTGTTACATTTGAAATTTCCAAATTTTGAATAATAATATTAATTTCATTCAGAGCAGCTTCCGAACTGAGCCAGTCTTCTGGTATATTTTTGATGTCATATTTGGTTTTAGTTTTACGATTGTTTTTTGGTTGCGCAGCATTTTTAATACTTTGACTAAATTTCAACGTTATTTCCCAAGTAAGTAGAGAGTGATCTGGGATAATTTTCTGAAGGTCAAATTTACCATTAGCACATATTTGCTCTATAATTAAACTAGTTCTTGTAATTATAACAGTCTTGCAATCATCGATTAAATTAGTTTTGCTATATAATTAACACTTTAAAGTAAGATTAATCAATGAAAAAAAATTATAGCTTTGACAGTCTCAAGGTGTTTCGTTTTTATTTGAGTTCACATGTACGTGCTTATCAGTAACGTAAACGAAATTTTTCGCACTTTATATATTAAAGTTCTAGTTCTTATAATAGGACATAAGAAGTATTTTCGGAGTTTCTTGTCTCGTGAGTTTAATCATATTTAGTTAACATTCCATACCAATATATTTTTTGAAGATCGTGGGTGGACATATATATTAAGAATGTTTATTTATTTGTACATTTATCTTGACGATTGCCTATTACCAAACAGTTTTTTTTACTCATATGATAATGATGATGTGGTTATGGTTACAAGACATATTTTCAATTGTGTTTAATCTGTTGAAATAAAAAAAAAGCTAGGTGTTGCTATCCAAAGAATGGAAATGTAATAAAAACCGAAAGTTTGATTAAATGACTATCTCTTAAAGTAGCAAATGAAGGTATATTTTTTATTACATATTTGAATTGCTTAGGTGAAAAATAGCTTGTATGCAAATTTTCGTAAACAAATCATCATAGTATCGAAACTGTGTTGCATGCCCTCAATCGATTTATGACTTTGGAACAGCGTTATACTGCTGTTGCCCTTATTTCGATCAATCTAATGTTTGTAAAGTATCATATATACATCGATACGACTCCAAATAAAGCTTTTAATTCAAGCCTTTCGTTTGTTTTCCTACACTCTGTAACATTGTCATAAAGATTATAGACAGTTACAGATGTTGTTATTTATTGGGAAATAACACGTTATGTCGGAATGGCTCACGAAAGTTGTCTGCCTCTCTAAACTACGGAATCTCATGATCTATGTAATACAAACTTCCTCGTATAGATATGTTACTAGATCACAAATACAGTCCATGATTTTGTTTCATTTTTGATGTGACAATTTCCAACAATTGTTTAGAATAATTGTTGAAGTATGCGACAACTATTTACTATCGACCAAGTGACGTAGGTGTGAGCAGTATTCATAATCGAGTCAAACTCATACCGTATAGTAAACAAAATAAGTATTAGATAAAATACAAAGGTAACAAAGAAACAGGCCGGTAACAACCGTTGCCGGATAGTTTTTCTGCACGAGAAGTCAGGTCAAGGTCCGAGGCGATAGCCGAAGACCTTGACCTGACTACAAGTGCAGAAAAACTATTCGGCCGGTTGTTACCGGCTGTTTCTTTTGTTACTTTTGTTTTTTATCTGACTTGTACGACGTTTCAAGAAAGTAATAATACAATTTGCAAGACTAAACATTTGAGAAACTTAGATAGCCATAAAGCAGTAAATGTAAGTTATTGTATATAAACACATTTTTTTTCATATCCCTTCAACCGAGATTTTTATTCAAGAAAAAAAATCATGAATCTAATAATTTTATAAAAAAGAACCATTTTAAGTAAAAGATGAATGTTGTACACATTTAAGACTTTTTAGAATGCAACTTCGTAAAAAAGTAATATATTAAAAAATATTTTAGTGGTAAGTAGGATAACGTTTGATTTTTATGGATGAAACGGAAAGCGGGGAAAAATGGGCTAATTCATTTTAAAATAAACAGGCTGTGACCTTTATTTTTGATGAAAAGTACAGGATGTGCCATTTCATCCCCCCATTCCCCCCTAAAAAATCGTAAAAATCGTGCGTTTGTTGCCAAATACATGAATTTAATATTCAGTGGTGGGGGTCCCGGGGGTGGAACAACCCTTTTTTGGACGATCAATGCATTTAAATTGTGACATAAAATTGGACCCCTCCCCCCTGTTTTGTCCTTGATTTGGACCTGGATCCGCCACTGATATAAATTCGATAACAATATAAATTTATCAAAAAAATGACTTTCATACTTCATTAGTAAATGAAATGTTTATGAAAAAAAGGATTGTGTCTTAATATTATATATATATATTCAGGCATATACTTTATTTATTTTTTTTTAATTCATGCTCGTCTCTAGATCTGCAAGTGTTGATCGGGATTTAACACGTGTCATTATGATCCAATCGCAGCTTACCGCCCAAAATTGATGACATAAGTTGAATTATTTTCTTCTAGATTTGCTGCTTATTTGGACATGTATTACATGAACACTTTTTAGAGTAGCAATCGTGCATTGGTGAGTTGATAGGGATTTTATCTTTTGATAAGATTTGATTTTTATTTACTTATTTCCTGTCTTATTTTTATTGAAATATGCACGTCAGTACCATCATTTCTTTACTTTCAGCATTGTCCAAAATACTATTCATGTCCATATATTGAAGAAAACATTTATTGACCGACTATTTTGCTTCATAAAGGGGGCGGTATGTTATTTTTTTAGTATAATCACTCAAATGCTTTTGTTTAAATTAGCACTATTTACGGTATTCGGAAAATCAGGAATAAAGCAAAACATTAATTTGTCATCTGCTTGACCACAACAATTTTTTTCTCATAAAATTTGGGATCAAAATATCTATTTAAGGAGAAAACCACACACCCCTTTTGAAGTTAAATGTCTAATTCCTAGTGTACTGTTATGAATAGTATTTTACTGGAAATGTTTCGGAAAAAGATATTGATGCTAACGTAAATATTTTGTTAAATAAAAAGACAGGAAATAAGTCGGTGAACCAAAAATTTCAAATCTAATTGAAAGTTAAAGTGCCCATGAACTCACTGATCATGCATGAGTGATTCTATTCATAAAAAGTGTCCGTGTAACAACTAAAAAGAGGCCGTGTATCGTCTAAAAAGAGTCCGTGTAACAACCGTTAATGCACTGTTTTTCTATAGCTCTGCGGGGGGCAAAGTCGTACAATAATGAAAATAAACCCAGACATGACAAAATGTAAAACAATTGAACGAGTAAACTTAACTTTACTTTTTATAAACAAAACAATGATAGAAACAAAATATACAAACATGTACACGTACAAACATAATGAGGCAGTGTTAAACATTTTGCGAGCTTTGACCTTTCCCTAACCTAAGACATTGATTTAACAACACAACATAAGAAATTTGTTAAAACGGATAAATATGTCACCAGATCGATATAAAGCACAACCAAGAAACAAAATACGATCTAACAGTACACTCAGTTACTAAAAGATAGTTTAAAGCATGTAACAACTTATAAATAGATCAATTTAAAAGCCTAGATTTTAATTATCAGTACACATCCAATGGATTTTATGTAAAGACGAGAAAAAATATGACCTTATGCAATGCCATAATACAAGTATTGCAATGATAATGGACCGCAACTGTTCATGACTGTATAGGAATACATATTCAGCTATGTTTTTATTTAATAATAAAAAAAACAAATCGTTGTTAGCACCGTTAAAACAAAGATTTAAGATCTTATTACAGTAAGCTTACCAACCAAGCTTGTAAACCAAATCTTTGTATCGATAAAAGAATTTAGTAAAGTTTGAAATAGTTAGTTGTAACAAAATACCGGACAAAATAATAACCAGTTAGATATCTATATCGTAGCTATAGCAAATGTCAAAGCGAACGAGTTGGGATATAAAATCTTCTTAAGATTGGCAACAGAAACATCATCATCAGTGTCCATCGTAAGTGTAAATATTGTATAAATAAGCCAAAGTCAAAATATAAGTATCGACTAGATGTAGGAAAATAAGTGAATTTCACAACTATAATTTGGTTTCAAGACATTAACAATCAAAACCAAGGAGTTAACAAAGACTCACAAAACCATAGGACATTTACATCAACAGTTATAAATAATAAATAAGAAACAACACGAACTCCACTAAAAACCGGGAGTGAACATACCATTATATTGTTTCCAAATCAGTCTGATGTCTTGACAGACCAACTTTGCAGAGAGGCTGTCTATATTGAGTTGCGCGTACCGACTCCATATAGATGACGTCTCGTATTAAGAAAGAGATGTTAATATGCAGCCTATGATGCATAATTTAGACAAAAAAAAGTTAAATGTAGGTTTGGCTTTTCTAAAGGTGTTAGTTAGTTTTATTTTATGGTTACATTGCTTAAATTATTCTGATCAACAAGTAGTATCAATTATCTCGCAAAGAATCAGAACAATATTGGTCAAGTTACACAGGTATTTCGACTTGATTATACCGGGCATTACAAATAATGTCGAAAATCGACGCCAACTCAACATCACCACCAGTAACCGGTCGAATCCTTACAGAAAGAATGGTTGATAGAACAAATAACCAGTATATGACGACAACTAATTAATGTTTATGTTGCAGACAAAAACGCTTTCTCCATCCAAATTCATACGATTATTTAATCGAATGTATTAAAACAAAAATCTCGTATGACGCCTTGACGTAGAAAAGTACACCAAGTAAACCAATAACTTGCAAGTAAACTGGAAATCACTAGATTTTATTTATATTCAGAAGAAATATTTTAGCTCAAATCATGTGAATGATTTTTCAAATGGTTCCCTTCCGTTAAAATGAAAAATCTTTTCTAAACTATGATCGGAATTATAAAATTTAATGACAAAATTGTGCCTAAAACAAACGAGAGGTGAAAGATACAAGGGGATTTTCAAGCTCATAAGTCGAAAACATAACTGACAATGGCAGGACAAAACAAAAGAAAGATGACGAAAAGACGAACAAAGTACACAAAACCCAACATAGAAAACTAAAGACTGAGCATCAAAAACCCCACCGGCAACCGGGGAGGATCTCATGTGTTTCCAAAAAAAAACCCCAAAAAAACGGAAAGGTAACAAAAGATTTGCCATTATTTTGCATTATATTACTCTGTTAGTATGTATGAATGCTTAGCTACATACATGTAGCTACAGTGATTGGAATTAATCACACAAGTACACTTGTTGTTTTACTATGTTGAATATCTTATTCGAAGTAAGTGTGCATGCTCGAAAAGCATTACGGCATTTCAGGTATATTTGATATCTGAATAACGGTATCATAGATATAGCAGATTTATTTCATGAAAACGAATTTATTCCATGAATGTAGTTATCAAAGGTACCAGGATTATAATTAAGTACGCCAAACGCGCGTTTCGTCTACATAAGACTCATCAGTGACGCTCATATCAAAATATTTATAACGCCAAACTAGTACAAAGATGAAGAGCATTAAGGATCCAAAATTCCTAAAAGTTGTGCCAAATACGGCTAAGGTAATCTATGCCTGGGATAAGAAATCCTTAGTTTTTCGAAAAATTCAAAGTTTTGTAAACAGAAATTTGTTTTAAAAAGTAAAATCACAAAAATACTGAACTCAGAGGAAAATCAATTCGGAAAGTCCATAATCACATGGCAAAATCAAATAACAAAACGCATCAAAAATGAATGGACAAGAACTGTCATATTCCTGACTTGCCTGAATGACCACATTATTAATATTCATGTCAACACCGAAGTGTTGACTACTGGGTTGGTGATACCCTCGGAGACAAAACCTCCATCAGTAGTGACATCGACCCAGTGGTGTAAATAGTTATCAAAAGTACCAGGATTATAATTTAGAACGCCAGACGCGCGTTTCGTCTGCATAAGACTCATCAGTGACGCTCATATCAAAATATTTATAAAGCCAAACTAGTACAAAGTTGAAGAGCATTAAGGATTCAAAATTCCAAAAAGTTGTGCCAAATACGGCTAGGCTAATCTATGCCTGGATAAGAAAATCCTTATTTTTTTCGAAAAATTCTAAATTCTGTAAACAGGCAATTTATAAAAATGACCACATTATTGATATTCATTTCAACACCGAAGTGTTGACTACTGGGCTGGTGATACCCTTGGGGACGAAACGTCCTCCAGCAGTGACATTGACCCAGTGGTGTAAATAGTTATCAAAAGTACCAGGATTATAATTTAGAACGCAATACGCGCGTTTCGTCTACTTAAGACTCATCAGTGACGCTCATATCAAAATATTTATAAGCCAAACTAGTACAAAGTTGAAGAGCATTGAAGATACCAAATTTCAAAAAGTTGTGCCAAATACGGCTTAGGTAATTTATGCCTGGGGTAAGAAAATCCTTAGTTTTTCGAAAAATTCAAAGTTTTGTAAACTGGAAAGGAGTAGGTCCGGTAAGGACCGATTTTGGCCTCAAATTTCAGGTTCATCTAACGAAAGATTTTGACCACTTTTTAAACACTCAAGTGTCATTTTATTTGAATTAATTAGTTTATGTGAAAGAGTTTAACAGATTTAGTCATTAAAAACGATCCGATTCATGCTCAAATATGAAAAATCTACATAATATGCCGAAAAATGTCACTTTTCAGATGGTTTTTGGTAAAAATGAAAGTGGCCGCATCCGTGTTCATCCTCAACCTTTATATATGTTATGTATTATCATAAAATACAACTTACATTTCAATATTAAGGATGAACACGAATGCGGCCACTTTCATTTTACACGAAAACCGTCTAAAATTTAACTAAAATGGTAGAATTATGAGGATTTCAGTAATTTAGCATGACTTAATGGTGCTAGTACCGGATATATGTGCATTGTATTGTCAAAAACAGCCCATATTTATGTAGCAGAAGCATTCTACTGTCCAATAAATAACTAAAGGTTTACATTTTAACAATTTTGTAAAACTGCTATATTTTGGGGCCAAAAAGGGGTCTTACTGAACCTACTCCTTTATACAAATGACCACATTATTGATATTGTATAGTGTTGACTACTGGGCTGGTGATACCCTCGGGGACGAAACGTCCACCAGCAGTGGCAAACGGATTTATTCAATGAAACAGATTTATTCCATGAAAACAGATTTATTCCATAATTGAAACTATGGTATTAATGAACGTAATAGAGATAAAACATAATAATATAGTCGTAAGCAATCTGATCAAAATCTGTGGCTTTACCTATCACTATCATTTTCCTTTGTTTATTGAAAAGGCTTTACAGTTTTGGGATGTTATTGGACAGATGATAACAATGGTATGACAGCCTTTCAAAAATCAGTTAGTACTGAACCAACAACCGTTTCCTGCATGGAAAGATGCAGGAATTGGAATTACAACTTTGCTGCATCAAAACTTGATGAATTGGTAAGTATTGGTCTTGAAGGGCAGAACTCCTCAAACGAATGAAATTATCCTTACACGTGTACCCTCACTTCAAAATTCAAAATATTGTTTATTTTGTTCACCACATGTATCGAATTGCATTGATAATTAAGAAAACGAGATAGTGTTATAGCTTTGATTTATATCAATAATTGACAACGATAACTTAATTTTATGTCAAGGCAGATGTCATGATTTTCTAAATGTGATCTTTCCATTTGTATGTAGCAACATCAGAACATGGCATTTAAAATTGGTATTCAATGAAAAGTGTTACCTATTATAAATATATTGATGAGTAAAACAATATAAATATGTAAAAGGCTTTAAGAGTATATATATCTTATTAGTTTTAAGATCGTTACATACAATGTTAAAGAAGTCTAAGTCCTAGGAGCATGACATGTCGACAATTGTTTATGATATTTCGATAAATAAAGTTCCATAACTTTGTAAATATTTAATCTAAAATACCTGGAGGGACCCCGTGCCAATATACATGTAGTTTCCTTGTTGTTGTTTTTTTTTTAGAAGAATGACTACCCACAACTCCGCTTCCCAGCAAGAGTAAAATCACATCAAATTATATACTCCGAGGAAAATTCAAACGGCAAGTCCCTAATCAAATGGCAAAAAGAAAGCTCAAACACATCAAACGAATGGATAACAACTTCCATATGTAGAAAATGATGAGTTAAACCTGGTTTTATAGCTAGCTAAACTTTTATGACAGTCGCATCAAATTCGATTATATTGAAAACGATGTGTAAACAAAATGAACAGACATAATATGTTTAAATGTCACAAATAGGGTGCGTATAGGAAGATGACATATGATGCCTCATGTTAGAAAAGTGACAATCCCTTATTCAAACTAAAGAAACATTGCAACTGTCTTTTAGAGATGACCTGGTTGATACAAGACAATATTTCTTTCTCTATCCCAAATTACCCTTTTATCCAAGCACTGTTTAAGATTCATTGTCTACTCCAATTTTTCATCCCGGTCTTGTTGTTTTGCATAGTTGATTTGTTCTTGTGATAAATATGGTTTTGGATTTTTCAAATATTTCGGCCCAACTTCAGAGACATTGGTTTTAGAAATGAACATCCGGTGCAGTAAGAATTGATACCGTTAACGTTATTTCAATAACATTTAAATGAGAAGTGATCTAGTCGACATTAAAGCAAACACTTTACAATTATACGCCCCTTAATTCAGAGGTTATGATAACATATACAAACATTCATAATTGACAAAACAAAAATAAGAGTAATGTTTTGTTTTAGGATACATTTGAGTGCTACTGTGGAAATGATATACAATTTACAACAAAAGTTTCTGACTTGGCATGTGGATTTCCATGTCCAATTACCGTGACTGATGCATGTGGAGGACATAATCGAATGGCTGTTTATAATATACGTAAGTTGAAATTAATATTAAGGTTGCACGAAACTGTAATTTTTATACTTTATATATTAAGTTCAAGATATCTAATGAGAATTCGATCTACAAATAATTATCTTTTGATCTGTTGTTGTTAAGATATGTTTGGTCACGTATTAATTAATCAAGATATGTTTGGTGAGAGCACTTATTTGTCGAAATATGTTTAGTGTTGGTACTTACTGGTAGACAAATGTTCAGTCAGATTACTTATTGGTGGAAATTAAAAATAACTAAAGAAAGTTTCCAAACATTTTAAGCGGGATGGACTATGATATACGTTGCTAGTGAATATATCGAATGGTAACATATATTACAATTAAGATTATTGTAAATATGTATAACGATACAAAATTTTATATTCCCTTTAATGATTGTAAGTAAGAATTTTCCCACTAAGCAGCGATATATGTCAAAGGAGGGGGCATATATCTCCTCTGTGATTGTGCTGTGTTAATGAACAGTCCCGAGGCAATTAGTTCGTTATATCTGCAAACTGCTAATTAAATAGATTTTCAACGATTCCTGATGAGATTTAAAGAGGGCTCTGAAAAAAAAACAATTATGATTTGTTTTGTTCAATCACAAACTTAAGTGAAATAGTGAAATAATAATTCGATTTCAGCAGCCAGTAAAGATAAATTTTGTCAAAATAGGCTAAAAAAATCGATGATGCATTATTCGCTTGAAAGTGAATAGTTCGACCACATTGACTCCGTAGTCATGTGAACTTCAATGTAACCCTTTAGTTAGAGAAAGATAACGCAGGAATTGTGCGTGTTCAGTAGTTGAAATAAAAAGAATGTCGACATTGAAAGTTAAATAAAGGTCAATAATTTTATTGAGTGATGCAATCTACAAAAACTCATTGTTATATGGGTAAAAACGATGTTTAAAATATATTGTCAAGCTATAATATGGAATTTAAAAAATGTAAGTGCACAAATTCGATATCTTTTTTAATCTTTATTTCTGTTTTAATTATATCGAATATATTGCCATCAGCAGTATTCGGAGGTTAACTCGATAGTTAATTAGATGGCGTCTAGATTTAAATTTACACGAAACGATGAGACATATTATCAAGCCTATGTCTTGTAAATTGTTCATTTTATACTTTAAAATCTGAATCAATGTTTTAATATGTTATAAATCAAATATGAAATTTTGAGTCAAAACGGAGAACATGAATTTGACAGCTAGTGCCTGTTTTACTCTAACTTGATACACATATAAGACTATTTGTAATGAAATATGCATAATAATCACATAAAATTCACATATCTGTCAGAATGATATCTTTTAAAAGAGGGACGAAAGATACCAGAGGGACAAACAAACTCATAAATCGAAAATAAACTGACAACATCATGGCTAAAAATGAAAAAGACAAGGAGACAAACAATAGTACACATGACACAACATTGAAACTAAAGAATAAGCATCATGAACCCCAATAAAATCTAGGTGTGATCTCATGTGCTCCGGAAGGGCAGGGGTTAAAAATTCCACTAGCCCGACGCCCGGGACTAGATCAATTACGCCTCGGGCAGTTAAAATGTGTAATCCGATATGCCCGACGGACTAGTAACACAAAATTATTGACGTTTCCAAAATAGAAAGTGGAGAAAATCCCTTCATCACTATTCTATGTTAGCCAATCCGATTCATCCGGGATTCCAAGAATTTGAAATGGTTTGTACAGGTCCTGTTGGACATATTTTAAAAACAGAAAAACAACTCTGGCTACTCGGTAGCGTGTGTTGATTGCAATTCTAGTACTTTAAATATTGATTTCTCATACCATGGCTTGGGGTATTGTACATTGCTGATGCCGAGATTTTCAATTAACGGTATAGGGGGTATGATGTATTGATCGGTATTGACCTGTCTTGTCGCACAGCTCTTGAGCACGAAACCATGCAACAAAATATTTCTTAATATTTTAATACGGGAACCCCAGGAACTTTATCAGTTTCAAAACGAAAAACTGTAGATGAAGGGGGTAATGAGACTGACAATTCATCCCCCCCCCCCAAAATGCCAAATACGACCGGGAAAAGTGAAAATGTTTTTATAGTGTCTAAGACAGGAAGCCTGCCAAGTCTTTATCGCGAGATTCACATATTTTCATGCTAATTTGGAAGCATTTGCCTTTGATCTATTGTTTTTTCTTTGATCTTTACAATTTGGCCAAAAACTCACGCATTTACCATATTTACTACCTGTAAAAAGTTGGCAGAACTAGGACACAATGATTCTCTGGCAAGGTTGGCTGTTGGTGATGAAAAAAACAGACGATGCTTTGTAAAAATTGCCGTTAATTGCCCCAAGCACGCAAATAAAAAGTCTGCTTTGAATGTGGGAACAACCGTAAGTTAGGTTTAGCACCAACAGAATAAATAGCAGATTAACAAAAAATATGAAATACAGTGTATAACATGTATAATGTCTTCTTCAAAACAAAGGACACACACTTTGTATTAGGTAGCAAACTCTTGATTTTTACGGCATACTAGGGCTAGCAGGTCAGTATTGATGGACTAGCAGTTCTTCCAACAGGGCTAGTGAAATCCTGCTGCCAATAAGTCCTGGGCTAGTTAGCTGTTACAAAATTTTTTAAGCCCTGAAGGGTAAGCAGATCCTGCTCCACATGTGGCACCCGTGTCCCAACTTAATCGGTATTCAAGAGCATGCAACAACTACACAAGACTTTGAAAATCGTCTCCAGTGTTTGAGCACAAAGTTGATGAACAAGGGGTATTTCAAAGAACATCTCGTCCTTTTTCTAAAAAAAAATTATCGGAAGGTAGCAAGACCTTGTTGATAAATATTCCGTATCAACTTCATAAATAATACACGATGGTCTTGAAGTATATATTATCGGTACTGACGTTTTTTTTTGTGTATGCCTTTTTGTGTTTCTTAGTTACATATGACATGCATCCCGTCATTGTGTTATTGTTCTATAATATATTTTGTGTTCTTGCCTTTAATTTTTGCTAATGTGCTGTTTGTTTGCTTTTTTAACGATAAAGATAATACCTATACCAAGTCAGGAATATGATAGTTGTTTTCCATTCGTTTGATATGTGTGATGTGTCCATTCGTTTGATGTGTTTGGACTAATAATTAACTCATGAGCTACGAGCATTCGTGGATTAATGTGTTGTTCGATCACTCGTTGAACTTTTTTCTATATTTGAGATATAATTATTATTATATAGATAATCAATGTGTTGTTGTTTTGATCCTTTTCATTAGTCAAATCTCCAGTGAGGCGTCAATCTCCATGCTTTTCTTTGAATTTGCTATTTTGCATTACGGACCTTTCAAGTAACGTCAATAGAAAGAACACATCTTTTTTGCAAATAATTAAAACACATTCAAAATATAAGTTTTTTATTTATAGTGGATTGGGAAACAAGTTTTGCAACTTATATTAATCCCTTTCCACTTTGCGGGTGCGAGTGCTGCCTTGCAGCGGCATTAGCCTGCTCTTTTTTGAAATCTACAAGGGTGTTTTTAACGTGCAAGAAATATGGCTTTACACGGGTCAGCCATTTATCGTCCCCTACCGACGGACTATCATAATTTCCTCGAGACCATACTCGCAAATTGTGTCAAGGGAGAAATTCAGTTCCTGAAATTTTATCTCAGACGGGAATCGAACCAGGAACCTTTGTGTTAGTAGTCCGATGCACTAACCACTACACCACGGCTCTCCAAAATATAAGTGTTGACTTGCTGAAACTAAAAGATGTTAGATTGATACTTTAAAAAGATTATGTTCCCCAACATATCGTTTAAATTCGAACTAGCAGGATATTCGCCAAGCGAACCTTATGCATTACGGTATATCTACACTATCTAAATCCCTAGGCAAGTCATGCCCTATGAAGCTTAACTGGCACACTCGATGCACTAGTAGAGTTTATATTTTAAAAACTATGCCCCGTTGCACTAAGTAGAACGTTGGACATAGTTGAGCAAAAGTGTTCGCCCAAAATGTATCAGACAAACGGGTATTAACAACATTTTTTTTTTAAATTGTTTCACCTGAAGATTGTAAGTAAGTATTTGTTTGAAATTTCCTTACAATTGCAGAAGGCGAATCTTTGCCCATAGTTCTACCTGTACTAGAACCCACAACAGAAGTGTCTACATCTCAAGTAAAACCTACAACAGAAGTGTCTACATCTACTGTACAACGTACAACAGAAGTATCTACATCTCAAGTAAAACCCACAACAGAAGTGTCAACATCTACAGTAGAACCCACAACAGAAGTATCTACATCTACAGTACAACCTTCAACAGGATTATCTACATCTTCAGTAGAACCCACAACATTGGTGGCTACTACTGAAAAGCTATCCACTACCAGTCCCGTGAATGATATGACGAGTATAGATGACGATAAAACAACTACTGTTTCAATAGGAAGTGAACAAACGTCACCAACAACTACATTTGTACAGTCAACTGAAATTAGTACAAAAGTAGCTGCACTGCCAGCTTCTTCTTCTGCTAAGTCTACTTCAATAAAAGAAACTATATCTACGCACAATACTAAGTCAGGCTTGCCAGTTTCTACAACAGCAGTAGAAACGGTATCTTCTTCTTCAAATTTTAAAAATCCTAGTATTCCTAATCAGATGCAATGTACGTGCCCGTGTGCATCAGTTAGTTCTAAGTGGAACTTTCTTGCTAATATGAATATGTCAATTGCTGAATTGAAAATATATCTGAATGATTACTTAGATGAACTTAAACAAAATCTTACCGTCGATAAGACGAAGACATCAGCATATATCAACACAAAAATATCCGCCCCAGATGATCGAAAGTCGTCAGTTTCGATTGGATATTTTGGAATTTGTTTAGTTGGTATCCCAATAGCATTCATACTGTGCAGTGATGCAATGAGATTTGCAATGCAGATTAAAAAACGCAAACTATAAAATGTGACCAGTTAGATTTTTTGATGAACAAATGAATAATAATTTTATTTTCTAATTTTTGGTGTCTGTGCACTTTTTAGTAATGTTGTTGTCAGACGAAATTTGTATATATTTGTTTGTCAGTATTTCAGATCATCCTGAAATAGCAACATTTACATGTATTAACAGATATTTTTTTAGTCAACGAAAATATGATATAATATGTTTTATATATTTTAATAATAAAAAACAAATTGCTTCAATAAAAATAGAATTATAATTGCATTATTTTTGCTCCCAGTTTAACATAATTGTTACAACGAACGAGAAATAAACTTTCGAAAATATATGTATAGCAATATCATGTATCACGTTCTGCATATACGTAGTTGTAAAGAGGTTATTTAAGAATATGTCATCTTTAAAAATTTCAGTGAAACAATCCAGCACATACATCATTTGCAAACATACAAACAAATATAAGTCCAATATATATGTATATATTCCGGACCATATGAGTATTTGGACCATACGCGTATGGTCATGACCGTATGGGTATATACTCATATGGTCCGACCATACGCGTATGGTCGGGGTAATTAATAAGTTTACAGTTAATACTTAAAACTCTTCAAGGTATGGCTCTTCTAGTTGTCACTTCATTAAAGATACGATACCAAAGGTAATTTTATTATATTATGAATATATAAAAATCAACTAAATAAAAATAAGCAGTATCACGCATTTGATTTTATACATTTTATACCTAATTATCGATTTGTTATTACGCTTTTAAAAATGACAACATGCCGACCTTGGAAGATATTTTCCAAAATTTCTTAAAAGAACCGTTATGTTATTATCAAGACCTCGTCATCACTGCACGAAGCTGCTAAGAAGGTTAACTTTTCACTCAAAAGCAAAAAGTATAACTACAAAGGATCGTGCACAACCTAGACGAGCTAATGTAGAAAAGTTATAGTACCGTGTAAAAATAAATTTCACCCTACGCATGAATACAAGAATACAAGTACAGTTTAAAACTAACTATGACATCAATATTTTATGCTTATGTAGCCTTTGAATTAAAGTTTATTGTATCCTTGAAACGGTTCTAATGCATATTTGAAAAATACCTATATGGTCCAAATACTCATATGGTCCGGCCCGATAATAATCAATCGAGTATATACTCATATGGTTCGACCATACGTGTATGGTCCAAATACTCATATGGTCCGGAACATATACATACAAGTTTAGATATTGTTCATTGTTTGCTAGTTTGAGATGTATAAATACGCAGCCTTAGTCAGTTTGAATGACGATACTGAATACCTTTTAACCATCTCTATGAGGATCCAAAGACTGTCTGTTGAAAGGAAACAGTTTTGATTACTGTCCTGTTTCAGTGGAAATCTAAATTTACGCCATTAAATAGCCTAAAATAAAACTGACAACGCCATGGCCGACAAAAATTGACAACGTCATGGCTGAATAGAAAAGACAAACAACAGTATAGAAAACATAACATAGAAAACTAAATACTGAGCAATAGACTGGGGTGATCTCAAGTGAGTTAGAATTGATAGCATACTCCATTATGTTGCTACCGTCTTGTTGGCAGATATAGACAGAAAAGCGTCAAAGTATGGTTAATAGACATAACTCAAAATGTTAAACATGTTCCACAATGCCGTTACCTGAGAAACATTATATCAAGATAAGGAGGCGTTGCAGAAAATAAATGACGGTGTACTGACATAGTTATCACTGTATAAACTCGCCAAATTGAAGGTAAATAAGATTAACATCGAATAATAAGTTATGAAGACATGCCTGTTATTAAATCTCAGCACTTAGAAGGTAGCAAGTGTCAAATATACAATCCAATAAAACTAGGGAAAACATTACACTCCGAAGAATAAGAAATGATGTGCTTCAATCTGACACACCATTCTAGCTGCTAACTGTAAAAGATTAACTATAATACAAGATTCAGACAGAAAGATATTACAAGAATAGAACACTGTCCCCTAAATAACTACATGCAACTTCGTCAGATGACATAAGAATGTTAAAATTCATAAGTAAATATAGATTCAATCTCGGACCAGTTTTGAAAATGTAAAAGATTAAGTCACTTCAAGTTTCCCTATGATACTTAAATTTCTTCAGTTTGCTATAGTCTTTTCACATTTTATCATTTTTGGGGGTTATAAATCAGGCTTTGGCAATCAGTTTTTTTTTAGATAATAGAAGAATAACGCACACGCACTATACTTGTTTGTTTACTATATCATAACTGTTTATCCAGAACTCTTGAATTTAAATGTGTTACTAATGCCCTCAATGTGTATCTCATAAATACTTACATAGAAGTGTTAGCATTCATCATCAGCAAAACGTTCAGGCTTTGAAAATAAAACAAGAATAGAAATGATAGAACGTAATTTCCCGTTACCATAAAAAAAGAAAATAGAAAAAAGGTATCTATTAAAAAAAGGTATATATTAAAAAAGACGCAATTAGAGTTTTATTTCAAATCCATAACAATAAGACATCTTCTCATAGTATAAGCCTAAAGTATACTAAAATATTTATCATATATTTGTATCTATAGTGATAAAACGCTTTTATACCTTTCACCCTTCAACCGTTCAGTTCATTACTACTCTCGTGGGTCTGAAGTAGAACGAATAAGAAAAACTACAAAATTAATATATATTACTATACAATTTTGTGTAAATAAATGCCTTGCTAAAACAGCTAAACGGTCATGATTACTTTTGTATTGAAGAGATCAGAGGGTTCGAAATATGGACTGTTGTAATATAATTCAACTGGAAAGCACAAAAACAACAGTCAGCGTTATATATACAGACCGAGATACAGACTAATTAGTACAGTTATTAAACTCTAGCATTTCAGATATCCATGTTAAAGGTATCAATAAAGGCAACAAAAATGTGAATTATACTAGCTTTATCCCTAAATGCTGCAAACTTTTAGATCTTTTCAATGCTTATGACCTTTGTCACTTCTGATTTTATAAGCAAACATACACGTACATGCTAAAACATGTACATTACTGTTTGTTGTCGACATTCCCTAACAGTAACAAGTAAAGTAACAAAAACCTAACTTCGAGGAAAATTCTAAAGGGAAAGTCCCTAAGCAAATGTCAAAATGAAAAGCTCAAACACCTCAAACGAATAGATAACAACTGTCATATTTTTAAGTTGTTTCAGAAATTTTCATGTGTATAAAAAGGTAGCCTTAAACCTGAAATTAGCTAGCTAAACCTCTTACTTGTATAAGTCGCCTAAAACTCAATTTTATTTACAACAATGTGTTAGCAAAACAGACATAAAAGGTAAAAAAAAGTCCAGAAATAGGGGTACAACAGTCAACAATGTATTATAATACACTACAAACCATTAAAGTCTGAAATGGCCTATATCTGTACTCAACTGTACTGACTTTTACTCGACCAGTCTAAATTGGTCTGACTTTTACTTGACATTACTCGACCCCAGTCTGAACCATACTTGACTGTACTGAATCGTACTTGATCCTTATCTTGGTCATTGAAAACAGTCTGAACTATTACTCGACCAGTCTGAAACAGTCTTAACCCATTCTCGACATGCACTCGTCCTAACTTCCAGTCTAAACCATACTTAACCAAAGGTCTGAACAATACTCGACCAGTCTGAACCATACTAAACCAAAAAACCTCGACTTTTTTAACTGTTAAAATAAATTTCTTTTTAACTGACATATATAACAACAGCCAACAAAATTTATATAAAATTTTAACCTTATAAAAGAAATATATCTCTGATTATATTTAGGATAAACTAAAATATATTATATATAACTTATATCAAAAAGGGATAAAATTAAATAAATAAATAAAATTATTTTTCTGATTAGTGGTGAAATATAAAGTATAACCTCTGCTTGGGGGCAAACCAATAAATAAGATCAGACCTGGTCAGAGGTATTAAATTCTATATAACATTGATTCAAAATTTCAACATCATGTTCAGATTAAATAACAAGGCATTTCGAATATACATGTATGTACTAGATAAGTAATACACGAATTTAAGAAAATAGGGCTTTCTTTTTACCTGTAAAACACACATGTACTGAGGTAATTAGAACATACTAAAGTGCTTTATGTATGCCATGTTAATTTGACCAAAAAATACTTAAATTAATTGAATTTTTTTTTTACTGTTACTTTGGAATACATTTCCTTTTTAAAAAGGTTATCAAGGATTGCTATGGAAATTCTATTATCATGATTATATTAAATTCTTGGTTTAATAAAATTCAACAAAACAATTAAGCTCTCATTTTTTTTTTTAATTTATTAAGTTGTTTTATATACTTTTTTTATATATATCTTAATAAAAAAAACATTCACTGCATTATTACCTGAACTCAACTGACACCATAAATCTATACTTGGCTTAAGCAGAGACATATATACACATGTTTATATATGTATCTGGCTTAAGTCAATAGTGAAAATAGTATAGTTACCATAAAATACTACCGAAATATTCATAACATTTTGAATAATATTGAAAATATTAGTCACAATTCTTTTTTTTAGATTATTTGATCAGCTTGTTTTGTTTATATTTTTAAAGTTGATATATATTATTATGTAAGTGTTGATTAATATTGAGTTGAGTTGAAGTTATATTATGACTGATTATTGTGAAATTTTAATTTCAATACTGTATTGAATACATTTTTAATTTCAAGTTGTTGTTCAAATTTCATTTTTATTAAAAAAAAATTCCTAAATTGATAAAATTCAGTTGATAGATACAAAGAATAGGTCAAGGTTGGTTAAGACTTGGTCGAGTATGGTTCAGACTGGTCGAGAACGGTTCAGACTAGGTCGAGTACGGTTCAGACTAGGTCGAGTACGGTTCAGACTAGTATAAAATGGTTAAGTACTGGTCAAGTATACATTCAAACTGTTAAATATGGTTCAGACTACAGTCGAGTATTATCAAGTAAATTTCAGACGAATTCAGACTGGTCGAGTAAAAATCAGTACAGTCGAGTACAGATATATGCCATTTCAGACTCTTAATGGTTTGTAGTGATATAAATCACTACAAAAAATAATAAATATATCATCAAAAATAAACAGAAAGAAAAAAAGATGTTAGATTCAATGTTTTAAGCGAAATTTTAATCTAGATTATCGATTAAGTGTTCTAATTGGTGTCATGTTTTTTATCAAATTTTGCATGGTTTTGAAGGAAAACAGATACGCACTAAAGTATTGATAGTTGTTCAAATGCATCGTTAATAGAACTCAATTACACTATGTACCAAATGATTCTTTTAGTAGCCTTTTTAACCAATCTAATGGATATAATCGGTGAATCGTACGTGAAAAATCTTGCGTTTAATACTTTTCCAAAGATATCATAGCTGTGGAATATATACATTTGTGTAATTGATGTAAGTACAACTTGTTAGTGTAACTAATTGAGGGAACCATATTTCGCTCAAGAGTATCTCCGTATATTGGTTAGGAATTATATCAGGGATTCAGAGATGAACGATATAAGGAGTCAAATGGTAAAGACCGGTAATTATTTGATTCATTTATTCTGCAATACAATCATAACAAATATACACCGAGGCCTTATACAAATTTTAACCTATGAGTTTTTAATACATATGCAATCAGTTTAATGAACAAACCTTGCCTACCAACGTGCGTCTGGACGATTTTTGGTAAATGTCTTGGTCGTTTATCATGACGATTAAGTTATGACTGCTTTCTTTTTCTTTTTGAGAAGTCTTTATTGGGTAGTGATACGTGATATTAGAGACAATGTCTTTGGATGTAACTCCATAAAAAATTGCCGATATTATAATAAATATTATATATTTAAAATTAAAGGGTGATCACGACCTCTTAGCTTTTCCCTCGAGTTTTAAATCCACAAGTAAACTGTCAATTACGATAAAGTTGATCAATTAACAATTTTGTATAGAATTTGTCGTTTCAAATTATAAAATAGAAAGTGATTCTCATTTCTTAGAAAACTTCATGATGTAAGGCACAATTGAGCAAGATGATAACGCCCTTTCAATAAAAAAGGAAACAGAAAAACACATAACTGTTGAAGTCATTAAAAAAATTGCTTTCACGAGTTATTGAGCACTATTGACAGGGATAAGTGACATTATCACGTAATTAACACATGACATGGTCAAAATCTCTTTGTTCTTACTGTGCTATAGTTATCAAAAGTACCAGGATTATAATTTAGTACGCCAGACGCGCGTTTCGTCTAAATAAGACTCATCAGTGACGCTCATATCAAAATAGTTATAAAGCCAAACAATACAAAGTTGAAGAGCATAGAGGATCCAAAATTCCAAAAAGGTGTGCCAAATACGGCTAAGGTAATCTATTCTTGGGACAAGAAAATCCTTAGTTTTTCGAAAAATTCAAAGTTTTGTATCAGGAAATTTATAAAAATGATCACATTATTGATATTCATGTCAACACCGAAGTGCTGACTACTGGGCTGGTGATACCCTCGGGGACGAAACGTCCACCAGCAGTGGCATCGACCCAGTGGTGTAAATAGTTATCAAAAGTACCAGGATTATAATTTAGTACGCCAGACGCGCATTTCGTCTACATAAGACTCATCAGTGACGCTCATATCAAAATAGTTATTAAGCCAAACAATACAAAGTTGAAGAGCATAGAGGATCCAAAATTCCAAAAAGATGTGCCAAATACGGCTAAAGTAATCTATTCCTGGGACAAGAAAATCCTTAGTTTTTCGAAAAATTCAAAGTTTTGTATCAGGAAATTTAATCTGAATAATGCACAGCTAAGGTGTGCATTAACTACCTCAGATAATCTGCACAGTTCAAATCTATTCTTACCTTTAGGGGCGTTTCCTGGATTCTGAAAGGGGTGTGACATGTATTCTTTAAAATTAAAAAATATCAACGATTGTAGCGAGACTAAAAAAGTTTCGTTCTCCAATTCAAGGATGAACAGAATATTCGCCCCCCCCCCCCCCCAAAAAAAAAACCCGATTCCGCCATCTGACTTACAAAAAACTTAATAATTTAAACACTTTGTACAAACATCGTAGTTTCAAAATAAGAAAAACAATAATGGATTAGACTGTTGATGTTTTAACGTCACTTTTAAGCGCCACATTTCGTCTATTTCGTGGCGCCCAGTTTTTATTGGTAGAGGGAACCGGAGTGCCCGGAGAAAACCACACACCTTGGTTTGATAGGAAAACTGACAGTCCTGATCAGCTAATCAATTACTGTAGAAGAACTTCTTAGACTTCTTGGCAAACGAGGCCCCTGACGAAAAAAGAAAGGTTTCTCCTTCCTTTTTTATTATCTTAACTGGTACATGGAATATTTTATTTTATTTTGTGTATAAATACACAATGTAAATCTTAAATCAGTGTTTTAAAATCATAACAGATAATAACGATTTTTGTAGTTTCTGCCAAAAAAGAAATCATGTACTTAAGAATGTTCAAGTAAATGAAATATTATTTGAATAAATTTAAGACTCAATGAAATTCATTACGATTTTTGGCATATTTATTCCGGTACGTCTAAACACTGCTAAGGACTCCTTAGTGCACTAAGGACTAATGCCATTAAGGACTAGGAGGAGTGCTGTTATGTGTATTATTTTTACTTAACACATGACAGAGGCAAAATTCCTTTGATCTTACTGTGGTATAATCTGGATAATGCACGCGTCAGGTGTGCATTAACTACTTCAATAATTGCACAGGTCATGTGAACTTCACGTCCTTGACAGATGTTTATTGTACAGTACTTTGCGTTTGTTGATTCCATTGCTACTACAAATATTTGTTTTTCTCCATTTTGTAAGAAATATCAAGTGGATACATGTATCTATACTCGGACATAAAAATCAGTCACTTGATAAAACATCAGAATAGAAAACATACAAAACAAATGTAGTAGTATTACAATCAACACAATACAAGTCTAAATAAGATAAAGAACACAGGTTGATTTAATACTAAAATTATTTTTCCATCAATATAAAAAAAATTGTCATTAAAAAAAAATGAAAATAAAGTATCATCGACATATTCCTATTATAGTCTTGATATGTAAGTTATCAGTGTCACAACATGACACAATGAAAACTAAAAAAAACCCCGCTTTTTCATACATTTCTATGTACGGCTTAAAAACAACTTAAAATAACAATTCAGTGTTAAAAATTGAAAACAAAATCTGTGAGGTTCACATCTTCGTTACAAAATTGAACACGCAGTTTTGAAAAAAGCTGTTACTTGGCAATCCCCGATATTTTCCTTCTGGTTTTGAAACATTAAATGCATTTTCTGTATTTTCAATATTAACTTGCTTAGGAAGGATTGCACGAGTATTGGTTAATGGTTTGGGATCCTCAAGTTTTATCTGCTTGTTAGATGGATTCAAAATGTTAGAGACATCTTTTAGCATAGAATCCGCAAGTCTTTTGTAGGTACGAACAGCCTTTTCACTCCTGTGACCTGTTCTATCCATTATCATCTGATCACTGACTCCTGTTTGGTACAATCTAGTTGCAAGTGTTCTTTTCCCCGAGTGGTTACTAAAATTCCCCTTTAATTCTCCCTTTTGGCATATTGTCTTCATGAGTTACCCTAATCTATTAGCACCCAGTATGTGGTCAAACTTAACAGAACCATCTGATAAAACAGGTCTACGATAAAAAGGACTGCTAACAGATTTATCAATTTCGTATATTGCATTCATATACATCTGATACGATTTTAGGGTCTGACAATCCTTCTCTAAATATTGTCTGACAGATTTTGGTGCAATATAGCGATGGCGTAGCCCTCCATTATACGTTTTATTATCCTTACCCCGGAATTCAATATAGTTTCCGTTATCATCTTCTAATTGTATTTGAGAAATTTGCAGATTACGGTGTTTGTCACGACCACGTAGACCAAAATATTTACAGTTGTAGAAAAAAACAGTATGCAATAAACTTTCGAATGAATGATTACCAAACACAGACTTGTCCCACAATATTTCTTCCTGTTCAACTGAAATTGGATCTGCTTGTTTAACATTTATACCATACCCATCTGATGTTAATTTCTTCATCTGTGCATCAAGTATTTGTCTAAACCTCAGAAATCTGTCATCAGACTCGTTCAAAAAGTTAATATTAGAAACACCGTGTGACCACATTCCTCTTAGAAGTCCAGTTACAAGAAGATAAAGTGTTTTCGCTGGATATTTCTCTCCATTCTTTTTCCGAACTTCTACTACAAATTTTCCTAAAATGCTGTTAATATCTTGAACAGACAAATCCTTCAGGTTTGGTATAATTAAACCACTACCAATTTTAGAATTCTTCCAGTCTTCATAGACATTAACTGCCCATTTTGTGGCTTTCTTTGTGTTTTTGTTCTCAGCATCTTCAATAAGTGTATCAATTTCATTGTCTGTCATTTCTGCAAACCTTGATTCGACTCCTTGTTCCTGATCTTTAGGTTCTTCATCCTAAAATAAGATAATATCACATAATTTAACACATGGCAGAGTAGTGCGGTGACTGAAGGCAGATTTTTTGGAATTTAATCTCCCCACCGAACACACACCTACATAATATATCATTGGAAAGAGGAAATCGTGTACTATAATAATATGCCTGTCATCAGGACTTGATATGGTCACATTTTTTTTTAAATTGAGGTCAAAGGTCATATGAAAAATTTGTGAAAATTTGGGTGGGTTTCAATTTTGACATTTTTTTCTATTTCTAAACTCTACCTAAATACAAATGATACTGTTTTGGCTTTAGTAATGTTTGTTATTATACATAAACCTTAATCATTGAGATTTTTTATCAAAAAAAATCCTAAAACGACGTTATATAAACAAAACTTCAAAAATCAAGTTTTCAACCTATAAAATGTTGAGAGCACCTTAACCTTATGAAAAATATCAATTTCAGGTAAAAATCAAGTGTCATGCAGGACAATACTTTAAAATTATTTTTTAAACTATCATATTGGGTGAGGTATCAAACCAAAGCCATAGAACACTACAGTCAAATATGACCTCAAATTGAATTTGTGGATACTTCAAGTTTTTTATAGACTACTCGTTGCTATTTGGTTTTTTTTCACAATTATTACAGCTACCATAGTATTATCTTTTGTTTGTATTTAACTCTGGTTAATATCTATTACATTATAGGTTTTGTAACTTTATCCCCCCCCCTTTTTTTCCCTTGCAACGTACCACAAACTTCAAAAGTATTCCATATAAAAAAAAGAAGATGTGATATGATTGCAAATGAGACAACTCTCCAAATGAGACCAAATGAGACACAAAACAATTATAGGTCCCGTACGGGTTTCAACAATGAGTAAAAGTCATACTGCAAAGTCTTCAATTCCCGAAACGAATAATGTAAAACAAACAAAAAATCTAACGGCCTGATTAATGTACAAAATAAATAATAAAGAAACTAATATAGTATATAGAAACAAACGACAAACACAGCATTACCGTCTCGTAACTTAAAACTGACACATACAGATAGTGGCGGGGTTTAACTTTTTTAAGGGAACGCCAACAATCCCCTAACCTCGGGACTGGATTCGTGTGTACCAGTGCAACAAGCTTTATACCAAATCAACCCTTATCTCCATCATGTTCATTTTCATCAACTGTCACAATGACAATAACGGTACCATTTTTTCTGCACCAGATGCGCATTTCGACAATACATGTCTCTTCAGTGATGCTCGTGGCAAAAATATGTGAAATCCAAAGCTTATATTAAAGATGAAGAGTTATAATGCAAAAGTTCCAAAAAGTATAGCCAAATCCGTGAAATGAATCAGAGCTTTGCATGAGGGAGATACATTCCTTAATTTATAATAATATCTAACATTTTGACATGTTTTAATATTTCTACACATTTCACTCATGGCCACAGGTCTGCACATGAAAGGTTCTGCTCAAAGCAAACACGTTATTTTGAGTTTTTCTTTACAAGTACAGACAAGGTATTGTAGGAAGTCCGAAGACATTTGTTCCTAAAAAATACCAGCTTCAAACCATCCCTATCAATTCATCCAAGATTTAACAGAGATCTATAAGGGGGTTTAGGAAGGTGGGATGACATCCATATGCTTGTCTGCAAAGATGCTGGGAAAACATCATACGAGAAGTACACACTATCTTGAATTCGCTCAATTTCATGGTTAGTAACACATTATATAGCGTCGCACTTTATTTTAAGAAGCATACAATCCATTGGCATTCAATGTTTCAACAAGGTGTTTTGAACCAAACTCACGGTACATTTGTAAAGCCAATCCTAAATAAAAAGGAGTAAAACAAAAATGATTGCCTCAACAAATTGCTTAGCATTTCCACAATTTCTATGGTGCCATTTCCTGAGAATAGTCTTGGCTGTATGCAGTTTCATTGAGTAAGCATAGAATGAATTGCAATAAATACGAAGACATTGACTGAATTAAGAAGGAAGAAACAATTCATCCAAAGTTGGGTAGTCTTCTTTAGAGTTTCGATGTCTTTTCTAAGTAAACTTGCAGCGGAATTAAATATCTGTCTTTTTTGGTGTCTATTACAGTTGACATTGAGATTTTGAGGTCAGTTTTTAATTGACTAGAAGCTTATACATGTTATATGGCATCTAAAATAGTTAATTTGCTACTAAATAATATGTTATATTTGCCTTGAACTTGTTAAAGTTGTTTGACAACTGAATTTCTATAAAAATAAATGAGTTTAGACTGCATTTTACATGTAGACTATTTTAAATTAGAATCAGCCTGAAGAAATGATCTATATTTATCAAGTAACGGTTCCATGAGGAATGACCATTAAATTGTTGTCAATAGCCAAAATATAATTAGTAAAAGCAGTATCGTGTTCTGAAATATCTGCTTCCACGGGTTTGGATTTATTATTTTTCGTTTTTAGCAAATATTTTGTAATGCAACCAAAATGACAGACTGCTTGAAGTTTAAAAGATGGACGGGAAACTATTTCAACTTTAACTTTATCTGACACGGATAAAACATTTTTAATGCGCTCATCTGATTCAAACTTGAGTAATTTTTTATCTTTCTAAAATGTTTTGTTGCAACAAAATATACAAGCGCTCCAGATGAACGACTGCATTCTAGAACGTGTACACTGAATACCCGAAACTGAGGGACAACAGTCAGATAATTGTATGTCGTCAAACTTCCTGCACGGAGTTCTTCAAATTAACAGCTATCGCATGAAACATCTTGATGTTCCCCTCATCCAATCTTTTATGCAATGCAGATACAAAAGTCGACTTCCCTAAACTGGGTAAATTGACTCAAAATTTCAATCGAGGTTTTTTTCAGCATATTTTTTATTCACTGCATAAAATTTAACGACTTTTGTCTGTTCTTTGGACTTAATCGAGCAAGTTGCAAAGGACTTGACATATCACGGAATATTTACTGAAACTATCCGTCAATTATTCTGATTTTACAATAAGACTTTTCTGACAAAGTATATTTGATGTTTTATAACGGAAGAACATAGAATATAAACATATATAAAGTATGTGGCATATATCAGTGCACTTTGATTGAAAATATGTGTATATAATAGCGAAAAAGGTAGTAATTTCAGGGAAAACGGTAGTATTTAATTTTCCCAGCATTAGGTTGGCCTTTTGTGTACCCAAGGCAGGTGAAGGAAGTCAAATTAGGAGCGCTGTGATTGGATGTAAGGGTACAATATATTTTTTATTTATCTATGAATAACTGCAGTGTGTATATTTACAATATAAATTTTAAAACCTATTGAAATATTTTCTAGAGAATTATTCGAAAAGACTTGCAAAATTTCATAAATTTGGTGCAAAATGACGGTGGGCATGGATAACATAAACAAGCTCCGTTGGAAGTTGGTCATGATACTATTTGGCTTTAATTTTTAAAACAGAGTAATAAAGTACTAACACAACATATAACTGTTTTATCCAGGTTTTTATCTTAAAAAGTGGTAAATTTAGAAAATGTTAACATTGTCGCCAATGGCAGAATAAATAGTACCGTTTTCCCTATACTGAAGATAGCAAGGGAAATCAAAGTCACTCAAACTTCAATTCTTTTATACTATTTTGAAGCTTTTGATTAGTACATTTGATTTTTATCACAAAGAATAGAAATTTTTCACTGAGAACAATACTGTGTTGAGAAAAGTGCTGAGTCATCATGATAGGTCAAATTGATTGGTAATGATATAAAACTTTATTCTAGGATGTCAATATTAACTATATTGTGTAAAATGCACCATATTATTGTTCTTTTGTATTTGATTTCACCTTTCGCAATGATTTTTTCAATTAGAAACACCAGAATTCAAGTCGCGACAAATATTTTTTACTGAAATGTTTGCCTTTTTTGCTGCGTAATTCCCTAAATGTATAACTTGGGTATTTCTGTAAACATAATCTATTAAAATGGGAAATTGTCTGGTTTAGTTTGTACTGTTTATGGAATTAGGCAATATTTGGTCACATTGAAAGCATTTTCAGTGTTAGAATTGTTCATCTAAGAAAAAAAGAGGCCCACTTGAGGCTAAATTTACATAGAATTTATACTCTCCTGTGTAAAGAATTGTTCACATTCTTGATAATGCATGCAGCAAATACTTCAAAAGTGCTTCATTTTGTAGTTTCTTTCTTTTATTATATCAGACATAAATAATTTTTCATTTCCTACTGTTTGAAAGGACTTTTGTTGGAAATTAATATTCCCAAGGGACATAATTCAGCTTTTTCATTGATTAATACAGGCAACAAAGGCAACTTTACAGCTGAGTAGTTTGCATATTTAATGTTTAAAGTGTCTAATATCTTTGTTTTCATCATCTCAAGACAGAATAATAGATTTTATAACAAGCTCTAAAAATTTTAACCACAATATGGCATATACTAAAGCATGGAATGGAGATTAGTATGAAAAATCTTGAATTTGTGCATTTCTTGTAAATTTTTGATAAAATGAATACAAATTGAATGGAACTGTCCATTTTATTTGTTTAAATGGAACTATTTATCATTCTTTTTAAATAAGATAAGATATGATTGGATACAGGTTGTTTATTAAGGCTTTTCTGAAAGAAGAAGAGAATGAGGTAAACCAGCATGTAGGGGTGGGGACATAAAATGATCTATGTTTCTTTAAGTACTGGGGACATACAAGTATTTATTATAGCCAAGGTTTTCACAATAGCCCAGTATTGCATTAATAATGTCATAAGAATTCTTTATATCTTTATGTCACAGTATAGGGAAAACGGTAGTATTTAATTTTCCCAGCATTAGGTTGGCCTTTTGTGTACCCAAGGCAGGTGAAGGAAGTCAAATTAGGAGCGCTGTGATTGGATGTAAGGGTACAATATATTTTTTATTTATCTATGAATAACTGCAGTGTGTATATTTACAATATAAATTTTAAAACCTATTGAAATATTTTCTAGAGAATTATTCGAAAAGACTTGCAAAATTTCATAAATTTGGTGCAAAATGACGGTGGGCATGGATAACATAAACAAGCTCCGTTGGAAGTTGGTCATGATACTATTTGGCTTTAATTTTTAAAACAGAGTAATAAAGTACTAACACAACATATAACTGTTTTATCCAGGTTTTTATCTTAAAAAGTGGTAAATTTAGAAAATGTTAACATTGTCGCCAATGGCAGAATAAATAGTACCGTTTTCCCTTCATATATCATTTGAGAGCAAATTATTGACTAATACACAAAATGGGACGGAAGGCAAGTGATTGAGTTCCGTGTTGAAATTGAAGATTTTTACTCCATTCTTTTTCCATTGATTTCTTAAGGTTTTTTTCATATTTTGGTTCCGAAATTTTTATCACTTATTAGTTTTATTAAATACTATATGCTTAAAATATTATGGGATAATTTTTATTACTACTATGAAGAAGAAACTAAAGTTTGAGTCTGAATTTGCAATTAAAATTACCTCAATTTTAAATAGTCTAAACTTCACAAATTTTATAGATTAGAAGAAAATAAAATACTGAATAGCATATTTTGACATGTAAAAATAGCTTCAGGAAAAACTATTTCAATTAAATGTAAGCAAACATACCCATTTTTTTCATTTTGAAAAAGGGGGGTGTAAACTCTCCAATATACTACCAGTCATTAAAACGACTTTTTAGAAAAAAGTGACCATACGAAATTCTGACGACAGGGCAAAAACTAAAGAAGACATATTTGTCTTTAAGTTAAGACCATTTTTAGCCGTGTGTTATTTGGGGAGATTAAACTCGCGATCTAGACGACTTTTTACACTTCTGTCACCGCACTAGAGGCAAAATCAGGCAGTGGCAAATATTTCATGAATGTTCCGGATGAGAACAATTAAACAATAAAACTAGTCGGAAGTTTCCGAAAATGATTATATCAAGGGTCTAAGTAGCAGATCCAGAACTTTTTATTTAAGGGGGAGGGCTGACTGACCTAAAAGGAGGGGGGCGCGCGTCATGCTTCAGTGATTCCCTATATAATTAACCATTTTTTTCCACAAAAGAGGGACCCGGGACTCCATCCCTTGGATCCGTCTATGGGTCCACACCTCAAATCATGCAATAATGGGTCTGCGCGTGGCAGATAATTCTAAAAAAAGACGTACCTTGACATTTTGGATCTTTCCGTTTTCCGAAGGAACTTGCAACCATAGATTTAAGTCTAGTCCTAGGTCAAATGAAACAGCTGAGGTGTTGATTAAATCTCCAGATGCATTCTCATCAATCACATTACTAGGAAACTCTCCAAAAAAGTCCTCTATATTTACATTTCTCAGTTCCATTTCATCCTCCAATGTTTCTAATACTTGTGATAAGATCATATCATCCTCCGATAATTCATGATGAAATCCATCCATTTCAACGTCTTGTTGGGCGGATGTGATTTATGCGGGAAAATTGTTGACGTCATGTGTTAAAACAGTTATTGGCCAATCAAATCGGTATATGTTTTAATTTGCAAAGCACGAGATGACCCATTAACCCGAACTCCTTCGTCGTTCGGGCTAAACAGGGTCACTCGAGCTGTGCAAATTAAATCCCATATACCGACTTGCTTGGTCAATAACTATAACATATTATGTTAGAGATTGATATTTAATGCATTAATTTTAATGTTATAGAAAAATAATCATAAATAAACAAGATATTCAACATTATTTAGTCACGTGCCCGTTTATCTTTGATATGCCGAAAACCAATGAACCGTTTGACACGTGCCATAACAACTGATTAAACAATCTTAATCTTTTTATTTTAAGTAATAAACAATTGTATCGAAAAGATTTATGCTTAATATTTATAATTAAATGTGTTGTTTTTAATAAAATTTATTAAAAGAACAAATAATTTTGTTTTTGTTTTACTTCTTTCCCGACAAAGTTATTTGCCACATGTGCACGACTTTGATTTGCACCAACTAAATAAGTTAAAGTGTGGCCAGCTTGTTATGCAAGAGATACGAAGACAAAAGGAATAGATATATTGATAAGTGTTTTGTTTTTGTTTTAATTTCGACAAAGATGCGTGTATATACAAATGGTTTCACTAAAAAATTACGATGGAATTGAGAGAAAAAAATCATGTGGCTTCATCGGAGTTTATGAAAACCACTAGTTTTCAAACAGTTTGATTTCTGTTTACAAAGTCTTCATACGGTAGTTATTTGTTTGTATATGTTTGACATTTTTTTTCTAAAAGTAAAAGAAGTTGAAACAAGAATGTGTCCCAGTACACGGATGCCCCACTCGCATTATCATTTTCTATGTTCAATGGACCGTGAAATTGGGGTAAAAACTCTAATTTGGCATTAAAATAGAAAGATCACATCAAAGGGAACATGTTTACTAAATTTCAAGTGGATTGGACTTGAACTTCATCAAACACTACCTTGACAAAAAACTTTAACCTGAAGCGGAACGAACGGACAGACGAACGAACGAACAGACGGACGAACGAACGAACGGACCCATAGACCAGAAAACATAATTCCCCTCTACTATCGTAGGTGGGGCATAAAAATAATTTCCCGATTTTTAGTCAGATTAAGTTTCATTTTCAAATATATAAAAGAGACAAATGTTTTTTAAAATGTTCCACAGTTTTTAGTACAGTATTCACGACAAATTTCAGTATGTGTTGATTTAGAGCTAAAGATATAATTTGACAGAGAAAGAGAATGCTTCGTATGAATGCCCCGAAAATATGCCTTTCCCACATGATGTGTAAAAATATTTTTTGTAATACAATATAATTTGAATTTTTAAACCTAAATATATCACGTGAAAAAATGAAAAAGCCGACAGAAATATTTTAAACTATAATTTCTTGAAATCTATTTATCTTAAAGAAGAACAAGTATGTCAGAAGGAAATCCGATTTGTATTTTTTTTTAACAAATTGTCTGTTTAACATATTGTACGAAATAATTTATGAAATAATGACCATGTGGTATCGTATGTGCTTTACTCACGGTTGAAGGCCCGAAATATATTGCTCAAACATGTCATATATCAACTTAGTGTGGTTGCATGAAATAAAAATGCATTATCTTATTGGTTTCGTTTTGTCCAGTAATACGTTGCTTAATTTCTGCATATATGAAAATACATTTTGAAAAGTGCACCACAAGAAACAAACTAAAGTGTTCCAGCTCCATTCCAGTCTTTTCTTCAAACGCATGTCCGTCGTCGCCTGTGATCACATTCAAGCACGCTTGCAAGAAATAAAAAACAGTATAGAGATACGGGTACAATACAAATTAAAGATAATGTGTCCGACCACCTGAAAAATAAAATTGGTTCCAACGGCAAAGAACGCTACGAAGTATTAGATTCAATTTTTGGTTCTTCCGGACTTATCACAGCCCAAGATCAAGATGAGTTTAATGAAAAAGCAACAAACACCTCTGACGGTTATCCAAACTTTAACACGTACTTTCAAAAAATATATATATAAATGTGAAATAAATATTTAAAAAAATATATATATATTTATCCAATTCTTGAACCAACGCATGTATATCATAAACTAAGTCCTCTGTGCACGATTTTCTCATTTTTTACGCAAATATATCGTATAATCGTCAATTTTTTTTCTCTCTGTCTATTATGATTTAACAAATATGGCTGCTCATTAAATGCCGTGTTTTGAAACCTAAGTTTACCGATTGTCACCTTATAGTAAACAAATAACAAAAATCATGGGTATTGAGCACATGTTTAACATGTACAATCAGATACTTGTTTATTTTAATGACAGATCCATGCGTATTGCGATCACCGGATTTTTACGAGGAGGGTTACGCTCAGGTCACTATGTATACGGAAAATATGTCGGTGAATTGCTTCCTAGAATTGCTTCCTGGAAGGAAGCAATGAAAAATAAGTAAATTTCTTCTAAATGTGGACAAATTAAAGAATTTTCTTCAGAAAAAAGTATATGTACATAAGTTGTATAATGAAAACTATCCATTTAGTAATAAAAAAACATATGCATATTTTTTTTAATTTGAGGTTTCTTATGACTTTAACATTTTTAATCTTTCTCTAAGCATATCATTATAAAGGAAATAAAAGTAGTTAATCTTTACTCAATAACACCGATTTGAAAGTACAATATATCAAAGTATTAATCGTCACTGATTGCACGAAAAAAAAATTACGAATAAATTTAACAGAAACGATAGATAAAAATGACAATTAAATCGCAAATGATGTAAAAATTGAGGAAGAAGTCTGAATAAAAAAAAAAAAAATAAAACTTACCAACCTCTTACTACATAAAGGCTCATTCCCCCCTTTTTTCACTCTACAAGAAACTTTTCTAGCAGCCGTGGATTGCGGAATGTCCTTTGCATATTGCTAAACGTTCACGTAAATTGATGGCGTCATGTGTTAAAACAGTTATTGGCCAATCAAATCGGTATATTGGATTTAATCTGCACACTCGTGTGACCCTTTAACCGGAACTCCTACGTCGTTCGGGTTAATCAGGGTCACCCAAGCTGTGCAGATTAAATCCAATATACCGACTTGCTTGGTCAATAACTATAACTTGTTACGAAAACGTTGGGTTTCATATATGTAATAACCGCAAAATTGTCCTACTCATATTGCTGTTCTGGGCAAAAAGATACTTTTTGGTTATTGTGCCCACATTCCAAAACGTGTCCTTAACGACAATGGCGAACAATGATAGTGTTTGTATTGAAAATTATGAGAATTCTGCTACAATGACCACCGGTAACAATGTCCGACCAACTATTATTGATTTTGCCTCAGTTATTTAAAATTCTCAATCTTGTGTATTACCATATTCAAAAATAATGAAAAATGTCACAATTATCGTGTATATCCTGATTTAGAGTAATTTCTCGCAATTTGATTGGCTGATATTGGCTTATAAATTTCAGTTTATTTTTTTATCACGTCAATTGAAATTATCTTTCATAAACCAGTTTTAGATTAAATATCTTATACATTTGGATTATATTGTCCTAACAATTGAATTTGAATATATAAATATGTAATATACCAAAATCAGGACAATTCTTTACACAGTGTGCAATTGTCCTAATACGAGAATTTATCGAATCCATAAAATTCATATCGGCTGTGTAACTAATAATGGTATAAATGATCTAAATTAATGGAAAATGTAATACATCTTTTTAGATTTTACCTGTTGTGGTAAATGAAATAGTTATAGTTGAACTTTTATCTCTTTTCTGTAGAACTTAGATATATGATCAATAGATTATAAGTTCTGAGTATTTGCCGTATTGGCCTTGATATCATTCCTCGACCCATATCGGCCTTCGGCTAAATACTCGGGCTGATACCGGGGCGAATATATAGGGAAAAGGACATGGTATAATCTATAAATATGTTCTTTGTAAAGATCTATACTAAACACATGGCACCATTCGTGTTTATCGTGCTGAAATAGGATAATTTGTACAGTAGTTAAGGCATGATAGACAGATCGGAAATATTGATATAGTTAAGGAATTCAGTGATTTTACGTGACACTTAATCAATGACAATCGTGTCAACTGAAGAACTCTTTTTACATGCAATATGAAAGAATGAAGAAATTCTAGCTTCAGAGCATAAATAATGGATGGATTCATTCGTTACATATCCGGTACAACGTAGATCTTTTAGTTGTTATAAAATTATGAAAGAGGATTGGGCATTGTTTTTACAAACTCAAACATAAAACCTTGGTAGATGTCAAACAATAACAGAGAAATATTAAGAAAGCAACTGTACTGAATGATCGTATGCGAAAGTATCAATTTCTTTGTAACATATACTTTTAAAGAGAATTAACATTCAAATAACTTGTAGGACAAATACTTGTTATAATGAGTGACAATAGAATTATAACACTTCATTTTTATATTTCTTAGATAAAAATAAAAACCCATTGACCTGTATTGCTATGAAGAAAATGATGAACCGATCGAATACACAGATACGTTTTACATAAAAACAAAGAGAGTTCCAATTTTATTTCCGACTTTGCAGACCAGATTTGTTAAATGGTAATAATCCGATTCAAAACATAATTCAAGCTTCAATTTAAATATACATTTTTTTTAAATGTATTGTCAAAATGAATTATTTTTTTATTACAAATAAAATCCCCATTAGGTTTTAATGAGAAAAGAACTTAGGTAGTTCATCTGCGTCGAATAGTGGTACCATTGATTCTTACATTTTCATAAGAAGCTTGTTAACTATATTTATTTGATTGCACCTACGGAAATATTAGGGTTGTTTCATGGAACTTTAGCTTATGTTGCTTACTTAAAAGAAATATTTTACATTTCTCATGTCTAATCCCTTCATCACTTGCATTGATCATTATTTAAACTGTCCCTAACCTGTTTTGTCATCGTCGAATAGTTAAGCTATCTATACATGATAGAGTTTTATGTCTTCTGCTATTTCGGGCCCATACCATTGACATGTAGAAAGAGGCAACGCTCGACTGATGTATCTATGTTTCCAGAACAAAAGCAACACATGAATTAAATGATGAATTAACGCAGGTTTAGCAATAACTACCTCCTTGGCGGAAAAGAGTATGATCAATTTTACAAATTACATAAAGAGGTAAAGCACTTTCTCCTGTATTCACAAGCAGGAACGTTTTACATGTATTCGGTTTTAATTTTGAAATTATCTATTTCCTAACCTTAGTAGCAATATAACAACTTCACCTGCATATGGGATATACATTATCCAACTTATTCGGTATTCAAGAGCATGCAGCTCTTACTCAGATTTGGTAAAACGTCACCAGTGTCTGATCAGAAACTTGATGAAACAGGGGTATGTCAAAGAACGTCTTGACCTTTTTTTTTAAATCATCGGAAGGTACTAAGACCTTGTTAATAAATATCCCGTATCAACTTTACAAATAAAATACGATGGTCTCGAAGTATAGATTCTGGGTACTGACGTTGTTTATTATCTTTAAAATAGGTCTTTATAAATATTACTTTTAAGTCTGTTTGTGGTGATATCCATTTGATGTGACTCTGTACTTATACATTCCGTCATTGTGTTATTTTTCTATGACAATTTTTGTATTCTTATCTTTCGTTTTAGCTTATGTGTTTTGTCTATATTCCTTTTTGTGTTTCTTTAATACAAATAACGTGGCATTGTTCTAATATATCCCGTTATTGTGTTATTGTGCTATTGTAAATTTTTGTATTCTTGTTTTTCATTTTTGCTAATGTGCTATGTCTATATGCTTTTTTCTGCTTCTTTGTTACATATTTGTTTGTTTTAAAGCGATTAAGATAATGACTCAATGTTGACTGCTGAACCCTATTTTTGACATTTTTACCTATGTCTATTTGTTTTGTTTACTAATTCGATGCGACTGTCAAACAAGTGAGAGGTTTAGTTAGCTATAAAACCAGGATTAATCCACTATTTTCTACATACGAAAATGCCTGTATTAAGTCAGGAATATAACAGCTGTTATCCATTAGAAAGTTTTAGCTTTTGATTTATCCATTTGATTAGGGACTGTCCGTGTCGAATTTTCCTCGGAGTTCAGTATTTTTGTTTTATCCTCTTTACAACATATCTGAACCTTAACAATTTCACAGACTAATTAAGCTATGATCTCTTTCAAATACAAATTCGTGTTTTCTGGTTTTAAGTGTTTCTAAAATATAGATAGCTATATATTGTCAATAAGACTGCCTCCAACAGCAAGTTTTAGCGTGGTGCATATCATTTTGTGTTTGTGGCTATTGCAATTTGTTAAACACTAATACAATAAACCTTTGATATTTATATTTTTACTAGTCAAATTTCTAATCTTTTGCGCTTTTTTTTCGAACTTATTGTGTAATATCGATGAAAACTGATTTATAAAAAAATCAAAATAGAACTATGGGTATTTTTTCTACCTATGATTAAAATGGCCATTGAAATTCTAATGATGTACAATTGATGTATATATACAAAAAAGTGTCCATAACCGTAAACTGTATCTGTTTGCACTTACTTGTAGGAATATATTGTATATACAAATATCAGGTTATCTGAACCATGGGTTGTTTTTCGTCTATTTTTCGTAAAAATTATTCGAAACATTAAGTGTGTTCTACTCCAGTCATATGTTGTCGCAGTCGTAATTTGACCAACTGTTTCGGAGTTTACGGTTTACAATGTTTTTCAACTTTATATTTGATCGAGCCGTCAAATTGTTTTAAGTCAACAACCAAATATTAGTCATATGAAAGCGAAACACGCGTCTACAGTACCAAATTATAAGCCTGATATCTTTGATGATGATTTCCCCCCCAAATTATGCAAATTATATCAAATTATTATTTACATCTTTTCAAAAACTGATAGACTGGGTACCTTAAACTGTCCATAGGCCTGTCTGAAGATGAAAAAACATACATACAATGATGTAGCACTGCTTCATGAATATAAGACCATATGTATTTTAAAAAAAGGTGAACTTTACACGGGAAACTCTTTACGAACATTCCCGTTTTTTGATCCAAAGCTTTGGTGTCCTTTTAACACAAAAGTGTATCCTTAATTAGTTCAATACGCCCCACATCTGTAGTGATGTTTTGAATTTTAATGAACTATGTAAAAAATGACACAATTTATAAGTTATGAATTTCTTAACCATAAATTACTTTTATAAATAAAAACACTTGGGCGGGGATTTACATGTAATTGTAGAAACAACTTTATGACAGACAGGATGCTAATTTATACGGGAATATTTTTAGAGCCGATAAAAAGATATACTATACATCCTTTGATTAAACTCATTCTGAAAGGTTATCAATTAAACACTGTCGTAAGATCTTAATCTTTATTGAAGCAATAGTATCCCAATGTTATGAAACATTTTAAACGTGTCATCTTTTTAAGTGCCATTCCTTATTTCAACATCTTCAAATGGATGATATTTATATACAACATTATCGTCCTTTTTCTGATAATATATTATTTCTTCGTCTTATCATTCCATATGTGTTAAATCGCAGTTGTTAGTTTAAAGAGGTGAACTTGTTTTCCTGTATTTACAAGCAGATACACTCAAATATGATTCTGAATCCTGACAATTTACAGAATTATTGAGCCATGACAAATTCGTTCTTTTCGGTTTTAAGTGTCCTCAATTTAACATTCTACAAAGTTAAAAGCGGATGGAAATAAAACTGCCTCCAACAGCAAATTTTTGCATGGTACACAAATATCATTTTGTGTATGTGATTATTTGTTAAAAAAAACACCACTAAATCAACATTAAATTTTATATTAGCCCAACTCCTAATCTTCTGTTAATCTTTTCGAACTTGATCTTTAATATCATGTTAATGCATTACAAAGTAGGTATTATTTCTACCCACAATAAACTTCGCCATTGAAATTTAGTTTAGTAATTTATAGATGTTTAATTGATGTATTCAAAAAAGTGTTCATAACCGTAAATTGTATCAGTTTACATGTAGGAATTCATTGTTTCTATATATACGAAGTCGTGTTATTTAGATCATTGGTTGTTTTTCGTTGTTGTTCGTCTATTTTTCGTTAACGTTGAATTATTCGAGACATTAAGTATGTTCTACCCAGGTCAAATATTGCCGCAGCCGTAATTGAACAAGTGTTTCGGAACTTCCGGTTCATAATGTTTTTAAAAATTCATATTTGATGTGATCCTTCAAACTTTGAATTCGAATGCCAGTCATATTTAGACGAAGCGCGCGTCCACTGTACCAAATTAAACTTAGCTTTGATGATCCCCCCGAATTATGCAAATTATATCAAATTATTATTTACATCATTTATAAAACTAATTGACTGGATACCTGAAACTGTTCATATGCCTGTCTGAAGATGATAAATACTATATAAACAATGCTGTATCACTGTTTAGGTAAGAGAAAATTTATTTCGAATAAAAGAATTCAAGAATTTTAAACACGGGAACCTCTTTTCGAATATTTAGATAAAAGAGAAGATTTGTTTTATCCTATTGTTCAATAGTCATATGTGGATGGTGATATTTCTGAACTTTTCTGTTTTATTTAACATGAAGGTATGAGATTTCAAAGAAAACTATCTTAGAAATAAATTAGAAGTCATGGATTTCTTACCATAAATAATTTGAAATATTGAAAAAACTTAATTCTTTTAAACATACCAACACTTGGTGTCGAATTTGCATGCAATTATAGAAATCTTATGAAAGATAGGATGTTACATTCTAATGTTTGCGGAGATATGTATAGAGCCTATAAAAAGATATACTGTACATCCTTTGAATAAACTCATTCTTTGTAAGGTTGTACATTGAACACTGTCGTAAGATATTGTTCTTATTGGATCAATATTGCCCCAATGTTACGAAACATGTTAAACCTGTCATCTTTTTAAGTGCCATTTCTTATTAAAACATTTTCAAATGAAAGGGATTTACATACAACATTGATCTTTTTTTATTTTGATCAATTTAAATCAAATCATTGTCTTATTATTGCAAATGCATGGAACTCGAAGTTGTTAGTCTAAATATGTCGCATGATGCTTGAAATAGACTTGTTTTTTCAAAGAATAGGATTAATATGATGTAAATGTATGACAACTTTTTCGCTGCAATAGATCAAACGTATTTCTATACTATTCTTCGTTATTAAGTAGATTCAAGTTTGTCTGGGGTGTAATGCATAACAAATAAAAGTACTGAAGTACTGAACATCGGATGACCGCAAACTTTGGTGGATGGTCAGAAACACTTGTATCATAAAAAAGATCATCTTTCTACACCTGAAAGTTAGGTTAAGGTACATAGATACATTTGTTCTGAGACAAGTTCTCGTGTGGATGATGAATAAATGACTGGGAATTCAACCTCACCGTAATAATTATTACATTGTAGAGATACAATCATTTGTTATCATTATACTCTGGATTATTATTATATACTATATAATATTTGTAAACCAGTTATAATTATAGCAGATCATCTTTATAACAATACAGTCACATTTTCATCAATTTATATATCAATATATTCTACTATTCTAATGATAGTGCAGGGCAAGTGCATGGTCGACACTCTTCTGTATAAATTCGTTTTTATAAACTTTTGTTGCAAAACGTTCTCGATGTATTCTTCCGCATGTGTAAACAAAATATTTCGGTATGCATGATTTGTTTTTAAGATAAATATTTCTCATGACAAAACATTTCCGTATCATTTATCTATGTTCTTAAAAATTGGTTTCATGAAAATTTATTTATGAATTAATATATAACAAACGATCATAAGGAATGTTATTTTGCACTCGATAATATCCGCGTTATCATTTAAGATACGTTCTGTTATCTGTTAAGATAATTTCTGCCGCAACATAACACCCGTATGACCTCTCAATGTCATATCCAATGTAAAAAATAAAAAAGGACGAAAGGAGAAAAGACTAAAAGACAAAATAACCTCTACCTGCAGCTGGAGCTTAATGGATAACAAAAAGACAAGAGGAGAGAAGAATAACAGCCAAACTATACTCTATCTAGAGCTGGGGTGTAATGTGAAGCAAAACAGATAAAAGCAGAGAAGAATAACATCCAAACTATACTCTACCTGGAGCTTGAGTGCAATGCATAACAAAAAAAAAAGTCAAAAGAAGAGAAGAATAACAACGAAACTAAACTCTACCTGGAGCTTGAGCGCAAGGCATAGCAGAAAAGACAAAAAGGAGAGAAGAATAATAATAAGATCAGCTTTACCTGGAGAGTGGCAATACCATTTCTGATTTGCATTTGTTAAGTTCTCATGAACAGAGTTCTAAGACGTAATTTACATATATTGGTTGAAAGAAGGGTAGTGGGACTGACCTTTTTCGAAATCAGAGGGACTATTACTTTTTTCAATAAAGAAACTCATACTCGTACGCTAATTAAACGATTTACCTGTATCCCTATCTTTGGATTCTCCTAAAAATGTTGTGTAACATTGATTTATGGATCTATGCCAAAATCGTCTTCCAATTCACAAGAAAATTATATTCACGTAATACATATGGACTTTAAAGGGTGACGAATGACTTTGGGACGGCTATGCATTAAAAAGGGCGAAGTCAGTAGTTATTCTCCCCTTTCGTTTTTGAACTCAAACAGAGAAGCATTGGTATTAAAAGATACAGTAACAATTTTTTTATCTGACCTAATACTTACTTTAAACTTCATCGTATTAATTCGTTACATTTTATTAAAGTTACAGTGAGGTTAATTATTTGACAACTTGCATTATTTCGGACTACATTGTACTTTCCAATATGAATGCTTATGCATATTTCTGACTATTTTATAAACTGGCAAATGAGTGAACTTATATGGAGAATCCTTGGCGTGAAATGCAATTACAATATAAGTGGTATTTTTATGGTCATCGGGTACCATAATATCTTACTTGAGATAGATTTCATCGTTTTATTACTTGACGTTCCTTGTTACTATGATAGGCAATACAGGGTTATGGTATTGTCCCATTATGGTATATTCCAATCATCCAGGGGTACAAATGATGTATATAAACATCTTTCAGCAGTTCGTCAGGGTCGGTATTACGATCAGATCACACGTATAAGTGATAAAATAAATACCTGCTTGTTGTTCAAAACATTGGATTGACTGCTCAAGTCTTTCAAATATTTGAAACTTAGCAGAATAATTGTCTTAAGCTTTAAGAGAGCTGCACCGAGAAAAGCGGATGAACTATAGAGATGGAAGAGCTTCGTTGATAAAGATAAAGATATAGCGGAAAGAGCAATAATATTGCGAGCCTGATGAGCTAACTATTTGAGATAAAAATATTACGAGCCAGTGGAGCTAATGAGTCTGTTGAGCTAGGAGCTACAGAGTTAGTGAACAAGTAGATATTGGTGTTTATTTGACCTATATAGTCGGTTAGCCAGTTGGGTTGAATGTTTATTTGAGCGTGAGGAGCTTTGATGAGCGAAGAGAGTTTAAAAGGCATTGTAAACAAAATAAACTATACATTATTGTTATGCGTTTACTTTTCTACATTGGCTAGAGGTATAGGGGGAGGATTGAGATCTCACAAACATGTTTAACCCCGCCGCATTTTTGCGCCTGTCCCAAGTCAGGAGCCTCTGGCCTTTGTTAGTCTTGTATTATTTTAATTCTAGTTTCTTGTGTACAATTTGGAAATTAGTATGGCGTTCATTATCACTGAACTAGTATATATTTGTTTAGGGGCCAGTTGAAGGACGCCTCCGGGTGCGGGAATTTCTCGCTACATTGAAGACCTGTTGGTGACCTTCTGCTGTTGTTTTTTTTCTATGGTCGGGTTGTTGTCTCTTTGGCACATTCCCCATTTCCATTCTCAATTTTATTAAGTCTCAGATCTCGAGAATCAACTCAGGTACGGACCCCGATACGTTAACAAAAGTCATATGAACACTTCAATTTAATAAAATGTTGTGTAATCTGAAATGGTTAAGATTTTCTATAAAACACGTGTACAATGTGAACTTTCATTTAAAAGAAAATCATTCGTCTTCTCCAAATCTTCAGATATGTACTGACATATAATTGTTGCCTTCTCCGATGTACAGTAATTTGACAGCCTTTTCATATGCAGAGACCTTTACCTGACACCACTTGTTATTAATTGACGAGCGAAAGTGCGAGGGAAAAATCGCAATGAAAAAGGTTAACAAGTGTGGAATCTATGAATAAACATTTATCGATCCTAACAGTAACATTTTTATTAAAAAAACAACAACATGTAAACAACTGCTCTGATAAAATTGAATTATCACATGGGAATACATGGCTTTCATACACATATACCAAATAATCAACTCATGTTCACTGCTATCATCTCACTCGTTTTAGCGTGTTTTATAATTATGTGTCGATAATCACGGTCGCAGTCGATTAACTGCGTCTTCAAAACGCGAGAATTGATTACAAGGTTTCTTTTTTATCAACATTCATTGAATTATTATTTCTTTTTGCCGATTTTAGTAATGGATTCGTACTAGATTTATTATTGAAAATAACGCATATATATGACTTAGTATGGCAAGCCGTTGTGGAATTTATTCCCTATTTATTAATATTAATAATCATTTTTTAATATTAATAAATCGATTTTTTAATATTAAATAATACGCCGATTTTTTAATATTAATAAATGAATATTTAATATTAAAAAATGATTTATTAATATTAAATATTCAGTCTGATTTTTTTAATATTAATAAACTTAGTTCATATATATGCACTATTTCAATAATTGATGACTTCACGTTTGAATTACAAGATATATGACTTTTAATTCCGGTCTCTTATTTCTGAAATGACTGAAAAACTGTTTTAGTCGAAGGCAATTTTTTTTATATAAATATTTTAATTTGTATATTGAAAACAACGATGTTTTAATTTTTAATCACTCTGCTGATATACTAGCTTGAATATGTTTAGGCGACATAAAGTACGAGCTTATCATACACATATACGTGAGATGTCCCAGGTTTTTTAGTAGTTATATAGAGCTGGAATTATTTAGTATTTGATTTTGAAAGAAAGTTATCAAACGGACAAAAAATGAAAAAAACTGATGTTATATGCTGTACCGTTTATGTGCAAAACATGTGAAGTCTTGAGGTCTTAGTCAAACTACTTTTCCGTAGACAAAAAGAGATGTGATAGTGCGATTGCCAATAAGACAAGTATCAACAGTTTCCAACCTGCAATTAACCAATGGATTTGCTAAAAAGATTGAACAGTTACTTGCTACATTAAATTTTTCACATGTTTGGAAAAATCATGATACTATTTCAAAAAGGCGTTTATTATATGCAATTCATACCAAACTTAATGATAGATATCTTAATTATTGGAAAGAAAATACATTTTGTGATGATAAATCAGTACATGGTAATAAGCTGAGAACATATAGACAGCTTAAAGAAAATTATAAATTGGAAACCTATTTATTGTTAAATATAGACAGAAAAGTAATAGGGCATTTTGCAAAAATTCGTATTAGTAATAGTGTTCTTAGAATTGAACAAGGGCGTCACACTAAAACCCCTGTAGAAGAAAGAATTTGTCCTTTGTGCCTCTTAGAAGTAGAAGATGAATTTCATTTCACTTTAAAATGTACAAAACTAAATATAATTAGAGACCAACTGTTTTCCAAAATTACTGAAATAGTTCCCTCTTTTTTAAATATGACTAATGAAGCAAGATTTAAATTTGTGTATACGTGTGTTGAGACTGATATAATTAGAATTATTGTTAAATTTATATGCGACATGTACATTTCTAGAAATGCTTTATTAAGCACTAAATAAGTTTGTGGTACCACCTCCTCATATAATGTTTATGAAATTGGTATGATATATATATGTTTGTATGTTTGTGTATAACAAATTTGTATTGTCTTGGTATCAATTCTGTAATTTTGGATTTTAAACCAATAAAAATTATTTACTTAGTATCAACACAAACCAAAACACAAATTTAATATTCAAAAAACAAAGTTAATGTAAGCAATTATAGGCAACCGTTCGAGAAAAATAACGGCTTAAATTGATTTATAACAAACCGTTTACAAATATGACAGACATGAACCAACTACAATGTTCAATTCGTTTAAAAGATATTTAAACTAACACATTCTATTTCAAAGACATTATAGCAAGATTAGTTTATGGCATACTTTAGTGCAAATAATAAATATTTAATCACGAAAAATTAAACATCGACCGTTTCGCTTTAATCAGTAGAAAAACTCCTTATGAAAAATTATGATATTTCATTATATATTGAAATATTAGTCCTTCTGCTTTGAAGTTTTCAAAGTCAGGAGATTGTCACGGTCTGGTATGAAATTCATTATGAAGAATTAATTAGTCTTTCGCTTCGGTGATGGTTATAGTAAGTTTCCAAGATGAGATATGTTCCCAAGCAAATAATCGGCCAGCGATTGTGTTAATTAGTTTCACTTCAACGATAGAGTAACTATGCTTTCATCTGTTTATGCATCATGTGGATTCAATATAATGTTTACGATAACGAGATCAGACTCGATTAACATGATTAGGTCTATATATTGCATTTTTATGCGTCTTTACCTAATTACTACATTGTATATGTGAACGCATTAGACGAGAAAATGGACGTAGGATGAACCTCATTTGACCTATGTTTAAGCTTTGAATTACAAAAAGCTCAACAAAACGTGCTGTAACAAGTGATAATCCTTATGAAATCCCAAAAAAATGTAAATTTATTAAATCTGTTTAGGGGAAAGATTTCTAGGTTACATGTATCTACTTTTTATCACGAGTGTTGATGTAAATTTGAACATTGTGAAAAAATTACCAGAATTGATTGATAGACATGAAATGTTCATAGAGCAACAATCTTGAAACAGAACATGATTTGATCTGGTTTTTTTAATGGCTTTCCGTAACTCGGGAAACTATTGAACGGTACTTTGTGTCTGTATGAATATAAGAAGATGTGGAATAATTGACAATGAGACAACTCTCCATCCGAGAACAAATAAAATAGAAGTTAACAACTTGAGGTCATTGTATGGTCTTCAACAATAAATAAAACCAATACCACTAAGTCAGCTATAAAAGGCCATGAACTGACAAATGTAAAACAATTCAAACAAAAAATAGTTGTTTGTTTTTGTTAGTCGTGCCAATCTGATTTATGTTTTTTCTTACGTTGTTCTGGTACACCACTGTCACAGGTTAGATTAGAGTAGGTGCTTAAAAAGTAAACATGGTTAATTCGCTACATTCCATAAGTGCCTATCCTTAGCCTGAAGTTTTTAATTCAGTGTTTGTCGTTAGATGCTATCTATTATATCTTTTTTTTTCGTTTATTGTTTTTGTCATAATTTATGCCATTGTTTTTATCTGTTTGGATTAATGTTTAGGGACTTTCATAGCTGGTTCGACGTCATTTGTTTTGATCATTATTGTATGGATTACAGTGATTTATAATTGCCTAAATTCGTTTGATTACTATAAAGAAAATCTTTAAAATGTAGGAATTTTTGTCTTTGAAGAAATTTTCAAATGATATTTCCATTAATATATTTCCCTGAACTAGAAAATCAAGCAACATTCTGAGACTTGAAATCGAACTTGACATACACGGTCATCTCAGTACCATAATATAGAACAAACGAGACAATTTTAATTTTGAAATGATCAATTTCCCCTCTTTAGTATCAATATTCCAACTTCACCTGGATACTTTTGGATACTGACGTTGTTTATTATCTTAATAACGTTTTATAGTATTTCTTATTTGTCGTTTTGAATATTACTTTTATTGTTTAGTCCAGTGCTAGTGATATTCATTTGATGTGGATCAGTACATCCCGTTATTGTGCTATGGTAAAGTTTTATATTCCTGTCCTTTATTTTTTTTTATTTTTGTCTATATAGTTATCAAAAGTACCAGGATTATATATGCTTTGTTGTATGCTTATTAGTTTATCTTTGATGATATTGCTTGTTTTTATATTCATTAAGATTATCACACAATGTTGACTGTTGTACCCCTATTTTGACATTTTTAACTATAATTTCTGCTTTGCTTTGTTCACACATCGTTGTCAATATAATACAATTTTAAGCCACTGTCATACAAGTGAGAGGTAAGCTAGTTATAAAACCAGGTAAAGTCGACCATTTTCTACATAAGAAAATGCCTGTACCCAGTCAGGAATATGACAGTTATTATCAATTCGTTTGATGTGCTTAAACTTAAGATTTTGCGATAAGATTAGGGATTTTTCATTTTGAATTTTCCTCCGAGTTGTTTTTTTTTTTTGTGATTTAATTTTTTGATTCTTATAGAATTACTCCATTAAGTATTGTCGATTGAAGATAGTTTAATTAAGTCCTTAAGAACTGAAAGCCAATTATGTAAGTATGACGTAACCGATGCATTCAAACCAATGCATGTACATAATTATATATGGAGATATTATGAATTAAATGGAATGACATTTACTATTTGTATTCTCGTTTAACATTCTGTTGCCGTTCAACTCGAGATTCATAATAATTATAATGTCAATAAAGTTTATAAAGTTCATCAAAAACATTTAATTAATATGTATCAAATACCTTTGTTCTTATTTTCATAGGTATTAGAACCAATTTTCAACGTCTGCATGCCTTATATTCCACTGTTTAAACGTAAGTCGTACGCAAAAAAATCAAAATATTGAGTGCTTTGAGTAATTATGTGTGATGATACAAAAATAATTCATGATCTCAAGTTGAATATTTTCAAAAGTGAAAATAATTATGATATTTTTGTACAAAGTAAATAGATACCGAAACAGTTCTAGAGGTTGGTATAGGTCGATAATGGGAAATGAAAATATAAAACGAGTTACTAAGATTGAAACAGACATTTCCACCGAAGATGGCAGCAATACGGATAATAATGTTATACATTTTATTTATTTATGGATACACCCAAGGTAGGAAAAATTTGTGGTATAAAACAGCCAACGATTTTTTTGGCAATCTATGTTACCGTATCTTTTTAAACTTATGCTTTGTTTTTATAAATAACACGAACTCAACAGTAAGTTATTCATATATACTCAGTCTTGCAGAAAAAGAAACGCGTGTTTTCTCAGTATATGGTTAAACTTTTAAACAGACTTACCGAATTATACTATTTATCGGATTTGTAATAACATAAGCAACACCACGTGTGCCACATGTTGAGCAGGATCTGCTTACCCTTCCGGAGCACCTGAGATCACTCCAGTTTTTGGTGGGGTTCATGTTGCTGAGTCTTTAGTTTTCTATGTTACGTTTTGTGTACTATTATCTGTCTGTTTCTCTTTTTTGTTTTTAGCCATGGCGTTGTCGGTTTGTTTTCGTTCTGAGTCTGAGTCTGAGTTTAACAGTCCCTTTGGTATCTTTCGCCCCTCCTTGCAATTCATAAATACTTACGGACTTCAAAAACACAACACACATTTGTGGTATTGCTTTTTTTATCAATTCATGATTGAATCATATAACTACGATTTATGCTTACCATACTTCTTTCTGTTTAGTTTAAATATATGTATGTATAGTAGATTGGGAAACAAGTTATTGCAATTTATAGCAATCTCTTTCCATTTTGCGGGTGCTAGCGCTACCTTGTAGTGGCATTAGCCTGCTCTTTTTTCGAAATCTACAAGGATGTTTTTTTCGGTTTACAAAAAAAATCAATTCCTGACTAAACCTGAGGTTATTGAAAAATATCAGATGATTAAAGTCGCTTGAATTTCTTGAAGTGAAGTTTTAAGTTTTACAGGCTATCCAATTTAATACTGAGAAAATAATTTCGTGTTCTAATATACGACATTTTGAATATGAGCATGTGCTTTAGAATCATGTTAAATCCGCCATGGGGAGGTTAATGTCAACAATTATTCCATATTAATTGGATAAGAAGATGAGACAATAATTCACCAGAGATCAAATGGAGAAGATGATAGTAACCATAAAAGGTAATAGCATGGCCTTCAACAATGACCAAAATGAATATCATAAAGTAATAAACGAAAAACTAATATAACAAACAAAAACCATACACACACACGCACACTGAAATACAGGATCTTGACGTGTGACGTATTTAAGCATGTTCAACCCTTTCTTAACTAACCATTGGTGTATTATCACAACACCCTGTGAGGAAACAAACAGATAGAAAAATAAGAGTATAAGCAGAAGCGCCTTTGGGGTTAAATTGTCCTTCAGGAACAATAGTTCCTATAATTAAGAAGCCGACCGACTATTTCAGCCAGGCTGAGGATTTTCAGATCTAGTTTTGTTGATTATTTTTTAATTATATTGTATATTATATATGTATTATAGTTTCAAGATGATAGGCAGTAATAATAAAAACAGGGTAAAATTCATCTTTCTTTTAGGGCGATAACTCCAACTAAGAATCGATAGGTCGCCATTTTGGTGTAAATTAACAATATGTGACAGTCGATCTCAACATTCTGAACATTTCTGCATCCTGTTAGATTTTCACTGTCTATAGGGTTTTTCTGTGGAGTACAGGTTATTAAGATGATCTTCGACTCGTTTTTAAGATTGTTTTTCAACTGCATTGATGCGAGCGCCATTAATGAATTATGTGTTAAAGTTTTCTTTGTATTGTAGATTTCAAGGTTATCGGTTGTTTTGATCGGTATGACATTTTTGAGGAATATCAAGGAAGTCAAATATCTACATCACAGCAATGTATAACGGCTTGCAAAACTAAAGGCAAAATATACGCTGCGACAAAAAACGTAAGTTTATATATCGATAGCTTTAGTTAACAATCTTTCATCTGCTCATTATATATTAATACATGTATTAGTAATTGCACGAAATATATATCTATGTATGAATTTAAAACATTAGATGATATGTAATATTACCGATTTAAAACACAAGGGGTCACTTAAATAGAACATAACTTTGTATATTGTATGCAATCCTCAACTTACATTATTGGAACTATTTTACAATACTATAATATATGAAATAAGGAAATGTGGTATGTTTGACAATCAGACAACTATTCGTCTATAAATATCACGTAGATGTTAGTATGTTTAGGTCACCGAATGGCTTTTAAAACTGAGCAAAATTCATACCACGTGGTAGTCTCTGACTGTCCCAAGTGTAAAACAGAAACAAAAACAAATATGATATACAGCACCAAACGACAACCACTGAATGATGGGCTTCAGACGTTACAGGCACGTACAGAATGTGTCAGGTGTAATCGTCATGCTTGTTGGCACCTTAATCACTCCTCTAACCTGGTTATTACGTAAGAACGAACTAAAATATCAGTTCAATAGTACTTGATTCGTCAGATCGACAAAAAACCCTAACAGAAACACAGACACAAAATATCGATCTGATATGGTTTAGCTTTCCTGGTGATTTATTTCAAAGTTTTAGTAGATTTCAATATTAGACTTAAAATTTGGTATATGAAAAGGACCGGCTGATTTTTGTAATTTAATCGTGTATATAAATGTAAGAAAATGCAACAGTAGTATTCTCAAATTAATTGAGAGAAAACAAACCCGGAATAAACTAAAACCGAGGAAAACACATCAACTATACGTTAGAGGGAAACACATCAACTATATATGTAAGAGGAAAACAACGGAAACTTAGAAACACTGACGTGCAATAAGTATTGTAATACGGAAAAAACAAAAAAGGACAATTTCAAACAGAAAATTTAAAGAACATATTATAAATCAACATAATTCTTTAACCAACAACGAAGAAAAAGAAACGCAACTCTACTTCACAAGAAAATTGAATGTAAAGATGCACGGAGATAATTTGTACTTTTGTCCAAGACAGTCCGGATAATCAAGTTGTTTCAATATTGCATTTAAGTTAATGACGACACGTATTTTATGAGAGGGAAATGTGCGAATCGATATCCGTATAGCGTTGTAAAATTTTCATTAACAAGTTGGTTGTTAATTAAACATATTAATTGTTCTTGTTTATTTCTTTAAATTCATCAAGACTGGATGTGTTTGTTATTGCTCGAATCAACAGCCGAGTATAGTCACATTTAAAAGACTAGCGTATTGCTTGCCCACTCCTACTTGTTCCCCAACATCTACTATATGTGGTGGAACAGATGAGACTAAAGTTCTTGTTTATTCAAGTAAGTTTATATTACGAACGAGTAGTATGAGGTGTTGAAATGCATTTTTTTTTTCGCGAATGAGACATACTTAATTAGACTATTACTGGGTAATAACATGAGCAACATGACGGTTGCCACATGTGGAGCAGGATATGTTAACCCTTCCGGTGCACCTGAGATTACCCCCATATTTTGTCGGGGTTCGTGTTGCTTGGTCTTTAGTTTTCTAATTGTGTATTGTGTACTTTTATTTGTAATAGTGTTTGTCTTATTTTTTGTTTGCCATGGCGTTGTCAGTTTATTTAGGAATATCAAGAATTTAATAAACAAGTGAGTTCAAATTGTACCTTAGTATTATCCGCTTCACAAACGCCTAGTGTTACGAAGTAATAATCAAATGTTACAATATCTTGTCTCACATCTTTGATATATTTGCAGTAAATGGTGGTGTTACTACATATTTTTCTACGCCAGTCAAGTCTACAGTAGCCACTGATCAAAACACGATCTCCCCAACAAGTAAACCCTTTTCGATAGTGACAACTTTATTGAAGCCAACTACAGGTCAAGTTACATCTAAATATTGGCCTTTGGCTTCAACGTCTCATGCTGTTGACAATACAGAAACGTTGAAGGCGACTGCTGCAAATTCAAGAATTACATCAACGGATTGGATTACAAAAAATCAGGACACAGACACAACTTCTGTAGCTGCTTACAAATCAAATAAATGCCAATGTTCCTGTAAGCTAAAAAGTAACAAATGGTTTCAACTTGAAAAGAGTATGTCAAGAGACAGACTTCGAATTATTCTACAAAACTACATATTTCAACTGCAGAAGAATATAACAGTGAAGGTAAAGGAAACCTCTGCTTACTGGAATAAGAAAAGATCAGCCGAAGACAATAGGAAATCGTGCAGTATTATGGGGTGGACTGCTTGTTTTATACTAGTTTTTCCATTTGCATTAGTTTTATTTTCTGATCTAATGAATATATACCGACCTTAATAAAATACGACCAATTCACTGTTCAACCTGACCTCAGATCTAAATATAAGCAAAAATGCCAGGTTTTTACCAGCCAATAAATATATTATGGAAGCCGTATCGTTTTTGAAAGAGAGCTGAACTTACATGTGTAGTTCTTAACAAGGTTAATGTTAATATTTTTAGAGGAAGAGTATAACAAAAATACCGAATTCTAAGGTAAATTCTAAAAGGGGAAGTAAGTAAAAACTGACAAAATCGAACATTATCAATCAACAGAACAAGCGACATCAACCGTTTTATTTCTTACTTAGTATAAACATTATCAATCAACAGAACAAGCGACTTCAACCGTTTTATTTCTGACTTAGTATAAACATTATTAATCAACAGAACAAGCGACATTAACCGTTTTATTTCTGACTTAGTATAAACATTATCAATCAACAAAACAAACGACATCTACCGTTTTATTTCTGACTTAGTATAAACATTATCAATCAACAGAACAAGCGACATCAACCGTTTTATTTCTGACTTAGTATAAACATTATCAAACAACAGAACAAGCGACATCAACCGTTTTATTTCTTACTTAGTATAAACATTATCAATAAACAGAACAAGCGACATCAACCGTTTTATTTCTGACTTAGTATAAACATTATCAATCAACAGAACAAGCGACATCAACCGTTTTATTTCTGACTTAGTATAAACATTATCAATCAACAGAACAAGCGACATCAACCGTTTTATTTTTGACTTAGTATAAACATTATCAATAAACAGAACTTGGTATAAACATTATAAATCAACAGAACAAGCGACATCAACCGTTTTATTTCTGACTTAGTATAAACATTATCAATCAACAGAACAAGCGACATCAGCCGTTTTATTTCTGACTTAGTATAAACATTATCAATCAACAGAACAAGCGACTTCAACCGTTTTATTTCTGACTTAGTATAAACATTATCAATCAACAGAACAAGCGACATCAACCGTATTATTTCTGACTTAGTATAAACATTATCAATCAACAGAACAAGCGACATCAACCGTTTTATTTCTGACTTAGTATAAACATTATCAATCAACAGAACAAGCGACATCAACCGTTTTATTCTGACTTGGTATAAACATTATAAATCAACAGAACAAGCGACATCAACCGTTTTATTCTGACTTAGTATAAACATTTTCAAAAAAAAATGGTAGCTATGGGTTAATGGGGGAAGATGTGGTATGAGTGCCAATAAGACAATTATCCATCCAAGTCACAATTGTAAAAGAAAAACCATTATAGAACCTGGTGTGTAGTTAAGTTAATCCTTCACTTGCATGACAGTTGTATACATAGAGATAGTTGGAACTTTATTTGACTGTTATTTCCAAAGTTTTTATCGCACATACAAGTGTCTTATCCTGATTGTTATCGTAAAATAAAAAGGTAGCAATGGCAGAATGGAATGTAAGTACTAATACCCTTTTTTGTCCACAATTTTTATTTTCCTGCAAGGTCTCAATATGATACTAGTATGTTATAACAATACATTTCAGTATTCACTATGCTTGCTTTGTGGAACGAGTATTTTTTACACTGAATTATACATTTGATTAAGTACCTGCTATAAAAAATCTAATATTTGTAAATACAAATCCTTCATTTAATCGATGAGATACATTTACTATTGTACGAGTAAGAAACTCAGATGTTGTATAATTGAAAGTCAATTGGGAAGTGAATGCAAAGATATACATAAATTGATATTTATTTATGTAATAATCTACATTTCCTTGTATGACCTTCAATAATAGCCAAATACACAAATAGGAAAATAACAAACACAAGTTTTGAAGGCCAACGTATGATATTTACATTATGTTTTACATGTTGAAAGGGCTGTTTATCCTTTGAAAGCATCCTAGTTCAACCTTTGATAGGGTTCGTTTTACTCATTTTTGTTTTCTATGTGGTATTGTGTGGACTTTTCATGTTTTAATTTCGTTTTTTGTCATGGCGATTTTTCTCTTCTTTTCTCTTTAATATGTCTCCATGGTATCATCCGCCTCTTATTGACCGTTCTAGTATGATTATCATCAGTTAAAATAATTAAAAAGACAATTAAAAGACATAACTTTAGTGACAAACAAACAATACAGAATGATAAAGAGAACTATAATTTTATGAGATGATTATTTACAATCTTTTATTTAGTATCAATGCAATAATAATGTATTCATTGATTTCGATCCCACCAATGCCCAAGAAATCTGTGTAGTGAAGTCTTTCGTCAATCTATAAAAAAAAGAAATTTAGTAGGTTATAACAAGTACTTACATTTACCTTTATTTTTACTTCGCATGTAAGCATGATATTATAATTCAAGTGGACAGATTTGACATCAATTAATCACTCGAACAATCCTTTTATGTCATGAGAATTCCAGAAACCTCTCTTGGTATTCAACACAATCTGTAACTGGTAATACGCTTGAGTAATATGCACACCTTATCTAGTCTAGATCCACTTTTATCCTTGTCATGTATATGTATACTCATATGATAGATTTTTTGCTGGATGTTAAAAAAAAAGAATCAACGAGTTATTTATTTTAATTATAAGCTAATAAGCTAATAAAGAAAGTGGATAAAGAAATGAAATATTTTCCATAACTGGGTTTATTGTGCTTTTAAGTAATAATCCGAAGATTATAAGGTAATTATTGTGCAAAAACACAAACGTTTGAACAAAACCTATCACCAAATTTGTAGTAACCTCATAACAACATGACGGGTGTTATTAGTGGAAGAGATCTGCCTACCCTTCCGAAGAACCTGAGATCACGATCAGTTTTTGGTCGGGTACTTGTTTCTCAGTCTTTTACTTATTTCATTTTGTAGTGTTTTGTGGCCCTGTTTGTCTTAAGGTCGTATTTTTTTTCAGTTTCTATACGACTTGTGGTGTTTTTTTATGTCCACATTGTTTCTTCCGACACATTGTTACATTCATGGAAGAGCAAATGTTATGTTATAGAATCATTATTTTCAATCGAAAGCAAGTGGCTTTGTTTGCTATATAGTGAGTATTAATTCATATATATTTATATTTTAGCATAACAACATGAAACCTTAGCATACGTTTAGCAAAGTGCTCTGATGTATGATAACACGGGCTTGTCATTAGCAGTTAAAGCTAAATATTCTTACATTGGCAATCATAGATGGATCCAAGGGGCAAAGAGGGTTCGGGTGTGGGAACACAAATTTTTTACGATCAATACTTTTGTATGGGGAAATATGGTTGGACACCGTTCTCCCTTTAATTAAATTGGCTGGATCCCCTTCTGGCCATCCGAAACTCAATCTTAGTCAGTGAGTGTTGGAAACACAACCAGTAGGATATTTACCTTGATAATCTTTAATGATGGTGATGGTCATGACCGCCGTTACCACCCAGTAGAATACAACATACCAACTGTAATAGCATAATGTATGTTATTTTAAAGTAATATTTCTATCCTAATATCAGGACGTTCGACATTATTAAAAATGTAAAATCATTGTATACTCATAAGTAAAGATACATATAATAATTTTATAATGTATACATATGTCTTTGTGTGGATATGTCGTACAAAATTTTAAACCTGATATCAATGATGAGTTATTTTACAACCACTGGGTCGATGCCACTGCAGTTGGAGGGTTTTTCCCCGAGGGTATCACCAGTCAAGAAGTCGGCACTTCTGTGTTGACGTGAAAAATCATTAATATGGTCATTTATATGTATTTTTAAATAACTGTAAGCAAAACGTTGCATCTTTCAAAATACTAAGTACTTTCTATCTCAGGAAACGATTACCTGTGTTTTGGCAAAACCTTTTGGAATTTCGGGTACTCATTGTTCTTCAACTCCGTATTTGTTTTCAGAAAAAATGGTGAGTTAAAACTTGTGTTATGGATAGCCAAGCCTCCCGTTCATATGACAGTGTTAAAAATAATAACGACAGATCTCTAAAAAATGTTTGTAAACATATATATAATTATATATAAGTTGTATATATACAATAGATACTTAAATAATTTTATTTAAATACATAAAAGCAGGAGAGTCTTATGGATGTATATACCGATATATATTAACATTAGAGTTAAATTGTTATATTAGAAATTATTTCACATACAAGGAACATTCAGTGTCAAATAGAATAGAAGGCCGATAGGAAATTGTTTAATTTAAAGCGAATAGGAAAAGATAAATATCTTTAACTTTAATGTTTAATCAAGCTCAATCCCCTTATATAGTGGATACTGGTATTTCTTTGAACAATGGACACATTTAAGTAAAAGTACGAACACTAAAAGTAGCTGAGGCGTTAGTGCAAAGTTAAGTAAATAAATTAAACGTATATTGAGACCAATTGCTGGAATTGATACAAATGTTTTAAAAATATAAGGGAGATACTAATTATTTGTTAAAAGATGTCAAAGGACCCAGTAGTCGATATGTATTAACCTTGATATTTTGAATATGTCTTTACATTGGTAGTACTTCATTTGCCACAGTGGCTTAACCCGGGTTAGCCCGGTCGACGCTTCCGGTATAGGCACAGTCGCTTCATTTGCTTTAAAATCAGCCGCCGGCGCAAATAGGCATACGCCGCCCTCGCCGGTCTTCACTCACCGGCAAGCAATCAACCGGTCATAAAAATATGGCGGGAACTGCAATTTTAGATAAATTATCGGAATTTAAAAGGTGAAGATTGATTTTTGTCAATCAGACTAGTATATTACATGATACTGCATTGGTCCACTATGGCGATATTAAATTGCCATGCTATATTTTATTTTCAAATTTATAAAATTATCTCCGAGAAACAATTTTATGATGAATAAGGCCTCAAAAAAAAGATTGCATTTTAAAAATATATATTTATTGTTAATAGGTTCATCTTTTATATTCCCTAGCTTAGAAAGCAAAAAAGTATAAATTTGAACTTCTGTCGCCATCTTTAAATCAGCCGGTTCAACTCGTTTCATTTTTAGCCATATTTAACCCGGTCCCGGTTCGCCCGACCTAGAACAAATGAAGCAGCCCCAATTTAGAGCATTTGCCGTTCTCCTCATGTTTTGTTTTCTTACAATTTTGCTGCTTCTGAAGCTGTTTTCATATTTGAACTTCGGAAAGTGTGTTAAGATATAAAACCAGGAATTCAAGACCCGCCACAGGCAAATCGTTGATAAGTCAAAGAAATTCAAATATACAGCCAACTTACTCCTAGTACTAAGATAATTGGCCCTAGAAATATTACAGCAAGGACACAGAGCAACCAGTTCCACCATTCCCAATTACTTGTGTCTGGCATGCATCTAATCAAAATAAAGTAAACATCTACTTCAATATTAATATATGATACGAAAATGCATTATTGTAGCATTTATAGAATCGTCCTCATACATTTTTGTATGTCTGCCTATACTAAAAAGGGTGTTCGAAGGATATGAAACTTACTTTCGATAATAAATGTAATTAATCATCTAATTTTTTATTTTTTCCTATTCAACTGTCAAATATTACATAATACTGGCAGGTGAAAAATATTACTCTCATTACCTACCATTACAATCAATAGATTACAGACACTTACATGCAAACTTCAAATGTACATGTTTAAAGGAGGTTAAACTTCCTTGTCATTCACAACATGAAAATTTCAAAGTCCATCTAAATAAAACATTCATACATTGTAAAAAATCACCAGGAAAAGTATCCCATTTTTAATGAAATTATTTTGTTGCCATATCTCGAGAGTCGACGTTACAGTCATTTTTGTTAATGTTTTCAGGTATATAAAGAACGAGCATCCAATAGTAAAACTAAAATTGAATTTACGCTTCTTAAAGTAATCCATTATGATTATGTTCCAATGAAGTTATAGTAACTCTATAGTAAAAATAAAAATAAAAGATATGACAGACTATCTGATTTTGATTACTTGAACTAAACTATAGTTGTATAGGCATACATTGGGATTTCTTGTCTATTGTCAGATCCTTATATTGACATCGAGATGGCTTTGATTCTGTTGTTAGTATCGCGTTTTGTTGCTGCTGATTCACTGGCGTACACTGTATATGTTTTATTCGTTAAGACTTATTCAATTGAGGTCCCACATTATTATGTACTTTTATTATAAGGGACTCTTTCGAGTTACTTACTGTTCCATAGCAATGGAGTTCACCAAGATTTTATGTGTGTTTTTTTTTCAATAATTGTTGGTTTGTTCATGTTTGTATGCTATATGCCCTCCTGGGGTCCTAATTTGGCGAATAAAACATATTCTATTCGATTTTATTCTGCTATATTATATGGTTGTTTTCCCTTTGAAGACATTTCAAATTAATTTTGCTTATGGTTTGCTTTTGGTTTATGTCATATAATATGATAATATACTATATATCATTTAAACACGAGTCAAAAGACGATACAAAAGGGGAATCACATATCACGTTTGAAAATAAAGCATACCGTTAGAACGGTGGAAAAAAAACTTACGACTGTGACGGATTATGAAGAAGATAATCACTGTTAAGTTAGATACATTCTGATTCGGGAGTGCAGGCCTAGGCCATATCATACAAATCAATTTTATATTGTATCTCTACTATATTGTATTACACAAGAGACTATGATTGACCAATTCACGGTTTTTCCTCCTATTAGGTTTGCTTAGGTTCTAGGGAAAGAACATAAACAATGCATCATTTTAGTAGGGACATCGAAGGTGATACAACCGATTGAAGGGAGAGCAATCTATTAAGATATAACCATACAAAGGATTCTGATGTAAAGGCAGTGTAACAGTTTTCAAAACGGAACATGGAAGTGAATGTCACAATTCCGACCTGATATGACGTAGTATTTGAACATTTTCTATGACCATTACTGCTCATACTTTTCCCCAGTTCTCATCGAATTAAAAGATCCTACAAATTGAACAATTTATTGAAAAACTGAAATAAACATTTGGAAAAAGGTTAGTTATCGTAATGTATCTACTTACCCTTTATTTTCCTTCACTGTTACATAGTCACTGGTTTGTTGTACTACTACAACCTGCTGTTGTTGCTGTTGGTTGTGCATTGGAGGTGGACCATATCCGCCATTATAGGGTGGAGGTGGTCCTTGTGGAGGAGGCGGATATTGAGCACCCGGAGGCGGAGGATACTGCCCACCAGGAGGTGGGGGATACTGACCGCCAGGAGGCGGGGGATACTGCCCACCAGGAGGCGGGGGATACTGCCCACCAGGAGGAGGTGGGTACTATGAAAAATAAGAGAACATGAAATATTACAAAAACGACTGCCTTTTCAACCTACATGTAGTGTATATTTCAAATATGTAGTGTATATTTCAAAGATGTAGACATTTTCTTTTCTACTAATGAAGGTCTATTAGATCAACGAAAAGATACCATGTTACCATAACAATGATGAATAATTGTTGCACGCATCTAAAAGATTTACACTCATCAAAAAACCTACTATGGGTAATGAACAATGAGGATGAGACAAAATTATCATGTTATGAATATTCATATGTGTTGATGGGATTGACGCAAACATATCTTTTAAATATTTCCTTTTTTGATTTTTACTAGTTCTTAGACTATTCGAGCGTCAATGGTGAGTCTTTTGTAGACAAAACGCGCGTCTGGCGCAAATACAAAATTTCATCCCTGGTATCTATGACGAGTTTATTTACTGTATTGCGTATTTTTAAGAACATTTATTCTCATTTTTTTGTATACTGAATATAATGGGCGCAAGATGACTGATGAATATGTCTTATTATCAATATGCTTACAAAACAGTCTTTTTTTTAATAAATCTATTGTTCATACTATTTATTTGCATTAACCTGTAAAAAAAGTTGGTGCTTAGAAACACCCAAGATGTATATGACTCAGAAGTTTTGTAATGCAATAAGATGTAGGATTAATTTCAATTTTTTTAACTTTCAAATTCAAAGGAAATTTATTTTCGACCTATTTTCGTATTGAACCGGATGTGACGAACTATGATTTGGTGGTATTACACCTAAATACTCAAGGAATCAAACATACATGATACACTTTCAAACTTTTTTTTTATGCAGGAACACATGATATGTAATATATATTATGATCAATATGGTGACTGACTTACCTGCTGCATTGCTGAAAAATATAATGTGTTTAAACATTTTACACAAGTTAATGGTGTGAAACAAATTAGCAAAAGCTATCTGAAGGTTAATTTGCGCATTGGAGTCAGGTTTTCAAAACATGACAAAATGCGCAACACAGATTAACGAAAAATAAGGTAAAATTGTGTAATAGTAAATTTATGTACAATCGGAGTCGGTGATCTTTTAAGGAGCTTAAGGTAAACCAGCAGTAAGGGTTAATAAGAGTAAAGCGAATTATGCTATTCTGGATTTACTTTTAAATTCAAGAGAAATTCGCTGAACAAAAATGCATATCTGTAAAGTAATACAAGCAGACAAAAAGGAAGTAAATATTATAATAAAAAAATTGTTAAAATTATCTATGATAACAACGATTTGTCATTGAGAAGCATACCTGTTTATTGAAAGCTCATTTTATTGATGTCAATTTTTTAACGATGTAGAAATATATAAAATAATTGCAAAATTAATGATATTTCAAATGAGCTGACTTTAATATTGCAATATTGTCACCTTGACTTCTGACGACCGACAGTAAACATCATTTCTAGAGTGGCTATAGTGTCACTTACAGGGGCAAATTATATTAATGCACTTACAAATTATAAACGTATAAATAACTTGTTTAAAACAAAAACATGACACTGAAAAGTACTGGCGATTAACGTGTTCAGGATAATAAAACAAGACACTAACTTGTTTATATGATCCGAAACATAAGACGAACAAGAACAAGCGACTAACTCATTTATTATTAAAAACATAAATGCTGACAAATACAGGAGATTTACGTGTTTATAATCAAAAACACAACACTAACAAGTACACGATATAACTTGTTTACGATCAGAAACATAACACTGACAAGTATCAAGCGATTAACTAGTTTATTATTAGTAACTTAACACTGACAAGTACATGCGACTAACTTGTTTATGCTCAGAAACATAAAACAGAGAAGTAAAGGCGATTTACGCGTTTATGAACAGATACATAACACTAACAAGTACGGGCGATTTACTTTTTATAAGCAGACAAATTACACTTACAAGTACAGGCGATAAACCTATTTGTCACCAGAAACTTAACACTGACAAGTACAGGCGATTAACTTGATTAAGATTAGAAACATAATCCTTAAAAGCACAAACGACTAACTTGTTTATGTTCAGAACCATAACACTGAAAAATACAGATGATTAGCTTGTTAACGATCAGATAAATCACACTGACAAGTGCAAGCGATTTATTAGTTTATACTCTGAAATATTACTACAGCCGACTAACCGATAATCAGAAACATAAAACAGACAAATGCAAGTAGAGGCGTTTTACGTAATTATGAAAAGAAGCATAACACTGACAAGTACAGGCGACTAACTTGTTTATTATCAGAAACATATTAACACTGACAAACACAGGCGATTTCCTTTTTATGAGCAGGAAAACTACACTGACAAGTGTAGGCGATTTGATTGTTTAAGATCAGAAACATAGCACTGACAAATACAGGCGATTTCTTTTTTATAGGCAGGAAAACTACACTGACAATTGCAGGCGATTTGCTTGATTAAGATCAGAAACAGAAACAGAATACTGACAAAAACTGACGATTTACAAAGGATAAGGTCCAGTAAGACCCCTTTTTGGACTCAAAATATAGCAGTTTTACAAAATTGTTAAATGTAAACTTTTTCTGATGTACAGTAGTTGTCCTTTGTTTATGTAATTTATACGTGTTTCTCGTTTCTCGTTTTTTATATAGATTAGACCGTTGGGTTTCCCGTTTGAATGGTTATACACTAGTAATTTTGGGGCCCTTTATAGCTTGTTGTTCGGTGTGAGCCAAGGCTCCGTGTTGAAGGCCGTACATTGATCTATAATGGTTTACTTTTATAAATTGTTCTTTGGATGGAGATTGTCTCACTGGCACTTACACCACATCTTCCTATATCTATTTTAGTTATTTATTGGAAAATAGAATGCTTCTACAAAAATATGGGCTTTTTTGACAATACAATGCACATGTATCGGGTGCTAGCATCATTAAGTCATGCTAAATTACTGAAATCTTCACAATTTTAGCATTTTAGTTAAATTTTAGACGGTTTCCGTCTTAAATGAAAGTGGACGCATTTGTGTGCATGCTCATTATTGAAATGTTAGTTGTATTTCATGATGATACATAACATATATAAAGGTTGAGGATGAACACGGATGCGGCCACTTTCATTTTTGACAAAATCAACATCTGAAAAGTGACATTTGTTGGAATATTTGATAGATTTTTCATATTTAAGCTTGAATCGGAGCGTTTTTAATGACTAGCTCAGTTAAAATCTTTCACATAAACTAATTGAATCAACTGAAATAGACACTTAAGGTGGCTCGGCCCTTTAACAGTGCGCATATTTTAACGCATGTTTCTTACGACGAGTGCCTTGGGAACGGTCGCTTTTAGGGGTCTTCTCAAAAACAGCTTTGACGACCTTGGAACGCGGGCGTGTATGAAAGCACCCTTGACGATGTAAACAAATGTCGAAATGATGCGAAACGTTCTTCAAAACAGGAAATATGTTCGATCAGAAATTCAGAGTGCTTTCTTCATTTTCGCATAAAAGTTAAAAAAGACAGAAATATACATGAATATAACATTAAAAAAAAAAAGAATATATAAATACTGACAAAGTCACATGTATGACGTCGACGGTATTTGGTGCCGCTTCGCTCCCAAAACGCATTCTCATCTTACACGGTCGCCTCTTGGGTCCGTTCGTACCATATTTTAAATTCACTTAAATACCGGTTGAATTAAATGATGTCTTGGAAATTTATTTTTGAAAATGTTTTGCCAATGACGCAATGATTAACTATAAACAAATGATAGCGATGTAAACAAATTCATGTCATCGTACAGCTTTCAAGGTGGGGGGGCTGAGGGCCCCCCTTTCGTGGGAAAAATTTGGTTGATTATATAGGGAATCATTGAAGCATGACTAGAGCCCCCCCCCCCCCCCCCCCCCTTTTAGGAAAAGTTCTGGATCCGCCACTGACTTGTGACCCGTATCAGAGACATATATGTGTTTATTTTCCCAAAAACATATTTGGACATGCCAATTTTCTAACAGACTTAATACTTGACAGGCACACCTAACATTTTAATTTAAAGATTTGTTTACCTGCACGAAAATCATTTGACATTTTTTCTCGTATCACAATTCCATGATTTCCGGAACACTAGACTAAGTCCTATAATCTAAGACCTCGGGGCCAATGTTTTCTATTTTTATGATACTTTTCTTCTATTACTTATTTTGCTGAATTGTTATTTTGTTGATTTACAATTTTCTGTTGTATCTATATGTCAACCGAGTTCATATTAAAAAAAAAAAATATCAGCATTAAAACTAAAATAATTGAATCAGAGCACTGAGTGTTATTAAAATAGACTAATGGATCCAGCAACTTATTTCACTAAAATTATTATTTGTTTTCCTGCAGAAATAAAACGACACTTCAATAATTTGCTGTTTTCCGCCTTTTCATGAAGATGAAAATTGATCAATCGGGGTGGATCCAGCCTTTTTAACAGGGGGTCCCCAACCCAGGACAAAAAGAGGGTGTGCCAACTATATTTTCCCATTCTATCGTCCAAAAAAGGGGAGTTCCAATCCTCGGAACCCTCCCCTGGATCCACCACTGTCAAAAGTAACCGGGACTTGCCTAGTATTCCGACCTTATATATCGGTCTATGATATAATTCCTCAATACTGCATGCTTTGCAGAGAACCGCAAAATTTTTGGTTTCAGCATGTCGGGATTTTGCTAGGACATACACCCGCAGCGTGCCGGACAGTCTCAAACACTACTAAAGATTTTATATATAAAAAAAAATCTATACTACTAGGTTCAGGGAAAGTTTGGATTGTAATTTAAAAACTACGCCCAGTACACAGGAACGCTATATTAGCCGGGGATGTTGGCAAACTTTAACTTCTATCTTAATTTTTGACATGCTTTTTTAAAAGGTAAGCTAATAAAGGAAAGTTCTTGATTAAAAAAAATATAGTTGAGTGATGTCATTGCGGCAAAAAATGTGAATGACAATTTTGTTTGTGAACACTGATTTGATCTTACCGTGGCAAAGAAATGCATAACTAATCATCGATCTATGCGTGATGATAAAAGGAGATAATGTTTTTTTTTAATTTATAATATTGAATTTTGTGGATAGTTGTTTCATGGGCAATCATACCACATCTGCTTATTTTCATATCGTGTGGTTAACATAGAAATATGACTAATCTGACAGATGATCCCTTGATTATACAGGGTGTTCAAACAGCTGGATATATACATACGGAGCTATTAAGCGGGATTTTTGCCTATACATGCACCAAGCATAATTGTCCATTCATTTTCTTATGGCAGTCCATATATCTAGCTCCTCTTACTTTGCATAACTTTCATAATTGATACTTATCTGCATGTTCTCATCCGTATTATGCTTGAAATATTTGCCAGTGATCATTCAGTATGCAAATTAAATTTTCATTATGTGCAATCATATAAAAAAACGTAATTTCTGGGACTTTTATTTGTTTGACTGTGTGGTATATCAGTTTATAGTAATTTTTGAAGTCCGTACGGGGACATAATTGTTATCTTCTTTGTAAATTGGTCTCTGGTGAAGAGTTGCCTCATAAACAATGATACCCAATCTTCCTATTTTTATACCCTATGCAACGAAGTGGCATAGGGTATAACGTTTTTGACCCGTCCGTCCGTCCATCAGCCAGTCTATCAGTCTTGTTTCTTGTGATCACAACTCTCAAACCGCCCAACAAAATTTCATGAAACCTTTTTAGATAATAAGGACATACTATGCAGATGTGCATATCGATAGGAATTTACAAGTCAAATTTTTTCTAGGAGTTATGCCCCTTTGAACTTATTTGCTTCACTATACTACTGCATGTTTGTCCTTGCAACTCCTCTCAAACCGCACAATAGAATTTTATGAAACCTTTTTAGATAAGGACATACTATTTAGATGTACACATTCTTTTTTTCTAGGAGTAAGGCAATTTGAACTTATTTGCTTCAATATACTACTGCAACAGTTTGTCATTGCAACTCCTCTCAAACCGCACAACAGAATTTCATGAAACCGTTTTAGATAATAAAGACATACTATGTAGATGTGCATATCGACAGAAAATTATCCTGATTCAATTTTTTTTCCTTAGTATTTTATTTCTCCAGTGGCAATTAATGTGGGGACTAACTGCCAAAGCAGGACCGGCTTCGGTTATTCACAATATAATCAACCAATGAGCCTGCACCCTTTGTCGGACTTTGTAACAATCATCCCATCAACCAAATATTTTGAAACATTTTTAGAATTCAAGAAACAGACAAGTCCATGAAAATGAGTTTAAGTTCAGATAAACCCTGCAAGACAGACATATTTGTTTTTCATTCATTCTTTTTTTACATAAATCACCCAATAGTTTTCTCATTTGAAATGTTTTAAATTGTTCATTTGTCATTTCAAGGCCTTTAAAACCAACTATGCAGAATAGGTTTTACTCATTGTTGAAGTCCATATGGTGACCTACATGTATAGTCATTTCTGTGTTATTTGGTCTCTTGTGTCTCATTAACAATCATATCACATCCTCTTATTTGATATTTTAATTTGTTATAATACATTTAATAATCATTTCATACACCAAATATACATGAAGATGACATATTTATTTCACAATATAGCATATTAAAAGAGGACTTACTGTTGACCAATGAACCATACAAGTGATTATGTGGCCAATGACATTGCCAGACAGAATTGTAAATTATTGCACGCAAATAGTTTATCTACTACATGTACCTTTTAGTATTTATTATTTTTGAGTATATGTCCGACATGTTGACGATGGACAGTCAATGGTATACCATAATATGTCCTGAAAACGAGCGTAAAAAAAGCCTCAACTAAATCAAATTTTTGAAACGTGATTGATTTTATTCCTCTAATATCTATATATATATATGAGATCAAATATATAAAACATTTATTAATATAATTAATTTCAATGTACTAGTATACATGTATAAGAATTGTTGCCATTTATACATCATGTACATGTACAATCATTAGCTGATCAGCTCTATATTTTCATTATTTTTATTCTCCTTCACTGTTTTTTTTTTATAAGACTCATATATATGATCTGTATTCATCATTGTGACAGGTAGCAATATATAAAGGTGAAGTAGGTCCTTTTGATTGGATTTTTTTAAAGGATTTTGACAGCCCTAAAGCATATACATGTAGTTCCAATTTATAATTGATCTTAGCTCCTTAAGTGGATTGTGGCAACACATATTGCATATATACATGTAGAATGTTGTTCTTAAGTTTCAGCACTTTATGCATAGTTTCCGGTTGCAAGACTAGAATATGATACTGGCTTCTCATGAAATTCTGTCAGTACTTTGCCAATAGTTTCCAAGTAAAGTTGAACATTCCAAGATCACTCCTTCCATTTGCAATGTACATGTACAAATATACTTGCAGCCTGAAATGAAATATCAGAGTATTTCTGTCAGAAAATCAACAATTATTGACATTCAAAAGCATATAGATGTAGACTAGTTCATAATGGGCATGATGGGTAATGTGTCCATGGGACACAGATGAGCTGCCGCTTGCATATAAAGAATGAAATGAGTGACACCACCCAAATTTGTACTTGATCTGATTGTTGTTGTAGTAAGCATTGCATATAAGTTTCAGAACATTTGGATGAAGCAAACTTGTGTTAATGAAAGGAACAAAAATTCAGCATTTTTTTAATTTGTAAAGGGGCATAACTCCAGAACAGTAAAAGCGACCCCACCAAAAATTCAAACTTCATGTTTGTTTGTTTGTAGTATCATATATATGCATTAATTGTGTATTAGTTTCATAACATTGGTAGAGGCAAACTCAAGTTGGAGAACAGAAACCTAATTTGGGAGGTACATGCAAGTTTGATAAGACTGACAATGCAAGGGTAACCTTAAATGAAGTAGAATGGTATAAATTAATATGTGTTTATTTGATAATAGGTTCGTTTTCATGTGTTTTTGTTTTCCCTTGAGAACACATAAAATATTTTTTATAATTTAATTTGGTTGAATATATATCGAATTTCTGAACAGAAAATAATGAAAATGAGACACAAAAAAATATAACCAAAAAAATAAACCTGTGATAATACTGCTTCTATTGGTACCAGGATGCTTAAATCAATCCAAAATATTTTTTAAAAAAAATGTAGTTTTATATACAATATACATGAACAGCTAAAAATCTCAAGTGACAAATACTTATGGCCACACTCTGTACATGTTTAACCCTGATACTTCTATTACTAGACCTTAAGACATTTTTGTATACCTAACAGAATTAGGGAGAGGGGGGGGGGTGTTATGGTAAACAAATTGTGGTTGATCAAGACGAATCCTTCAATATGGTGTAGGGTTTATCATTTACAAATTAGGCCAATTATATCATATTCTCAAGAAAATAAACAAGTCAATCAAACCCCTTGAGGACCTTAATTGAGGGGTGGACAGGGATAAGGAGACAGGGGAATGAGGGATTAGAGAAAAGGGGGGTATTTTGGAAATATATTTAGTCATTTCTATTTTGTCTTGGAGCAAGGAGATGGAAGTAAAGAGGGGGGGTTTAGGGTGAAATTAAGGGAAGGGAAATATAGTTAGGGCTAAGCCTAAGGAGTAGAAACTGTTCCGAGGGAAGTTATGGGGTACCCCACATACATATGACCCTGACTTGGCTAAGAAATTAGATATTACAAATGATGATTAAAAAAGACTAATTCATTGACACTAACGGTAGCGTAAAAAGGACAGTTGTGGTGCTTCATAGAAGATGTCATCACTTCCTCTTCGACCGTTTGCACACGGATATTTTCTAAAACTGGCCAGACATGTTTACAACTTGTCTGTAAAGGGTAAAATAAACACATAAATAAGATACCAGCTATAACGATCTATAACATTAAACATGGAACAGAAATTGAGCCCGTGCAAGGTTTCAGCCGCAGTGATTTTCATCAGTAGCGAGTATTTTGAGACAACCCCCAAGTTTGTATTTTTCGTTATACTGATAACATTTGGCTGCCTAATATATCGAAATCTATATTTTCTTATGTACTAACTCTACCTTCATCGTTGTATATTCGCCACAATGTCTGTTCTGCATTCACATGGTCGTATTCATCAATATAGTATGCTGCTCGGCAATGGCGACCTTGAAATTCCTCTGGTCCGATAATGGCGCCAAATTAGAGGGAAGCAACTCGCGCCAGACAAAATTACCGTATTTCACCAAAATAATCAAAATTTCGCTTTTTGATAACAAACAGTAATACGATAACCACCTTTATATTCAGTCATCGTTTATTGATATAATTACAAACATTATTTTATTAAAGCCATCAATAAAGAATTCACAATTAAGTAATTAATGGAGTGCATTGAAATCAGATCTTATGGGGTAGAGGGGTTAAACAAAAGCTCGTAACTTTTTTAAAAGCCTGGTGACCCCCATTTTATTTTACCTTAAAATGTTCGAAAAGTTCATAGCTTTGACATATCTGTTTTTAAAAAAAATCTACCGGGGAAATTTTACAAAAAATCGATTAAACTAATATTTTTTGCCTTAAACTGAAATTAGAAAATGCAAAATTTAGACATTAATCTGAAAATAAAAGGATTTTTAAGTCAAAAACAATCAAGGCAAAGGTTTACATTTCAAATTCTAATATTTTTTCACATAAAAATCATACTGACTTGGTTTTAAAAGTCTTTTAATTTGATGTAACCGTTATTGTTGAAAGGGTGGGCATGTTTGGAAATAGGGTCAAAATCGCACATTTCGCTTCAATTTGAGGGGAAAACGAGCCTGGTGACCCCCTTTTTTCTTTGCATTTTTGGATTCAGCATAAAAAGATCTACAAAATATGTGAAAATAAAAAAATTCTACCGGGGGTCCTTATTGGGGTGAGCCACCTTAAGTGTTGAAAAAGTGTCAAATATCTTTCGTCAGATGAACCTGAAATTTGAGGCCAAAATCGGCCCTTACCGGACCTACTTCTTAATGATCAGAAACATATAACAGACAAGTACAGGCGATTAACTTGCTCAAAATCAGAAAAACATGATACTGACGAGTACAGGCGATTAACTTGCTCAAAATCAGAAAAACATGATACTGACGAGTACAGTCGATTAACTTTTTATGAGCAGAAATATTTCACTGATAAGTACAGGCGATTTGCTTGTTAGTGAGCCTCATTCCAAAAAGGACAATTGAAAAGCTTCTTATAAAACAGATTTTAATTCTTATAAAAAGAAATATATAACAAGAAATATGAGAAAAGCGTAATCAGTTCTAACGTAACGGTACCCAAATTTCACCGAGTACCCAAATTGCACCTATTTAGCAAAACTAGCAGCGAAAATCTTACAAGATTTCCTAGAGACTAAACAATTAGTATTTTTATGATTTGATACTAAACACATCTTTCAACATAGGTAAAACTATTTAGATATGCACAAAACGTTCACAGTATTTATCAACAGAAGAAGTATTTACTGAAACAGCAAAATGTACTGAAACGTCGCCATGCGACGTCATCAAAACGTCATCTTTTTAAAATGAGCAAATACAATATGTTACAAGTATCCACTTAAAAAATAATGAAGAGTAAGCATGGACTAATATCCAATTGTTCAAAATATTTGAAGAAATTTAACAAAAGCTCTGTTATTAGACTTTTGACGATGTGAATTTAAGCATGGATGCAATTTGGGTACTCCTCATTTCAGAATCATTGATGGTTTGGAGGTCAGTTTAGACCAATTTTTCTATGATTCCATATGGAATAAAAATCAAATTGGTGTACCTTTATAATAAAGAAGGATACGGCTACAAAATAAACACAGAATGGACATGTTTGTCATTATCATAAAAAAACGTAGATGAAAAAATTGCCAAAATAGATGCAATCTGGGTACCGTCACGTTAAGTTAATAAGCACCATAATGTTCTTCAAAATATTACTACATCATCACAATGTCGTTACATTCATGCATATCAAAAATGAATATTTTTGACCTGTAATACATTAACACAATTACTGCAACTATACCTGAGAATGTTAATTGCAAATACAATTATCCAATATCCTGTTCATCAATGATATTGAAATTAAATAGGGGTAGATAATGAAAAAATACACTAAATAAATCTCTCCTTTACATGAATGATACTATTTATAGAAAAGAACCAATGTCACGTTTAACGTATAGTTTTAAAGTTCTTACTTAGTCCACCTTTGTAGTGCAACCACGGATATAACCAATACAAATAATAAATCCTATTGAATTTAAATGAAAAGTGTACAATTATTTAGACTTGGATTTAACCTCATACATGTAAATATATATACATGTAGTGACTGTCACTGATATTTGACCCTTTAGATAATATATGTTTTAAAAGTTTTAAAGCTATTTTTTTTTAGTTATATGTATCTACTTTACTATATGTATACATCAATGGAGTCTGATGCAACGGTTTGAGTAATAAACAAATACTATATGTAGTGAACTATTTTTGTTTCGCATAGCGCTTATATGATATTCATACAATGCTTCCACTCTAAATGAAATTATTATTATTTTGAAAGTAAGTCAGCGTATATATTATAATTATGATGCCTGTTTTACGTATACGACTTTATTATGCATGGAAAATAAACTTAAGTTTGGGTAACGATGTTTATAGCCTCAATGACCATGAATCGTCACTTGGTGAATCTATCCTTTACTGCATACAGAGGAGAAATTTTTCTACTAATTTAGCTAGAGTTACGATTTCTTTTCTTCTTTTTTTAATCTACCAAATATGTATGTGTATAAATGATCGATTGCAATATCGTTTTTTAGTTTCATAATTTCTCTATTTGTCGATTCTACTGTTACATAAAAGATGCAAATGTAAACTATCATAACAATAAAAAAAATATCAGGTACAATGTAGCAAAATATATTTGATTTTTTTGAAAACTAGATCAAAGGGAAGCAACTTGTGTTTATTTGATTTTCAATTTATTTTTCATGGTTTGTTTTTTTGATGATCTGGCTCGACCCATAATGACAGTGTACTATTGTCGTCATTTGTCTTTATTGTCTTTTAACTTTAATATTAAATTGTTTTTTTTTTATAAAATCAGGGATGATACTAAGAGAGCATTAAAACATAAACCCAAGAGAGACAACCAACGTCAGGACCCCCCCCCCCACCCCCCCCCCCCAAAAAAAATGATGACTAAAAGACAAAAGTCAATATTTACCACATATAAAAGTAAAGATTGAGTGAAACACGAAACTCAATAAAAACAAGAGGCCATATTATCCAATGTTCCAGTGTGTCATTAAGTATTTGCTTCATTGGTGGCACCCTACATGGTAAGCATTCTTCAACATACATTGTAATAAACGGAAGGAGATTGTTGTTTCGGCAAATGCATATTCCTTGTTATCATTGCTTCCGTCCGACAGTAAAACCCTTGCAAATTGGATTTCGTTTGGCTGCGCAAAAGGAACAAGTTCGCAGCCACATCCGGTCAGAATGGGGACGTTAAATCCGATGCTTCGTTTAAAGAGAGTTTAACGATTATTTGTACGTTACGAACCCTTCCAACAACTCTGAGAGGGGTCTGTAGTTACCCTGTTTAAAAAAAATCTGTTTTTATTTAATATACTCTGACTTTCCAGTTTCTTTTATAATTTCCCCGAACTTCATCCCGGATGGCCTCTTTCAACCGCCTTTTTATTGCATGTATTGTGAATTTGTTCTCGCGAAATATTTTATATTTCGACGTAAAGTAAACAAAAATCAATCAATCAATCGATGAAATCTAAACAGTAAACGCAACGATTGGAATATTTGTATTCATTTGAAAGAAAGAAAGATATAAAACCTCATATATTCACTATTAAACGAAAATCATTGTTATTCCTGCTCATGTTTTTATTCTCAATGGTCAAATATTTTTTGAAACTTAAAGAAATTAAGATTGGTACAGTTTTTAAGCGTATATTGTTGATGAGTTTGTATGAATGAAAGCTATTGTATTCTACAACGATTAACTTCGTATATGTGAGTGTTCTTCATTTAAAAAAAAATATATTCAAATTGCATCAGACGCAAAAAATATTGTTGTATATGTTTAATTGCCTAATTCCGAATGAATTTTGAAACAATTAAATTCAAACCTTTACTAAACCAGTGAAATTTGTACATTTGATGTTATTGATATCAAAATTACTGAAACAAAACAAGTCACAAGGAAAAAAGTGTTAAAATTAATTATAATCTACATCTTTAGCTTAAATGCATATACACAAACTAAGATTCTGAATCCGCGGTTTTACCGGATTAGTATTTATTTTCATCCAACGATTTTTTTTTTTTGGAAAAGGAACCCCGGGCCTCCATCAAAGTCATTTCACTGCTCTAAACGAGATAATGTTTTTCACGAAACAAAAACAACATCGAAGACTACGACGATTAAATATTCCTTAGGATTTAAATTTTATTTGTCGGACTGAAATTTAATTTGTAAGGTTTAAATCATTACCCATTTCGCAATTTAATAAATAACTTCTTTTTTGCCGGAGAGACAGGAAATTGTGCCCTTTTTATCAAGTCACTGATTTTTCTTCATACCTGTGTAATAAATGAAGAACACTCACTGAAGTCAATAGCTTATGACAATTTTGGTTATTTATACACTGCGTTCAGATGTACCAGCTATCCACGTTTAATTTGGGGATTATTACATGCCCAATACCCCATTACTTCTGGATTTGCATGAAAAGACTAAGATTTTTTCATTAAAATATACTGTTATAAACATTATAAAATCATCTTGAATTAAGGAATGGATCACTAATATGCATTTTAAATGGCACTGCTTCCTTCGGTTTTTCGTGTGCCGTTTACGGTTATATCAGCTCTTTAAAGTTTGCACTAGGTTTTGGATTTTCACATATATAATTTTGTTTTGCCTTAAGTACAACTGACGATATATTAAATTGTTGATTGTTGAAATGCTCATCTGGTTCAGAAAATATTTAATGCTATTGTAACGGTAACGTGTATCAGTTTGATTTTTATAATACTTGATATTTTTTGGTGTCTTGTACTTCATAATCAGCGCCTAATGAATCTTAAAAAAATTGTTCTATTGAATTACCGATATTCTTATAGTTTGGTTGAGCATTGAGTCAAAGCCCGTGTCAATTTCTAAAGTATTTTGTTTTCATGACAAACATGATTATATATGATCATACATGTTGCATGACGGCCATCCGATATAGATTATATGTTTGTCCTACAAATGATGACTTTTAACGTTTAGTTATGGTTGGTTAAGTTGTAAGGGTAGATTTTATTAGATAAGATTTAAATAAAAAGTGAATGAATTGCATATACTATAAATGTTTTGTGTGATATCCACATATTATTTCATATTCGGTAAGTTTTAAGTTAATTTAAATCATTTTATCTCCAGTGAAGCCGGAACTTTTCGTCAATATTAACTTGTGCATGAAATTGAGGTAATTTAAAGACAAATCCAAAACAGCGACGAAAACCGTTTCATTGAATTAATAAAACCCGGGATTAAATTATTTTACGGACAATTCAAGAGTAGATTACTTTATTTTAAAATGTATATCAGAAGTTAAACAATTTAAGCAAGCAACTTTAGAAGACTTGGAAAATAATTCTCAAGCCAAGATTCAAGAAATGAAGGGGTGTATTTCGACAAATTATGTGCCAAGAAAAATACAATTCTATTCAAATTAATCAAGGTTAAAAATGTTTCGATTTACTTGCAGAGTGTCAGATATATTTGTATTGGGGTTGAATTAAGATATAGAAATTTTACAATAACAGATGATATGCACCATGAAAGTTAAACATCCTATGATAAAAGTTTTGCACATTATTTATGGAAACCGTATACATGTACTTCCGTCCAATTTTTCCTTCCTACATTACTTACGACAGTAAACACTGCAATTTTAGGTGAAATAACTTAAAAGGTAAACATTAAATCGATTTCCACAACTTGAAGTAATTTATGATAAAATGATATCACAAAAAGAACAGAACCAGAATCAACCAATAACACATAAAACAAACGAATAAAACTTGCAAAAATTAATCAAAGTCAAAAACCCTCTTTGACGCCGCATTTTTAGTGTAACGTCGTGTTGTAGGAACATCGTGCACAACGTTAAAATCATGTCTCTGACTTCTAATGACACTTTTACACTAAATCCATTAGATTTTGGATGTATGTGCACTGATTGATATTTTAGTCATGATAGATACATGTACATGCATCAGGTTAATGACTGTAATATTTTTTCTGTCTATGAAGATATAACATAAAAAATTTGGTGCACACTGAATAACGCACATAGCGGGTTATTTAACAGTGTGCACCACATTTTTTATGTTATTTCGAATAGACAGAATAAAAATTACAGTCATTTCGTAGTCATTTCTTATAATTGAATTCTAAATTCCATTTTAAACCGTTGAAAACCATGAAAAAACGTTGATGACGTCACGGTCACATGACTAAATTATGTCTATGGGCTGATAACAAAATAACGTCAGCCAATCAGAAGACATGTAACATCCAAAATTAAATTATTTGTTGTTATTGTCTTTGAACTAGTTATCAGTTACTGCGAGTACAGTCTCTCAGATCTGTATACAGTGTCGTTAAGTTGTTCGAGATGACGGATGTTTTTTCTTCTTTTTATCGATTTAATAAGTGAAGTCTTTTTCAACTATTTTTTTATAGTTTGTTCTAATGTTGTATTGTTACACTATTGTCCCAGGTAAAATGGAGAGTTGAGCGCTTACAAACATACAAAACCCCGCCACATTCTCTATGTGCCTGTTCCAAGTCAGAAGCATGTATGTTCAGGTGTTGTCGTTGGTTCATGTCTGTTCAATAACGATATATTGGTATATGTGTAACATACGGAATATTGCAATCGGGAGCCAGTCTAGTGTATAGTTGTATCATGGGCACTGTATCTTTTATTCTTATACATTGCAATATGTCATCTGTTCAAAATCACACAGAGAACATACATCACTACAAACCATTAAAAGTCTGAAATGGCCTATATCAGTACTCGACTGTACTGATTTTTACTCGACCAGTCTGAATTCGTCTGAGATTTACTTGATAATACTCGACTGTAGTCTGAACCATACTTAACAGTCTGAATGTGTTCTTGACCAATACTTAACCGTTTTATACGAGTCTGCACCGTACTCGACCTAGTCTGAACCATACTCGACCTAGTCTGAACCATACTCGACCAAGTCTTAACCAAGCTAGACCTATTCTTTGTATCTATCAACTGAATTTTATCAATTTAGGATTTTGTTTTAATAAAAACGAAATTTGAACAACAACTTGAAATTAAAAATACAGTATTGAAATTAAAATTTCACAATAATCAATCATAATATAACTTCAACTCAATATTAATCAACACTTACATAATAATATATATCAACTTTTAAAATATAAATAAAACAAGGTGATCAAATAATCTAAAAAAATGAATTGTGACTAATTTTCAATACTATTCAAAATTTTATGAATATTTTGGAAGTATTTTATGGTAACTGGACTATTTTCACCGTTAACTTAAGCCTAGTATAGATTTATGGTGTCAGTTGAGTTCAGGTAATAATGCAGTGATTTTTTTTTATTAAGATATATATAAAATAGTATATAAAACAACTTAATAAATTTTAAAAAAAAAATGAGAGCTTAATTGTTTTGTTTTATCAAATCAAGAATTTAATATAATCATTATAATAGAATTTCCATAGCAATCCTTGATAATTTAAAAAAAAAAGGAAATGTATTCCAAAGTAACAGTAAAAATAAGTAACAGTAAAAAAAAATTCAATTAATTTAAGTATTTTTTGTCAAATTAACATGGCATACATAAAGCACTTTAATATGTTCTAATTACCTCAGTACATGTGTGTTTTACAGGTAAAAAGAAAGCCCTATTTTCTTAAATTCGTGTATTACTTATCTAGTACATACATGTATATTCGAAAGGCCTTGTTATTTAATTTAAACAGGATGTTGCAATTTTGAATCAATGTTATTTAGAATTTAATACCTCTGACCAGGTGTGATCTTATTTATGAGTTTGCCCCAAAGCAGAGGTTATACTTTATATTTTACCACTAATCAAAAAAAAATTATGTATTTATTTAATTTTATCCCTTTTTGATATAAGTTATATATAATATATTTTTTATCCTAAATATAATCAGAGATATATTTCTTTTATAAGATTAAAATCTTTTATAAAATTTGTTGGCTGTTGTTATATATGTCAGTTAAAACGAAATTTATTTTAACAGTTAAGAAAGTAGAGGTTTTTTGGTCTAGTATGGTTCAGACTGGTCGAGTATTGTTCAGACCTTTGGTAAAGTATGGTTTAGACTGGAAAAATAGGTCGAGTACATGTCGAGAATGGGTCAAGACTGTTTCAGATTGGTCGAGTAATAGTTCAGACTATTTTCAACGGCAAAGGTAAGGGTCAAGTACGATTCAGTACAGTCAAGTATGGTTCAGACTTGGGTCGAGTAATGTCAAGTAAAAGTCAGACCAATTCAGACTGGTCGAGTAAAAATCAGTACAGTCGAGTACAGATATAGGCCATTTCAGACTTGAATGGTTTGTAGTGCATGTACTAACAAAAACATATTGGTAGTAAATGTCCATTATAATTAACTGATGTTTCACGTATTGTCGCTGCTCGACTAAGATACAAGTGATTCATTAGACCACATGACAATTAATAGCACACAAATTCTTGTCGATATTATTGTATTGAATGTGCATAAAATGTTTGCTTCATTTGGTTTGGTAAACAACAATAAATCATTGCAGTTTTGATTTAAAAAGGGACGAACGATACCAGATGAACATTCAAACTCATAAATCGAAAAAAAACTGACAATGCTATGGCTAAAAAAGAAAAAGTCAAATCGACAAAAGCAGCACACAAAACACAACATAGATTACTAAAGACTAAGCAACACCAACCCCACTAACAACTGAAGGGGTTTCAAAGGTGCTCTGGAAGAGTAAGCAAATTCTGCTCCACATGTAGTACTCATGTTAGTACAAATCGGATAACAAGTCTAATTCGGTAGGTAACTTTGAATTTTCGTAAATAGGGAACGGAATTGTAGTAACGACATTATGAACATATCCGCTATCATCTCTGAAACGAATAACCCATAGCGGTCGACCAACTCGTGATGGCGTCCGTAAAATTTACGAAGGGATGATTTCAACTGCACCATTCGGAACTATAAATTTAATAGATTCCTTGTTAGCAGCAACCCTCTATCAAGAAAATGAGAAAATGAAATAAAAGGTCGGGAATATCATATCAATTGGGAGATATATACTCCGTATGCAGGCGCTGCTGAAATGTTGCTACATTATTGTTGTTATTTGTAACCATATAGAGAACTTTCAGTGATCAATACAAGAAACAGGTGGATGATTATAAAGGAAAACTCAAAAATATATAAATCAAGATAAACCTATAACGCCGTGTCAAAACACAAGCAATGACGAAATGTAAACACAACATAGAAATTCAGAAGCGAAGCAACATAAACCCAAGAAAGAACATCAGACACGGAGAGCCTGCTCAACTACTGGTGCTGGTCATGTAAATGATGATGCTTGATGTCATAATAGAGCAAGAGAGGACAAGATTCATTATGATAATGTTAACTTATCAGTGGTCATCTGTGACACAGATTTTCCATAAAGTTTTGATTTATATTTAATATAAAACATTTTTCTTTTTCTCATAAGCGATTTCACTGCAATATATTCTGATGTGACATGCGTAATGCGTTATATATCGGCTCTGGTGCTCGTTTGATCGAACAAAGTTAACTCCTATATTTAAGTTTGCCAACCTAGTAAAAGGAATACAAGATAATTTACCCCTATCTGTCAAATTAGCTGTTTAATAAGTATCTTAACAAAATGCTTGAAGACAAGTGCTCATATTCCATATCACTTAACAAACAGAAAAAGTAAATGGTTCTTTGAAAGGAAATTTACTCTGATGTGTTGGTGCAAATATTATCATATGTTGTTTTGATGACGATAATCAAAAACCTGCCCCAACAAACATGAAAACAAACAAACAAACATCAATGAATTTCAGCAAAACTATGCAATTCAAACTTTAAATAGGTACGGAACAAACCCGCAAAACGGGGAACTATTCCCCAACTGAATAACAATCTCCTAACTAAGTTATCTATAACTTGGAAGTGCTGATTATGCTATTTTCTTAGCTTTTTCTTTACTATAAAAAATGACAAAAAAATGAAGAAAAAAGAAACAATTGTGAATTTTCACAGGCTCCTAGCATTTTCGTAAATGATTGAGGACTATTCATCCTTTGTAACATTTGCTGCATTTTTATAAGTATGTGCCATGATAAGTATAAATTGACAAACATTTTACAACAGTAGAAAAGTATTCTTCTTTATGGGATAGTTATGCATTACGGAAATTATCCCCCTTTTGTGGGTTGTCTCCATCCTGTTGTATAAAAGATCATCAAAATCTGATATAAAATCCTTGAGATCATTAAAATATTGAAATGTTTAACGCCTGAAATGTGAAATTTCACTAGATATAAATAAATAAAGTCGTGATCAATTTGTATACGGTACCGGACATGCTTTTAAATAACCTTCAACATCCATGACAAATTTAAATTAAACTAAAAGGATATACATATATTTATGTCAAAAATTATAAATAATGTTTAAGTTATCGTTTTATTTCATTGATAAGTACAGATAGATGAATACGAAACACACACACACAACACTAGCATTGAAAAAGCAAGTGATAGTCAGGTAAGCTTGAAAAGAGATACTTATATTTTGGTCAAGTATTCAATGACACATAAGTACACTCCATGGTTAACTTTGCTCTTTTAAATTCTTTCACATTCCTTCTGCTTTTTAAAGATTGCTGTTCTCTGTTAATGTTGCTTATTGTTGATAAATATATTCTTGTTTAAATCTATGTTTTCTCATTGGTAACCATACCAAATCTCTTCATTATACATCAAACTTTAACGCACCATTCTAAACATAGGAACTATGTAAGGACCATGTTTGATTTAATACCAAACTTGACTCTAACGAAAACGTAGAAAGAAAAAAAAGAAAAGAAATATCAAATTTTATGCATTTATTTCTTTAAATAGGAAGTAAAAAGTAAAAGTGCACAAAAGCACGCGACGTTTTGCGCGGTGAATATCCTTTTTCCGCAGGTGAATATGCTTATTTATTCATAATCCCATTTATATAGAAAAACCTACTAATATTTTATCAATATGGAATAATTAAAATGATTAACACTTATTTGATGAAATTATAATATATTCAATTTCGTTTTAACCTAAGAAGTGTAGGTATCATGATATCATGAATGAAATGAAACCATATAAAACTATAAAAACGAGAATTTATTGTATTATTCTATGTAAATCGTTTTTTCTACCAACTGAAATAAATTGCCGTACGTAAAATACATGCTCATCCTGTTACCGGTATTGGATTAACAGTGAAGTATATAAGTTATTTTCTTAATTCACTCTTTTCAACCGAAAATAAATTATTTATATACATGTACTGTAGGCTCCTTATTTTCTAACAACACCCTAATACCAACGACGACAAATAATACCCATGTCTCAATTATTTGCAGTGTTATTGTTTCTGTATTAATAAAGAAAAACACCATATAGAGACTGTCAGGTGCGGTGACCATCTTCATAATTTATTAAACACATAAAACACAAGACAAATGTCTTCAAATAGTTTTTCCAACTAATGGTATCAGACAGTTCATTCAAATAATACACAATGGCATCAGTTTTAACATACGATCTGCAAAAGAAAAGCGCATAATTAAAATATGAACTCTTACTACATATATATAAGGCATGCACTGTTATACTGAAGATTAATCTTCCTATACACGTATACACTACATTTTGTACTCGTTAGATGGTCTCCACGCTTGTCGATAACTTTTCTCGTGCACGCACGACTTTAAATACTATCGGAACTTCTTACTCTATTGTTATTACAATTATCCCGCATCCTGAACTGGAACATTCATACGCCTGTCGTAAATAAATATATTACATGTATATCCCTGTGAATGTGGAACTATTCTTTGGTGAAGTCAAACTGAGTATATCAAATCAATTTAACATTGTGGAAGGTATGGTATGTTTCTGGCATAACAAATTAGAGATTTAAACTCAATTAAGGGTTATAGCAACATTCCCATAAGGACCTAGTTGAACATTTCAGTGTTGCTGCCTTTTTTGTAGATCTTTTAGAAATGAACTATGTTGATATCTAACATTTCTCAATCTTTTATAGTTGCTGAAAAAAACAACGCACCTTAAAAGGGCAATGAACCATTCTATGAGCAACACTTAACAATTTCGGTCATTCAAATTTATATGTGGATACATGCGTAGCCGGGCCATGACTGGTTATCTAAGAGTTGGACATTTCATAAGTAAACTATAATAAGAGAACATTTTAGAGTTTACTGTTCTTAATTTTCTATAAATAATGTCATACGACGGAGCCGTCTTTGTTACTATTGCTGTTCCATTAACCTTGAAATAGTGACCAGCATTATAATACAAAGTTAGAAGATGGACTGAATATTCAGTTGGTGGGTGAAGGGTGTTGCGAGAGTTCCAGACTTCCAAGCACTCTTTTAATACCTTCGTTGGACATCTTAGTATACAGAGAGGTAATCTAAAACGATACAGGGATTGTTTCAGGTTCGAGAGGGTCCAGGGATTTCTTTTCTTACGACAGTGTGTAGTATTTTGGAATTAGTATTCGTCAAAATTTTAAATTTTAGATTAAAAAATATACCAGTTTAAGCGTAATAGTGTTATTCATTTTTGATGTATAGATACACAGCCTCTACTGTAATAATTAAGCCTTGAAGGTCGTCAATATTTTGATTATGATACTTTTTTTAAAAGATCTTATCAATAAAATATCGTAAAATCATTTTTTTCCCTTGTATTCGCAATATTTCACTAAGATTTTGTTGTTTTTAAAGGTTGAAAATTAGACTAAATAAATCTTTTTCAAGCATCATTTATTTTTACAATTAGCGACATAGTAGTATTGAATATATTTAATTCGATAAAAAAGAATTTTCTATAAACTTCGAAATCTGACAGAAATCTGGAGGACCAAAATGAACATGACAGTAAGAAAACATATAGGCCCCTGTAGTTTGAACGCATAGAGAAAGACATTGCAAATAATATTGTTGAAAATATTGCTAAAAAAAACACTGATACAGTTGAACAATTAGTGAACATGACTGGTTAAAAGAGCCGATAAGGTTTAAATATGATGGTTAAAAAATTATTTTTAGATAACTGTATGCAGAATTTTAACAAGACACTATTTTAGAATTAGAAAATGCGTATGTAAGATCGGCAGCATGCCGTTTACTGGTGGTAAGCGGGTAGTCGTAAAGTTAGTCAGCAGACAATGGGCGACAACTCTAGAGATACATTTACTTTTCTCATTTTCGTGTAATAAAAGGTTTATTTGAGCCAAACCGCTTGTCTCGTACACACTAATCGTGAGTGCCTTGATATAGAAATAAAATTGGATACATAAAATAATTTGAATTTTCGTAAAATAGTCATTCTAAAAACAGTTCCTGTTAAGTTTGGTGGAAAACAAGTCCGTAAAATGTCGCCTTTTTTATTTTTCATCCAGCTCAGTGTATATAAAGTGCGGATCCTAAAATATCATTTTTACTGTATATGCCATAAATGTCTAATGTAGAATGATAAATAAACAGACGAACTTTTTTTTACTTTCGAAGAAAATGAAGAAAATTAGTTAAAATGTATATGTTCAGAAATACATAATACTAATAAAACAAAGTAGGAGATGCGAGCGGGGTTTTATCGCGCCTAAAGCCATCCAGCTTTGAAATATATACCAAAATAGGTGAATATTTATGACATTTCACGAACAGTTCGTGCAGGTGCTTTATAACTAACAGGTAAGATGTTGTTGCAGTACAAAATATTCATTTTAATACAATTAATAAAGTTGTATAACGTAGAATATGTTTTGTCATTCAGTTTCTTCATATTTAACTAAATTCCACTATGATGATTTCGTAATGCTAGTCATGTTTACTGTCGAATAATGATACTATTCTTTCATTTTTACTGTGGAGCGAATCATTAATACTGTATATGCGGTGCATTTTCACTGTATAATTTTTTATTTATTTTTTTTATCTATTACAGCTCATTTCTTTAAGCATGTAGAGCAAGACTTTAGTTGACTTGCTTGTTTTTCTTTTATTGGATAATCGTTATGATAACACCCAATTTAATTCAAATATTAAAAATACAGGTTGAACTATCATATGCCTAATCATATTGTTTAAAAATGTCAATCTTATTTACAAAGTTTGTATAAACAATTAAACAAACAAAGCAAGCAAGCCAACCAAAGTTTTGCTTTGCATGCATTATGAAATTAGCTGTAAGGCCTTAATTTAGCCGACTTGCTCAAACAATAGATAAAGTAAGAGAAAGATTTGATAAAATTTAACTTACGGAGGAAAGTTTGGTTTTAAAACACTCTAATAAATTCAATAGAAATAACATTTATTTCAAATGTATTCCATTTAGTTTCTTATAAAGCGTATAGGGATCTTTATCCTTATTTTTTTTTCCATTTCCATGACACTTCACCACTAATTACGTACATCTTGATATAGATTGAATCTTTGTTTTCCCGTTTAAAAGGTTTTACACTGGAGCCATTTATAACTTGCTGTTCGGTGTGAGCCAAGACTCCATGTTTAAGACCGTATGTTTACGTATAATGGTCTACTTTTATAAATTGTGACTCGGATGGAGAGTTGTCTCATTGTCACATACGACATCTATATATGGCTCAAAAACGAAACGAGACGGGATAAAAAGGTATAAAAAAATCCACACTACTTTTTTAATATATGTATAATGGGCTTAATATAATTCAGAATAGAGTAAAATAGTGGGTCGCATTTGGGTATAAGCGTGACGCCGGATTGCCGATTTTTTGCAAGCGTGACAGTCGAAAGTCAAATGATTGTGTTGTGAAAAACGAGAAATGAAGTCTAGCGGGACACAGGAATCTGCCAAAACAATAAGCGGAATACGGGAATCTGCCAAAACAGTAAGCGGGATCCGGGATCAGAACCCCCCCCCAATGAGACCCCTAGAATAAGATATTTGTGTATATCAATCCTATTGTTACAGTCATGCCTTTAATAACAAATGTATCCGATGCATGCATTTTTTTATATTTTTGGTCCCTTTTTCAATTTTGAGGGGTCCAAATTTAAAGAACAAAGTCCTTTAATATAGATATTTGGGATTCGTTGACATGCTGAATCTAACCGTGTATCTAGTTTGGGGATTTTTTGTCTAGTTGCTGAAACAGCCCACATAGAGTTCCAAAGGGTCTAAAATCAACAAAAATGAATTGTAGCAATCATTTCGTGTACAATAACCCAAATGTGTATGGTTTTACCTCTGCGGTAGTATCCATTCGCGGATCTAGAATTTTTCATTTTGAGAATCGCTTTTGTTACAAGTTTGAAAAGCTATATATTTGATGAAGAATGAATGAGGAGTTTGTATTTCAATTTGAAAATACATGTATCATAAATCCTAAAGTCATCAACTAAGTTTTTTCGTTTGTTGCAAGTGCATTTATCACATAATTCTACAATAAAAATTCCTCGCATCTTTGAAAATTCTACATTAATAATGACTGCACTAACAGTGATAATTCATCGCATCTATAGCTAAAATGGATCGCTTTCAATAATCGATATGCTATATTATGATGCTTTTATAACACTTATTTGAACTTTAATGCTATGTTTGTATATTATAAAGACATATCACAATGAAAATATGTTAAAACTTATCTTCAAATCACTTAACTTGATATTTTCAAAACATAAACAAATACAGTTTTCCCATGATCCTTTATTCTACAATAGACATACCCGCATATAACAGTAAAAATGAACTAGCTGGATTCGCACTTTATATACACTGCAGCTGAAGACATGCGTGTTCTAATTGCTGATACTGACATTGTTGATATGAATGTTTTAATTTTGCTATATGCCGATGATATTGCGATAATCATGCCAGACGAAAATAGTCTTCAAATGATGTTAATCTGAATTAGTTCTTGGTGTATGACTTTGAAGGTCCAAAACGAAAATTATACATTTTCGTAACGTGTAGCTCCGAGAACAGATTTTATAATTTCAAATGTGGTCTATTGGCTTTGAAAATGCATACAGATATTTAAATGATTCGAGAGATAACTAAATCCACACGACGGGCGCTTTAGATAGTATACATTTTTTTAAATTCTTATCATGTGGAAGAATATTATTTACACAATAACTGGACAGAAGTTCAAACGATTGAAAACAGGGCATTATGACCCTTCATGGGATTTTCATCAAATGCGTCGAATATAGCGGTTTCAGGTGATATGGTTTTAAAACATCGAACTCAGCCTAACTTTTAGAAATGTACAGTCTATATTTGAGTGTGCGATAAACCTGGCACTAGAATGGCATACACGGTACACATGGGGGGAATAAATACCGATCTTGGGACAACAAATCTTATGAGATAGTGCATACACTTGGCATAATTATGATATTAAAATAGACATACAATCTATGACATTAAAACCAATTTATATGAAATTGAAAAACAAGAATGGGCTGAAAAATTGTATGAAGATAGAAATGAACCAAATGGTAACAGTTTACGTACTGATTGACTGTTAAAAATGAATAAGTGGCATGTCCATATTTGAAAAATGTAAATGATAGACATACGTATTTTATCTAATTTTAGAAGTGTTGTCAATAGAGACAAGTCGTTACATCAAGCCAAACTCTTCACTATTACTAAAAATGTAAAATATCATACAGATGATTGTGTAGAAAATGAAAAATACCTTAAAATGCATTGTGAATGTTATTCAGGTCTGCGATATGATTTTTTCTTTAAAGCAAGTGCAATTTACTCAAACTTTCTGACATCAGACTCGGACATCTCTTTAACTGAATTTTAATGTGCGTATTGTTATGCGTTTACTTTTCTACATTGGCTAGAGGTATAGGGGGAGGGTTGAGATCTCATAAACATGTTTAACCCCTCCGCTTTTTGTTGCGCCTGTCCCAACTCAGGAGCCTCAGGCCTTTGTTAGTCTTGTATCATTTTTAATTTTAGTTTCTTGTGTACAATTTGGAGTTTAGTATGGCGTTCATTATTACTGAACTAGTATATATATTTGTTTAGGGGCCAGCTGAAGGACGCCTCAGGGTGAGGGAGTTTCTCGCTGCATTGAAGACCTGTTGGTGACCTTCTGCTGTTGTCTGTTCTATGGTCGGGTTCTTGGCTCTTTGACACATTCACCATTTCCAGTCTCAATTTTTGTTAACCATAAAAAATACTACGAATCTACACCGATACCTTAGATAGACTCTTACAACAAATAACGTCTCTGGATTCCTCGATTTATATTAATTTTGTTATTTAGTATATAATGTGGTACATGTTTAATTTGCTAAACTTGACTTTTAATAACGATTATTTCTTTGTAGAATTTTGTATGGAATCAAAGGTAACAAAAGCCCTGCTTGTTTGTGGATTTTTACTTATTTTTTTGTGCATGCTCAATTTGGTACCATTGTTACCTGATAAACAGAATAAGGACCATAAAGAAAGGTGTTACAACGTGATGAACAACAGTAAACAGATAATTCCACGTCATATTCATCAGATTTATTTTGATATGGAGGGAAAAGATATTCTAAATAGATACCAATTTGCACGGAAATCTTGGCTGAATTTATGTCCAGGTTTTAGATACACTCTATGGGATAAACCAATGGTGGATAACTTAGTCCGGGAAAATTTTCCTAGTCTTTATCAGTTATATTCAAGTCAGCCTGAATGGATTAGTAAAACAAACATTGGCCGGTACATCATAATATATAAATTTGGTGGAATATATGCTGACATAGATATGGAATGCATACAAAATATTGAACCACTGCTTTCAAAAATTTATAACCAGAAAGATAACTTCCTTCTCCATAGGGGAGATAACTTCGATCGTATTGCCATTGATTTTTTTGCTTCAACTGCTAATCATCCTTTGTTGGCACATGTACTTTCTGGTTTGCCTGAAGCAAGCACATACTGGTACCTACTACCTTACCTAAAAAACATGTTCACAACTGGGACACCATTTTTCAACAATTGTTATAAGAGTTTTCAAAACAAATGCCAGTTGTTTGAAATTTCTTACAAAAATGAGTATGTGAATCACCATCGGGCATCGTCGTGGCACAGGTGGGATGGTAAAATAATAAGTACAGTTTGGTTCCAACGCGGATTTTTGCTAAAAATAGTTACTTTTGTTTTTCTTGTTTTAGCGTTCTCTGTGGTTTTCAGAAAACGAAAGTATAAGAGAATGAAGGTTCGTGTATTCCTTAGACTGATTAACCTAACAGAAAGAACTAATTATTAAAATAGAATAGAGAATAGAAAGAATATTCTACATGTTTTAATACATCCTGTTTCCACTTTCGCCATCTGCACTCAAATGCTTGATCCGCCCATGTAAATAGCAATTACTAATGCAATTATTGAGATTTGACATAGTTATATAAGTTATATTTCCGCTGATTTTATTGATTTGTAAACTCGGTAGATTTATTCAAAAACGCAATCTCGGACAAATCAAACACAGCATTCAGTTTGTAGGTAAATTGTCCCGTGTTTATACATCCTGTTTGAAATTCTGTAAAAAAGAAAACAACCTGTTTCACTCATATTACTGTTATCTTCTTTAAAAATTAAAGTGACAATTACTGGCATATGCTATGTATACATGTATGTATGAGTGTGGACCATGGATACGTAAATGAGACCGGAAATAAACGCCACAGAAAAAGCACAAAGATATTTATACAGATCGATATAACGTTGTTATAACACTTGACCCAGTGTATACACCAATATGTTCAAAAAGAAAACATGCGAAATTGTTAACTACAATCATTCAAATATGAATAGAGGTTATAAGTAGGATAAAATGGAATGGTTTTTGGTAGTTTTCATAAACTACCTGTTTACAAAACTCTGAATTTTTCGAAATACTAAGTATTTTCTTATTACCTTAGCCGTATTTGGCACAATTTTAGGGAATTTTGGGTCCTCAATGCTCTTCATCTTTGTTCTTGTTTGGCTTTATAAATATTTTGACCTGAGCGTCACTGACAAGTCTTGTGTAGAAGAAACGCGTTTCTGGCGTATTAAAGTATAATCCTGGTACCTATAACAACAATTGATTTTACCAATATGTAAAATTCGTTTATCTCCTCAAATGGTATGAGCTATAACCATGTGTCAATCTATTGAAAAATAAAGGACTTCGAAAGAAGAAGATGATTCGTTTTTCACTAAATGCATATGAAATATAATACATCATTTTTAGTCCACAACAAAATTGTTAATAAATTATCAAGTAAGCACACAATGAAAACACAATTTGAACATCTATACTAAATAAACAGCTGCGCCATGAGCGCATGATACGCCCGACGTCTTGTGTGGAAGTTTTATGCAATAATCATAAATAGTTTCTGAGAAAGTTTTCTTACAAATATCATTAAAATAAAATTTTGAATCAAACCAAAAAGTATACAGATCTTTAGATTAAACAGTTGCGCCATGAGCGCATGATACGCCCGACGTCTTGTGTGGAAGTTTTATGCAATAATCATAAATAGTTTCTGAGAAAGTTTTCTTACAAATATCACTAAAATAAAATTTTGAATCAAACCAAAAAGTATACAGATCTTTAGATTAATATAACGAAGAAGTGTGTACAGTTTCAAGCAATAATCATAAATTGTTTTTGAGATACAGCGCGACATGTAAAAAAAACACTCCCCTTTTTTACAAAATACTCAATAACTCAAAAATAAAATTTTGAGTCATCACCAAAAAGTATACAGATCTTTAGATTAATATAACAAAGATGTGTGTAAAGTTTTAAGCAATAATCATAAATCGTTTTTGAGATACGGCACGACATGTAAAAACCCCCTCCCCCTTTTTTACAAAATACTTAATAACTCAAAAATGAAATTTTGAATCATCACCAAAAAGTATACAGATATTAAGATTAATATAATTAAAAAGTGTGTAAAGTTTTAAGCAATAATCAAGAATAGTTTTTGTATGGCGTTCATTATCACTGGACTAGTATATATTTGTTTAGGGGCCAGCTGAAGGACGCCACCGGGTGCGGGAATTTCTCGCTACATTGAAGACCTGTTGGTGACCCTCTGCTGTTGTTTTTTATTTGGTCGGGTTGTTGTCTCTTTGACACATTCACCATTTCCATTCTCAATTTTATTTGAGATACGGTGCGACATGTGAAAAAAACACACCCCTGTTTTAGTTACAAAGTGCCGTAACTCATAAAGTTTAAATCTTATTTTCATCAAAAAGTATACAGATCATTTGACCATCATAAAAAACAACTATATTAAGTTTCATGAAATTTATATAAGTCGTTCTCAAGTAACGGTGCTACATGTTTACGCCGGACAGACAGACGGACGGACAGACAGACAGACAGACAGACGGACGGACGGACGGACGGACGGACGGTACGAAGGACACCGGACATTTGTATACCTGAATACGTCCCGTCAAAATTTTGACGGGCGTATAAAAAGTAAACAAAAATATCGAACTCCATGGTAAATTCAGAAAAAGGTATATAGATATCAGAAGATGTGGTATGAGTGCCAAAGAGACAACTCTCCATCCAAGTCACACTTTTTAAAAAAAATTGTCCATAAACACTGACAAAATTGAACATAAGGAGTATATAAATAATATACCGTCCATGTTTCTGACTTTTAATAGGCACTTTTTAAAGACAATTTCGGGTTAAACCTGGTTTTATATTTAGCTTAACTTCACAGTTGTATGCATGACAGTTGTTCATAGTTTCGTTATATTGACAAAATTGGATGAGCAAATAGAGAAATCAGACATAAAAGCTTAATGTGACTATGATTGGATCCAGCACCAAAATCTGTGTAAACATACATCACAGACATAATACCCAACAGCCTAAAACTTAGTGATAAAACATGAATAAATATGAAAAAAAACGACGCTAACAAAAACGTTGATATAGTAAATAGGAAATTCGATTAAGACGCCAATAAACAACTTTTTTGTAGTTGATGGTAGATTGACAATAACACACAATTTGGAGTTTATAGAAAAAACGTTTATAGTCGATCGTTCGAGATTTTGGCATTGTGACAAAGTCATATTTTCCTCTGACATTTAATGACCTCTTTACACTAAATCTTTGGATGTTGGATGTGAACGGAAGTAAAATGACAAAAATACCGAAATCCGCGGAAAATTTAAAACGGAAGCTATTCAAATGACAAAATAAAAAGCTCACACAAATCAAACGAATTAATAACAGCTGTCAGATTCCTGACTTGGATTAATCCTGGTTTAATAGCTAGCTAAACCTCTCACTTCTATAACAGTGGCATTAAATTTCAATATATTGACAACGATGTGTGAACAAAACAAGCAGACATAGCAAGTAAAGATGTCAATAATAGGGGTACTGCAGTCAACGTTATGTTATATTCTTAATCCCTATAATAAAATAAACAAATGTGTCAACAAAGAAAACAAAAAGGCATATACTTTTTCAACTGATTTTTATAGTTCGTTCTTATGTTGTACTGTTATACCACTGTCCCAGGTTAGGGGGATGTTTGGGATCCCGCTAACATGTTTAACCCCGCCGCATTATTTATGTTTGTGCCTGTCCCAAGTCGGGAGCCTTTAATTCAGTGGTTGTCGTTTGTTTATGTGTTAAATATTTGTTTTTCGTTCATTTTTTTTTACAAAAATAAGGCCGCTAGTTTTCTCGTTTGAATTGTTTTACATTGTCTTATCGGGGCTTTTATAGCTGACAATGCGGTATGGGCTTTGCTCATTGTTAAAGGCCGTACGGTGACCTATAGTTTTTAATGTCTGTGTCATTTTGGTATTTTGTGGATAGTTGTCTCATTGGCAATCATACCACATCTTCTTTTTTATATATAGACACAGCAAATTTAAAACAAAATACAAAAATTCAAAAATTTACCATAGCACCATAGCACAATGATACAATAACGGTATGTAAAAGTAACGAGCAAGTTCAAATGGATAATACCAATAATACTATAATTTATAGTAAAAGTAATGTTTTACAGTAACATTTACGATGAATAATTAACACAATGACGGGAGTGAGTTGGGAAATGTAATCCCATATGCTGGTTAAGTCAATATATTGCTATTTAGGTGGTGGAAATGGATAATTTCAATATTAAAATCGTCTCGTTTGTCATAGATTCTGGTAATGAGATTACAGCTTATGTCGAATTCGGACTGATGATTTAGTCTTAGATACATGTTTTTTTTTAAATTAATTATAATAGTCTGTGTTTTTGCTAGATGTTTTTTTCGGATTTGTCTAAGGGAAAAGGGATGGGTCATTTACAGATGTTTAAACCCCAATACATTCTATATGTGCATTTCGAGAACCTGTAATTAAATGGTTGTCGTTGGTTTATGTCTGTCATATTTGTTATTCATAAATTGTTTTTTTATGAATTAGACTGTAAGTTTTCTTAATTGAATTGTTTCAGATTTTAGTTTTCTAAATTCTTTCTTATTTTCCATGCGGGGGCCTATAATGCACTCGACTATATAATAACAATAATATACAATTACAGTCAAAAAGATAGACGCTGTCCACTATTCTAATGTTTAAAATGAACATAGTTCTTGACCTGCATATAACATCCAAAAAGATTTTGTCAAGTGTTGCATTTCACTACTATCTATTTTTAAGGTATAAAACCACTTATTCATAGCCCTATTGCTTTCTATGTAGTTTTCTGCAATTTCAAGCGTTAATGGCTACTATGTCTTAAGTTCAAATAAAGTGACAGTTATTTCATGTCAAAACTGTACCTTATCCTGACTTGTGCTGAAAAATCGACATACCTTTACTGCATTATATTAGAACATAATTATTATCTGTTGAACAGTAAATAACTAAAACGTAAAACATATTGCTTTGTGCATGACATTTGTTTTTAAATTTCTAAATATTTTGGAATTAAATTAGCTCTCGGAAAACTAAAATAAAAGCAGACGGACGGACGAACATAATTATGCATCGAAATAATGTTGTTATTTTTTCAAGACAATAATATGTTGTTTATATATTTTTTTTATTATGGTTTTCAATTCCTTGAGATGTATGTAATTTTATATTTTAGATATCTGTCCGTGGTGACCATATTCATCGATAATCTTTAGTATTATTCGCGAGGTTTTAATACCCCGATATGAGTACATTTTGTCATCAAGTGAGCTTAGTTTATATTGATTCTGGCGTTTAATCGAAGATTATCTCCAAAAAGTGAAGACAAATTCTCATATAACGTAGTGAACTTACGGTTCAGGATATCTTCAAAACAAAATTATCTGTTTTATATATTTTTTTCAAAACCGACAAACATGGACGTCTACAAATTAGAAACTATGATAAACGTGTAGATTCAACATTCAAAGTTATTTATTTTTGTTTTGATACTAATATCATACCCTCTGATCTACCGTATGGCGTTTTAATATAAATATCTTAATTAAAATGTTTCGATTGTGAATGTTCACTCCATACAGACTTCATTAACCGATATAACGTGTTTCATATCACTATCTAGACGTTTCACCGTCTTTTGGAGTTCAATATTTTTGTTGTTTTACATTTATTATCAAAAAAGTAACCCAGGTATATATAATGAGTGTATATACATTTTTTACAAAATATTTCGATTATAGATAAACGATACAACTGTTATTTAGTACCTATAATGTATATTGTTAGATGTCCCGATAGACGTTACGCACCTTTAACCCTTTTGTTTTTTAAAGTTTTTGTAACTGTTTATTGTGTAAAGACTTCCTTGTTGGACTACATAATTATACTATTAACCGTCATTTATGACCTAGTAACTGTAACGTTGGTTTATCGTAATTATTATATGATCGATTAGTCATTTTGATATTTTGGAGTATAAAGAAAACTGACAGAGGTATTGCTTTTTTTCTTAATTATTTTATGTTTTTGTTCGTCTGAAACATATTTTTAACATTTAAATATAATAAAATACTGAATAATTGATTTCCTACGTACTATTGATTATTTTAAAATTCAAAATTACTTTTCGTGTTTTCAATACACATCTTAAAATGCATTCGCAATTTTTCATTAAATCCTAAGAGAGTTAAATATCTAAACAAATTGTACAGTTAGGTTTAATATTCAACAGGGTTTGGTTGTAACATCTATCTCTATATAAATATATATATGTATGTATGACATACAATAATCCTGATATTTTACAAGCTGCATCAAACTTATAATTACCATAGAAACAGTTGCAAATAATCCATACATGCTTATTTGCCCATTTTTTCCTTTCTAATAAGTGTTCTATTTCCAAATAGCAATTGAAACAGTTATATTTTTTTAACTTTGTTTTTGGCAGCCTTTTTACTAGTTTTTGGTTGTCAATCAATCCGTTAAGAGGGATTGAAAAACATTTAAAACATAATTACCAAACTCTAAGGCAAATTAATTAAAAGCACAAGTAAAAACAGAAACACAAATGTTAAATATGACTTAGCACAGGGATTTATGAAGAACATGGTGGATTAAACCTTGTTTTATAGCTAGCTAAACTTTCCATATGTATGCCAGTTGGTTCTAGTTCCGTTATGTTAAAATAATTGGGTGAGCAATTCAAATATTGAAAACGGTTGTCGACATAAATCCTACAAAACATATTTGCAATCCCGATGGATCTAACGAAGGCCTTTGATTGATTTCTATGTGACTTGATTTTTTAAGACTTTAAGAAGCTTATCTCAACCAGTCATATATATAGTACAAAGAAAAACTTGTAATAGAGAAACTAATGTGTTTAAATTGGTCTACACGTTTTTATTAGAACATAAATACAACTCCGGGATCATCTTCATTTATTAAAAAATCTTCTACAGCTTTTTTTCCGTATTTTTTTTTGGGGGGGGGGGGAGGTTGTGAGGGGGGTGGCGATTGTTCGCAAGTATGATGTGTGGTTTATAGATCAAATGAGATGATAATATCTAATCGGTATCATGCTTATGATAACAAAAATCCGTTGTAAGTTTTATGCAAAAATACTGTAATTTATTGGTTTTCTGTTCATACATTGCAGGCTAATTTTTTTTATATGCGAGGACATATCAGAAGAGACAAAACGGCTTGACAAAGAAATTGTGTTTGATTTAAACAATTGTATAGCATAATGAAGTTTGTTGGAAGGCGTCATGAAAGTCTTCAAACTGAATTTTAATTTGTTTAAAATTAGTTAAAAGGTTTTACATATATTTGAAAAAAAAACAGATAACGTTAAAAGTCTGCAAGGTCATAACATGTGTTTTACACAGGGAATAGGCGACCATTTTGAATTTTCTGTGACACTCGCAGGAAAATTTAATCAAAACATATGTTTTCATCGTGTTGTTTCTAATGATTTTAAAACTTTAAATATATTTTTGGAAAAATTTATCATGCTGTCACTAAAATCTAGATAAAAGAGTTACAATGCCCTGAAGACATCCAAATCATTCATATATCTGCTATCTTAATAAAATACTCCACATAATTAAGGTCTTTCCTTTTACTAAAGGGAAAGACCTTACTGTATTTCTTCTGATTATTATTATTATTATTAAGGTCTTTCCTTTTTCTATAAGGAAAGACCTTACTGTATTTCTTCTGATTATTAAGGTCTTTCCTTTTACAAAAGGGAAAGACCTTACTGTATTTCTTCTGTTTATTATTATTATTATTATTATTATTATTATTATTATTATTATTATTATTATTCTTCCGCCAAACTTTGACGAAGTTAGCAGCCTTAACCGTAAGACGTGTCGCTTTCATGTTCACACTTTCTATCGGTGTCATGAATATCTATCTGGAACTCACCCTGTTAGTCGAAATATTTTGTCGGTTCGGAGTAATTCCTCCGAAACCCAAAAACCTTGTTATCGTTCCAACACCGTAACCGTTATAGGTAGGAAAAAAACGAATGGCGAAATTTGTTCAGGACCAGACCCCAGTTCTTCTTTACATTTGGATCGAAAAGATTCAACGACTCATTGGTAGGGTTATGCCCCTATGAAAATTAACCGGTGTCGGTTGGCCACCAAAACTCAGAAACCGTAAGTCGTAGACACCTAGGATCTTCACCAATCATCATCAATTCATGTATCTTTGAAAAATACCTCAAGGTCAAATTTGTATGTTGACCTTGACCTTTGACCTAACACCTTGTTATGGGATAATCTCAGAAACCATTATACTTACAGAAGTTTTGAATAGTGGAAAATGTTTGGGTCATTAAGGCGCAACTTTGTTACATTTTGACCGAAGAGATTTGACCTTTCTGTAAGGGGCATAACCCCTGATTTAGGTTTCTGAAAAGACAAAATCAGCTTTTACTATATAACCAAAGGTCCTAGACCCATGGGGTCTTCAGCAATATCATTGGGGACTAGTGACCTTGACAAAGGTCAAAAGATCAAAGGTCAAGGTCATGTCCCATATAGCGAATTATGTGTTTTTGAACTTATTTAAAGGATTTTCAGTGTGTTTTAAAGCTTTTTAAGGTTGACCTTGACCTTTTTAATACATTCTACGTCTATTGGAACATGTATTTTACATTACAAAAGGAAAGACCTCTCAATTGTTCAAGAACAATTGACATTTTAATTATTATTATTATTCTTCTTGTTCCGCCAAACTTTGACAAAATTTCCCTCCGTAACCGTACACCATGTCGCTTTCATGTTCACACTTTGTATCGGTGTCATGAATACCTATCCGGAACTCACCCTGTGAGTCGAAATATTTTGTCGGTTCGGAGTAATCCCTCCGAAACCCAAAAACCTTGTTATCGTTCCAACATCGTAACCGTAATAGGTAGAAAAAAAACAAAGGGTGAAATTTGTTCAGGACCAGACCCCGGTTCTTCGTCACATTTGGATCGAAAGCATTCAACGACTCATTGGTAGGGTTATGCCCCTATGAAATTTAACCGGTGTCGGTTGGCCACCAAAACTCAGAAACCGTAAGTCGTAGACACCTAGGATCTTCACCATTCATCATCAATTCATATGACTTTGAAAAATACCTCAAGGTCAAATTTGTATGTTGACCTTGACCTTTGACCTAACACCTTGTTATGGGATAATCTCAGAAACCATTATACTTACAGAAGTTTTGAATAGTGGAAAATGTTTGGGTCATTAAAGCGCAACTTTGTTACATTTTGACCGAAGAGATTTGACCTTTCTGTAAGGGGCATAACCCCTGATTTAGGTGTCTGAAAAGACAAAATCAGCTTTTACTATATAACCAAAGGTCCTAGACCCATGGGGTCTTCAGCAATGACATTGGGGACTAATGACCTTGACAGAGGTCACAAGGTCAAAGGTCAAGGTCATGTCCCAGATAGCGAATTATGTGTTTTTGACCTTATTTTAAGGATTTTTAGTGTGTTTTAAATGTTTTTAAGGTTGACCTTGACCTTTGACCTTTCAACTATTTAGTCGATATCTCCAAAAGGGTTTATCTTACAGAAACAGTAAACAGTGAAAAATGTTATGGTGACTGAGGCACAACTTTTTTACATTTTGACCGAAAGGATTTGACATATTCTTAAGGGGCATAACCCCCGTTAACGGTTTCTGAAAAGGTAAAATTAACTTTAACTCTTGAACGAAAAGTCCTAGACCCATGGGGTCTTTTACAATGACATTGATGTCCAATGACCTTCACAAAGGTCACAAGGTCAAAAGTCAAGGTCATGTCCAAATTATCGAATTTGTTGTTTTTGTCATTTTTTAACGGTTTTGTGTGTGTTTGAGAGCTTTTCAATGCATTCTACGCCTATTGAAACATGTATTTTACATTTCGAAAAGGAAAGACCTCTCAATTGTTCAAGAACAATTGACATTTTAATTATTATTCTTTTTGTTCCGCCAAACTTTGACGAAGTTAGCCTCCGTAACCGTAAGACGTGTCGCTTTCATGTTCACACTTTGTATCGGTGTCATGAATACCTATCCGGAACTCACCCTGTGAGTCGAAATATTTTGTCGGTTCGGAGTAATCCCTCCGAAACCTAAAAACCTTGTTATCGTTCCAACACCGTAACCGTAATAGGTAGAAAAAAAACAAAGGGTGAAATTTGTTCAGGACCAGACCCTGGTTCTTCGTTACATTTGGATCGAAAAGATTCAACGACTCATTGGTAGGGTTATGCCCCTATGAAAATTAACCGGTGTCGGTTGACCACCAAAACTCAGAAACCGTAAGTCGTAGACACCTAGGATCTTCACCAATCATCATCAATTCATGTATTTTTGAAAAATACCTCAAGGTCAAATTTGTATGTTGACCTTGACCTTTGACCTAACACCTTGTTATGGGATAATCTCAGAAACCATTATACTTACAGAAGTTTTGAATAGTGGAAAATGTTTGGGTCATTAATGCGCAACTTTGTTACATTTTGACCAAAGAGATTTGACCTTTCTGTAAGGGGCATAACCCATGATTTAGGTTTCTGAAAAGACAAAATCAGCTTTTACTATATAACCAAAGGTCCTAGACCCATGGGGTCTTCAGCAATGACATTGGGGACTAATGACCTTGACAAGGGTCAAAAGGTCAAAGGTCAAGGTCATGTCCCATATAGCGAATTATGTGTTTTTGACCTTATTTAAAGGATTTTCAGTGTGTTTTAAAGCTTTTCAATACATTCTACGTCTATTGGAACATATATTTTACATTATCAAAGGAAAGACCTCTCAATTGTTCAAGAACAATTGACATTTTAATTTTAGATATAATCCAACATTACAGATATACAGAGACCAAGACTATCAAATTATGGCAAGTATTCTGTCAGTTACGAGACAACATTTTAATTTTAATATAAAAAGAAGATGTGGTATGATTGACAATGAGACAACTGTCCACAACAGACCAAAATGACACAGACATTAACAATTATAGGTCACTGTACGGCCTTCAACAATGAGCAAAGCCCATACCGCTTAGTCAGCTATAACATGCCCCGATATGACAATGTTAAACAATTCAAACCAGAAAACTAACGGCCTTATCTAAATAAATATTAAAATAAAATAAAAAAAATAAATAAAAAACGAACTAACGAACGAACGAACGAAAAACAATTATGTTACACATAAACAAACGACAACTACTGAATTACAGGCTCCTGAATTGGAACAGGCACATACATAAATAATGTGGCGGGAGTAAACATGTTAGCGGGATCCCAACCCTCCCCATAACATGGGACAGTGGTATAACAGTACAACATAAGAACGAACTATAAAAATCAGTTGAAAAAGGCTTAACTCATCAGATGGACAAAAATAAAGTGAACATGTACGTTTAGCCGGTTGAATGGTTTTGTTTTGTTTTAGATGTCCTCCTTTTGATCTCAATCATTGAAATACAAAGCATAGTCAACCCTAAATTTTAAGTTCTGAAAAGTTTTTTATTGCTGCATATTTGAATAGTGATATTATCCCTTAAATGATTCTATTTTAATTCTATTTACGTACAGCAAGCGGCTAATGGATCGGATCAAGCTCAGCCACCACCATACGACGCTGGACAGAGATTTGTTTCTGTCAATCCGCAAACAGCCGAAGTGTTTATAGTTCCGGAAAACCAATCCGAACTCGTCACAGTGAAGGAAGACAATGGGTAAAGGTTTCATTTACTATAGGTGTTCAAAAGTACAACAGCTGTTTTGAAAAAAATTGACGAAGACTTCAATGTTGGGTCCATATGTTTAAGCAATGTCCTTGTGCAAAAGAAGTTTTGGTAACAAAGTGGAAACGTTTCATTTTTATATAAACAAAATATTAAAAGTTGTATCTAACCAAAACGGTTAAAGGTCTTATCTATCCGATGAGAACTTACTGTGCCCACTTTTCGAATTATTTTATCTCCAGAAAACAAGAATAGATTTATATTATCAAGCAAAACATTTAACTAATTAACTTTAGAAGGAATACAACTCATCAAGTAAGTCATTTTATATATAGGCAATTAGTATTAGTAGATCCTTTGTGCTAACAACTTAAAGTCGTTAGTTCACTCTTTTCAGATGTTTACCTGATACAGATGAATGGAAATGGTATGATTGGATGCTAGCTATTCTCGTTGGAATAGTTATCGTTCCCTTACTTGTTGCTTGTTGCGTGAGTTTGACATAAGTTTTCACTCGTTCAGTCATTGTTTTAACTTTATGGTATAAAATTTTTAAGTATGTCCCTATCTTTTGATCTTATTTATCAAATAAATAGGCCAACATCAAACTAATGAACTAATGAATGTTAAGCCTCGGTCACACCTTAACGGATAGCTCAAACGGACGCCTAACGGATAACTTTTTTTTCAATCCGTTCATGTCCGTTAGACGTCCGTTTTTATCCGTTAGACGTCCGTCCATATCCGTTGCCTGTCCGTTTAGCGTACGTTTTATCCTTTGACGTCCGTTCTGTCCGGTGAAAATTTTGAGCATGTTCAAAACTTTGAACGGACGTCCAACGGATGAAATGTCCGTTGAAAGTCCGGTACTTGTCCATTTCGTTTCCGTTTTGTATCCGTTACGTGTCCGTTATGCATCCGTTGGAGGTCTGGCAGATAAATTCACCAACGGACTTCTACCGGACGTTTAACGGATAAAACGGATGTTAAACGAATATGAAACGGACTTCTACCGGAGGTATAACGGATAAAACAGATGATGAACGGATCTAAAACGGATAAATGTCAATTGAAATTTCGTTTCAGAAATACCAATTATTGGTATGTCAGATTTCTTGAAGTCCATGAATTCTTATTATTCATAATTGATCTTAGAGTAAGGGCACTTCTTCACAATCAAGCAGCTCTTATTCAGGCCAGACACTGCCCTTTGGTGACATTTTGAAGAACAAACAAAAACCGGTTACATAGAAACATTTTGAATATTTATGCGATTTACATGTATTACTATTGTCGCCTTTAATTTTTCCGTGTATCATGTTCATCCTTTTTATCCGGTACGTTTCCGTTAGGTGTCCGTTTTAATTGGTACTCGTCCGTTGGATGTACGTTCGAAATCCGTTCTGTCAGGTACGTTTCCGTTTCTCTTACGTTGCATATGCGGTGTGTGTCCGTAATGCATTCGTTACACGTCCGCTTTATTTGGTCAGTACCTCAACAGACTCCCAACGGATAACAATTTTGTCAACGGACAACTTTTATTTTCATCCGTAAAGCGTACGTTCGAGCTATCCGGTAAATTGTGACCGAGGCTTAAGGTCTTCTCAAGCTATTATTGCTATGGGGTTTTTTTTCGGAACAATTGTTCGTATCAGAAATAAAACTTAATTTGTGTAAACAGAAGTACTACACGAAGGTCAACATTGCCACTGGTATGTAAACTAGTAAAACGATTTCATAGGTTATCATCAAAAGATAAACAATGAAAGGTTATGATCTACATAAATAAAGGCAACAGTAGTATACTGCTGTTCGAAAGTCATAAATCGATTGAGAAAAAACAAATCCGGGCCGTGTCACAAACTAAAACCAAGGGAAACATATGAACTATAAGAGGAAAGCAACGAAACAAGAAACACTTTAGTGCAACAAAAACCAAAAGACACACACAGAAACGGACTATAAGATAGCAACTGCCATTTTTCTAATTTGGTAAAAGACATTTTAAGAAAAAATGTTGGGTGGGACCTGGTTTTGGTGCTAGACACTAAAATGACTATAAAATATTATAGTACAAATAAATGAAAGATCATTCAGGAAACAGAAATACACAAATAAACAGTACAATAGTACATTTTGACATGTTAATAGTTAGCAAAGGTACTACGCTTATAATTTAAAACGCCAGACGCGCGTTTCATCAACATAAGACTCATCAGTGACCTTCAGATCAAAATAGTAAGAAAGCCATACAAGTACAAAGTTGCATGGATGATTCAAAATTCCCAAAAATTGTGCCATACATAGAAAATCCTTAGTATTTAGAATTACTCATACTTTTGCAAACAGTAAATTTAAAAAATGACCATGTTCATGTCAACACCGAGGTGCTGATTAACCGCATAATGAAAACGAACACGTAAAAAAAAACTAGGACAGCACATTAAAACAGCACAACCGAACCACACATTGTCTGTCACACGACTGAATAGCCGCCACAAAAGTGAATTCAGAGGTAAATTGTTTTTAAATAATATAGTTCACAAAGTTGATGGGTATGCACAACACTATATCGCATAGATAAATAAAGGCAACAGTAGTATACCGCTGTTCAAATTATAAATCCATGAACAAAAAACAAAATCGGGGTAACAAACTAAAACTGAGGGAAACGCATGAATATAAGAGGAGAACAACGACACAACACTACAATGTAACACACACAGAAACAGACCAAGCATCAGACAAAATCCCACGAGAATAACAAATATAACATCAAAATCAAATACATGAATTAGGGATAGACAAGTACCGTGACACGTCTTATCGCAATGTCAATTTACTTTCAAAAATAAGAGAAAACAAACGACGCAACGTTAAATTGTAACACACACAGAAACGAACTATAATATAACAATGGCCATATTCCTGACTTGGTACAGGACATTTTTAAAGGAAAAAGGTGGGTTGAACCTGGTTTTGTGGCATGCAAAACCTCGCACTTTAATGGCAATGTTAAATATAACATTGAAATGACAACATAATATTACAGGACTACAATACAAATAAATAGGAGAACGTATTAGACAAAGAAACACATGATTAATGAATAACAAAAAGCATCAGGTTTAAAATTTAATACGCCAAAACGCGCCTCGTCCACACAAGACTCACCAGTGACGCCCAGATATAAAAGATCGAAATCGAAAAAAAGTACAAAGTTGTACAGCACTGAAGATCAGAAGTTGAAAAAGGTTGTGTCAAATACGGCTAAGTTTTTATGCTTGGGATAAGGACATCCTTATTATTTAGAACAATTAATGCTATTGCAAACAGTAAATTTTATCAAATGAATATAACAGATATACATAATGAAACTGAAGTATTAACTCATTACATAAAACAAACACAAATACATAATGAAAGACCAACACAGAATAAACACACCCGACTCAGTCCAGGCCTCAACGCAGTAAATTATGAAAATGACGTCACATACGATGGTGAAAAGGCATTAAAAATTACGTCACATTTGAATATATGAAATTTCTGAAACAGCAGAAAAATGACGTCACATATGAAAAACTATATCTCAAAAGTAAGATAGAATTAGGATTGATTAAAGATTATAAAAATAGAACTAAATACTGATATTGCATTTAAACACAATGCATATTGCAATACTTATTAATAGCAATTAACTATTATAATATATATATGTGCAGTTTGTTATAAATCCAACTTCAAACGTAAATTATCGTACAGATTACGTTGACCAAAATTAAATTTAATAAATGACGGCGGTGATTAATTTTTCTTTCCATAACACATAAATATAATAGAAAAGACGTCAACACATTTGACAAAATCCGATGAGAATTACAAATATAACATTAAACTTTCAAACTAAATACATGAATTTGGGATAGACAAGTACCGTAACCCGTCTTATAGTAATACGAATTCACACTCAGCAAAACAGTCACAATCGAGAATAAGTCACGTTTGGTAATTAAAAGATTAGACGACATAATGACAAACCACAATCTACCATGTGGTAAAAATGTCCTTAGCTAGTTTGGTTAAAGACACATCGTATGGATCCACCGATTCGTGATGGTGTCCATAAAATTTACGGAGTGTCAATTTTAATCTGTCCTCCTCATAAGTTTGTTGGAGAAGTTTCTGCGTAAGTAGCACACTCCTGTATATGAAGTCCGTATAGTGTGAACAAGCACGTGAATAACGTATCAATTGTGATATGTAAACACCATACGAAGGGGCAGATGGTATGTTACTGCTGAGAACCATTGGTGCATTTTTAAAAGTTATCTTACAACGAAACTTTTACAAATGTGATAGTTTGAACGGAAACGTTTTTGACACAATTTGGGTGGAAAAGACTGTTTCTGGGAGAATTACTCGGTTATTAAAATTTAAATAGACCAAACAAAATAAATATATAACTTAAAAAGCTAAACGCAACATATTCTCTACAGATGACTCTTGGATCAAATGCTTTCATTTAAGCAGTTGCACTCTTTCAAAAAAATCACGATTAATTTAAACTAAATCATATCAACCATCACGTATAAACGGCAAATGAAGGTGCTGTTGGAATAGTGCTGTCTCAAAATAGCAAATACACAATATATGATAATCTATATAATCTAATAACGTGCAACACTAAGTAACATTTTGTATCGAGTAGTGTGAATATAGAGACATTTCTTGCAGTGTTTTAATGATAACTCAACACCACTTAAATATCATGGGTCTCTGAATGACTGCGAGAGTACACGTCCAGACGCATTGGGAACTTAAATCCTATACATCTAGTCTATGTGTTAATTGTTAGGTCCAATTTTAATGAACTCAAATTGTTTCATTGTTACCTAGTTGCATCCTTGATAGGCATAAAGTATTCATCATCGGACGTTAAGCAAACAAAAATCAATAAACCACATAACGTTAGCAGTATGTGGAGAGAATTTGATAAACTAAGTCGATTGTGTTTATAAGATGAATATTATTTTCAGATATTTTTCGGAATTTGTATATACTGGGTACCAGAGAAAAATTAGAGGAAGGTGATTATGATTGTTATTTTATATCTATTTTGTATCTTATCGTTTTATTTTCATATATTTTTCGGTGATGTTCATTTCAGATTCTTGAGTTCTTTTAAAAGGAAATAATTTAATTTAGGATGAAACGTGTCTTCTGATTGGCTGACGTCGTTTTGTTTATCAGCCCTTAGACATAATTTTGCGATGTGACTGTGACGTCATCAACGTTTTTTCATGATTTACAAACAGTTTAAAATGAAATTAAGAATTAAACTATAAGAAATGACTGTAATATTTTTTTATGTCTATTCGAAATAACAGAAAAAAATATTACAGTCATTCCTTAAATAAATCATTGTCCATTACTATCTTAAACCTTATGTTTGAATATTTTTTCACTTTTACATTTACAACAGAATGAATGCAAGATGTTCCGTAATCTAATACATCGTCAACACAAAAGTTCGAAAATAAACTGTTTCTTTTCGCAAAATTATAATGCATGTTGAACAGATATTCTTTTGTGCACACTGAATACTAAAAGAAAAGTAAATTTCGATCAAGGCAACCGAAAACAATTACTAGTATTGTGGTGTCAAATCAACATGATAAATTGAGTCTTTTAGTTGCTTAAGCATTGTAAGAATGTCTAACACTCCAAAACAATACATATACGTGTTTGTTAAATTTATGTTAGATTAGATGTTTATGGTCTTATTGAGATTTGATATGTTTTCTTTTTTCAGAATAATTATTTGTTCCAGCACAGAGTTTACACGTAACAAACAAATAATTCATAAACAGTATAGTTACCATGAAAGACTCTTAAATATTTATCGATTGTTTAGTGGTTTGGGTTATATTTGACACGCGTTGACATACTTATTCCTGCCGTTTGACAACACCACCTTTTAATTTGTTAAATTTCGTAACTGCTATGTCGATCTCAACATGACATTCCGTTTGATTGATATACGATAACCATTTGTTTACAGACTGTTTTTGTGTGTTCTCTAATTTCTGGTCAGTGAATAGTTAAAAACATCAGAAAAAAGTAAAATAACAAAAAGTCCAAACTAGGAGGAAAATTCAAAACAAAAAGTCCGTAATCAAATGGCAATATCAAAAGCTCAAACATATCAAACGAATGTAAAACAACTGTCATATTCCAGACTTATTTCAGACATTTTCAGACATTTTCTTATGTGGACTAAACCTGCTTTTTATAGCTATACCTTTCAATTGTATGACAGTGGCATAAACATTCCATTATATTGATAGCGATTTGTGAACAAACAACTAGACATAATGAGTAACACTATCAAAATTTGGGTACAGCAGTCAACTCTGAGTTTTTATCTTAATCAATATGAACCAAAATAACAATTATGTAACATAGAAACACAAAGAGGCAAAGAGACAAAACACATTAACAAAACTGAAATACAATAAAATAGAAATTTACCAAATCACAACAACACAATGACGGGATGTATGAGTACAGCATCACGTCATATGGAACAAAGCAACACAAAAAGGCATATAGACAAAGCACATTAGCAAATCGATGTTTTTACAGCTTATAATTCAATGAGGTTACGCTTATTTTAATGTTTAGTGCTATATTTACATATATACTTGCACACTTTGAATGATGTATACCGTAAAAAAGAATATGATGAACCTATTATTTTGTTACATTATTAAAACATATAATTCTTTACGCAAAATCAATGGAAAGGTATTTGAAGATTTCATAATTTGAAGACAAATTTACAAATCCCGTCCCCTTTTCCCCGTATGAGACATTTCGAATTAGACTTATGATCAGATTAGTACTAAAATGTGTAACATGACGGGTGCTACATATGGAGTAGGATTTGCTCACCCTTCCGACGCAGTTTTTACTGGTCTCGTCGGGTTCAATCTTTATTTTTCTATGTCGTGTATTTTTTTCTGTTGTTTGTCTTTTCTTTTTCTTTTTTTTTAGTAAGGAGTGTCGGTTTGTTTATGAAATTTTATTACGTTCTGTACAAATTATTACCCGTTTCGGAAATATTCATTCAGTAATATTTCGGAATTCAAAAAAAAAAATGCAATATTTTTTTTTGTCATACAAAATTTCAGTTAAAAGTGTTTGCACATCTTCCAAAGAACACAACTTTTTGAATGAGTCTATGTTTAATTATCAAACAACAAACAATTTTAAATAGATTTCGCTGATTTTACGGACAAAAAGTGCATCGCTATTGACATCGAACATATATGTAATTAATGATGCATATACCTTTATATCACAACAATAAACAAAAATAACCAGTAAACCATATTAATAGAATAACAATAAATGGATGAAAATCTAAATAATCCATAACAGTATCACAGCACACGTAAGACAGGACGGAAGTAAAGTCTGCATTGAATAATGAATATATCATAACGTTTTTCTGTCATATGTAGAAATACTGTAAAGGCAATCAGGTTATCTAAAAGAAAAAGAAAACAACAATATTAAGCTGAACTACCCGGTTGAATATACTCACTGAGTGCAAAGGTTCTAAAGGTTTCAGACCACCAATTACTCCCTCCAATTCAGAACGTACATGAAAGTAGGCCTACTCGGACAAAACATAGTGCATTTGATGTCATTGTTTACTTAAAATAACCAACAACAAATTTGCAGAAATGAAACTTTTGGTGAAAGGGAGATTTATTTAGACCATTTTGAGCCAAAATTCGCTTGTCTATGAGTTTGCATTAAGTTCAGGATTAATGCGCTACATAGTACACTATTTCAAGATTTCCAGAAAACCGGGTGTTATTTTGGTAGTACCTGTGTTTTCAAGATCAGAAATTTCTTATAAGACTTTAAACATTGGTTGAAAATTGGCATGTAGAAAGGTGATACATGTACAATTCAGGATATACCTGGTTTCCTTGAAGTTAAACTTTAGGTAAAATATTTAGAAAGCTGTGAAAATTGCAAAATTTGGTTGAACAGATAGGGATTTTTAATTCGTGGTCTGACACCTAAAACAAACAAAAAGGGTTTTTCTTCTTGTTTATTTCAAAACTTCTGGATGTTTGAATTCTCGTATCTCCGATATGAAATTGTTATCAGTTGATTTTGCAATATCACAAGAAACCCAAAATATGAAGCTATTTGTGGAGTGAGCGTAATGCTTCATATTTTATCGAGAAGTTGATATTAAAAAAATACGATTCTAGCCATGAACTGTGATTCGTAACAGTATGGGAACAAGTCTTGTATAAATCGGCAAAATAAGTTCCCAATTACAACTTGTCAAAACACGTTAGTAAAACGTACTTAATTGATGTCGAGGAGTTTATTCGAAACTCCCGACGAATATTTTACACTCAAACAGTGAATAATTCTATTATTTTCATATATTTCATTAACATTATATTTTGCATGTTGAATTTCTTCGGATCCGGTCGTTCAAAAAGAGTTAAAAAAAAAAAGCTTGGTAAAATTGCTGATGTATAAATATAGTGTCTTGTTAAATGTTTGATACCTGCGGCATACAGTGCAACATTCGAGTTCCATTAGGTCACATGAGTATACGAAAAAACAATGTATTACAAATCATGTAATTATGATTATGTTTCAAAACTCTACACGTCCGAGTATACATTGTTAAACAACGTGTTGACACAGGTTTTCAGTATACCAAAAAATCTTATTTGTTTGCTTGTTCCTTGAAGTCGTCCGTAATTGATTGATTCAGTAATTCAGTTAAACGTTTCCAGTTAACATTTTTATTAATCATATTTTTTTTTAAGTTAGCATATTTTTAATTAAGTTAACATGTTTCTTTCTAAGTTACCGTTGTACCTCTATTCATGGGTATTATTTCGAGCAATTTGTTATTCTTGTTTTTGTATTTCATTAATCATATATATATGTAAAAAGTAAAATCACAAAAAATACTGAACGCCGATGAAAATTCAGTCGGAAATTTCCCTAATCACATTGCAAAATCAAATGATAAAACACATCAAACGAATGGACAACAACTGTCATATTCCTGACTTGTTTACTTTATTTGATTTGCTATCGGCAATACAATATATTTATGTATATACGCATGCCTTTATATAGAAAAATAGATGAGATATTAGCGTATATGAAATAATATATTTGTATCCATTTTCTTGTACTTAAAATTCCACTACACGTTAAATAAGCACAATAGATCGATCAATCTTATTCTGAGATTGACCACCGAAAACAATTTTCGCTTCAATAAAAAAGTCCAAGAACTACCAAAGGTTTTCGATTGATGACAGCCACCAAACTAATTATAAGTCAACTTGATTTTGTATTTTGATTGTTCGTTAAAAGTAAAATCACAAAAATCCTGAACTGAGAGGAAAATCAAATCGGAAAGTCCATAATCACATGTAAGGGGTGGATTTCAATATTTCAGATTGTTTTTATGATGGCATTATAATTATACTGGTCGTTAATCCATGATCCGTTTCAAGATCAGGTGATTCCAATATTAATTTTTGATTTATAAATTACGGAATCATTCTAAGGTTTACCCTAATGTTCAACATTATTGTGTTTTCTTAACTTATTTAATTATCCCAGTAAGATGTGGATGTCGGTTTGACACAATTCATTTTTGCCACATGTTAATGAGACATTGGTATTGTGTATGTTTTTATGATACATAGTAAAAGACTGATCTCAAAGACTTTCAATGGATTAATAGCTTGATCTCAATGCAGAATTATAGTTTCCACCACAGCAACAAGTGTGGTACGATATTTCTCTATGTCTCTACTATTTAAGCGCGAGGCTTGCTGATCTTTTTAAATAATTAAAAAATAACTGTTGAGAGTGGAGAAGTATCATAATATACGGGTTATAGTAGTGGAATCTGTTTCTCCAATGATTTTTATCTTTCCTTTTCAGAGATTTGCAAAATGTCATGTTCTTTATATGTGACATCATCAGGCATCATCACTTCTTTCGTGAATCCATAATAGGATGTTCAGAATTAAGAAACCAAGATTAATAATTAAATTTCGTCCAAACTTTATAGCCGAGAACAGATATTTCACTAGTGAGGAGACATATTTTCTTTCACTGATCGATAAATGTGAAAATAACACAAAAAATAGAGACAGTTGTATGCCCTTGTTTGTGTTATATGCCGTTTCTAAATAAAGCTTATTTATTGATTAAACATAATCAATTGTTCAAGCAAGACATGTCAACCGTGTCCAGTTATATTTTGTTACTTTAACTGCCTCGATGTATACAGTATTGTAAAATAACTTTGCTCATTGTTGAAAGCCGTACAGTTCTGTATCATTTTGTCTCTGGTATATACTGTAAATTCAGAAATTATTGCGTTTATTTATTACTGCGATTTTGTCATTTTAGACTGAAATGCGATTGTAATTTTTATGATTTTGAGAAAAATCCTCTTTAATTGATATAATATATTTCAAAATGCGAGTTAAAAATATTCCTATAACATCTCTGTCCCATTTTTCGCAATAATCAAAACCTTGCAATAATTTCAGAATTTACAGTAGTTGTCTTAGTGACAATCATACAACATCTTCTATTTATATTGTGTTGTTAAATAGGTAAGTAGAGGATATTTAAAAAAATCATTTACCGCAATGCCAATTTTCAATTTTAGAGATATGGCAGAAAATCGCATGCAAATGCTTAAAAGGTTCCAATACGATATAATTAATTATTAAAGCTAAATATAAAAGTCTTCATGAGCATCGCTTTGGCTGTCATAAACTTGGACGTTTACGGTTCCTATCAGTTAGTCAATATATGTGTTTTACTCTTCAATAATATATATCCCAGTAAAATAGATAATTTACGATATCTTTTTATATGCCATTAAAACGTAAAAACTTAAATTACTGGTAGTAGATACCTGTTATCGTCCCCTAGCATTAGACAACAGCAAACAATCTGAAATAATACAAAATCGTTGATTATAATTAATCGTTACGCCTGGAACCATGTATATTTCATAAGGGGTAACGCGGGCTATATACAAATAATCTATCAAAGACACCAACAAAAAGATACAGTAGAAATCAAATTTAACAATAACGTTAATAACAGTAATGAAATTGGTGTCTTTGATAGTTCGTCCCATATGCAAGTATAGTAGTATATACTTTTTCGATAATGTAAAAGTTGGGTAAATATTAATACAACGGTAAACACAGAAGGTACATACGACTCCGTTATTTACATTATTCGTTGAGCAGTTAATAAGCTCAAAAATGTTGTTTAATAGGATTTACCTCATACATTAACATAGTGAATTCTGGAGATATAATAATCATATTACATAGATATAGGAAGATGTGGTGTGAGTCCCAACGAGACAACTCTCTATCCAAATAACAATTTATAAAAGTGAACCATTATAGTTCTATGTACGGCCTTCAACACGGAGCCTTGGCTCACATCGAACAACAAGCTATAAAGGGCCCCAAAATTACTAGTGTAAAACGATTCAAACGGAAAAACCAACGGTCTAATCTATATAAAAAAACGAGAAACGAGAAACACGTATAAATACATAAACAAATGACAACTACTGTACATCAGATTCCTGACTTAGGACAGGTGCAAACATTTGCAGTGGGATTAAACGTTTTAATGGCTACATGTTCTCTGTTTTCCGTTCATAGTTTGAAATAATAAGAGACATTTTTTTAATAGTGATAATAACCTTTTGGTTGTGCATTAGTCAAACCATGTGTTCCAGTAGGATATTCAATGGAAATCACAACCCATTTGCCAGTGTTCCGTGTAGCAATATAGGAACTTGATTTTGAGGGAGATGTTCCAGTAAGAAATTATTATATAATGATAATTAACACTTACACCAATGGCCAATACGATTGGTCCCAAAATTATAACGGCTATAACTGCCAAAAGCCAATTCCACCATTTCCAGTCAGTAGTATCAGGCATACATCTGTTATATATTCCGAATAAAGATAAATCAGGTATATTGCTTATTTGTAGAAGTCAATATGAGGGTTTTTTTACACATCGTAGTGGTTTTTAATCAAACAATAAAGAACTATTACCTTATTTTCATTTCAGAATACAAAATCAAAACTCAAAATTTACCGTATTTATATAACGTTAGAATAATACCAAACAAAAACTTCTAAATCACGAAAACACAAAAAATATCCTCACAACAAAACATCAAACCTAGCATTTAAAAATGCAAATTATGAATTGAATTCCCATGAAAATTTTGATAAAGTTAGATAAGTTTTAACATGAAAAGTCAAGTCTGACAGACATTTTACGTCAAAATCTTTTAATTTTACAATTGTGTCAATACCCATATCACTTTTCAAGTAGATGTTGTTTACATGATAATTAAAAGTATTTATTCATATATTAAATCTAAAATCATGTGTATACCTACAAATACTGAAATGCACATACTTAAATGCATAACAAGAAGAAAGTATGCATTAGAGCTTTAAAAATGAATAAAGTTTAAATGAAATAAAATTCTTCGAAATTTTAGAAATTATTTGGGTTGCAAATTATAAGGAGTAGGAAAGCAACTCATAGGAAACGTCCGTTGTCATCAGACCAATCAGAAATGATAGCAGGTGAATAACTAGGGGCGATAGAAAAACTGCAAAAATCAACCTATAGAAATAGCGTTTTAATCTGATTATTTATTTTTTAATAATTTTTCATGATGTTATTTTAGACGTAGCTTTTTCTCATAAAAGCCGTTGGTTATCTAGGGACATCTTAGCTTTTATTTTTTTCTCTGGAAAGAAGGGAGAAATCGCTTATTTTTATATTTGTAAAGGGAATTTCATTTATTTTTATACTTGATGTTTGCTATGTTAGCAATTTGCTCTTGATTTTGGTTTTCACACAAAGCGGCAAGAAAACCACCGCTTCATGATGAAAATAAATTAAAGTATCCAAAACTCTATTGCATTGATATTCATACTGAGTGAAAAAAAATATGAGTTGTTCAGTTGGATTTAAATTCAGCCCATTATTTTATTACATAAGCGAAATTGTTTAGACCTTTTTTAAATGGAGACTTTACAACTTTAACACATCCTTTATGCATGGCGATAAAATTAAGAGATACGGACTTTAAGTTGATGTGTAAGTTTTGACGAGTAATGGAAACATTTGCTATCTTAGTATATCTAGATTATTTTGAGCTTCTTTTTTTTACCATGATGGTGCTAAATCAAGGAGAAAAACTTATGTTTGTCTCATCGTAGTTTCATCTGCTGTTGCTGATAGGTCACTTGAGAAACTTTGATGTGTATACTAAATAAATCAATCAATTCTGTATGAATGTTCATACTGACGTTAAAGTTTCCTGAATGGTGTGACTTTGAATGCAATTTACTCTTTAAACAAGGGTTGGATAAGTATTTAAAACAACTACGTGCATCATGCGTAGATAAAGATGAATAAACTTATTTCTGTTTACCCTTTTTCCTTTACAGTTACAACTTCTGGACGATTCTGGTTAATGACAACTACAGACTGTTGTTGCTGTTGCTGTTGCATCGGTGGTGGACCATACCCTGGATGGGGTGCATAGCCAGCATGAGGATGTGGCGCATATCCAGCGTGAGGAGGGGGCGGATATCCAGCATGTGGATGTTGCGCATATCCTCCTTGGGGAGGCGGTGGTGGTTGTTGTCCTGGTTGATAAGGTGGCGGCTGGTCACCTGCTGGCGGATACTGACCTGGAAGCTAATAAGAAACAAAATACATATTTGATAAATCATGTACATGAATTAATACTCATTATTTTAAAATTCTAGAAATGCTTAATATTATATGTCATACAATCTAGTTGTTTATTCATTCTAATCTTACATCACTGTTAAATATGTGACTTGCAATTGTTCTATGAGAATCTCTTGATTTTATATCGGATAACAGAAAATTGTAACAATGTTAAAAGGTAATAATTTTTATTAAAATTGGGTATACACATTTCGGTACACATGGTTATCGTAACGGTCCAGAAACCTGATCAAAAAAACGGTCCAACACTGATTATTTTAACGCTTCAGATTACTAATAACAGTTACTGTCCGGAAATTTTTTAATAGTAACGGTCCGACAACAGATTGTAGTAACTATTTAGAACACTGTTTTACGTAACGGTTCAGAACAATGGTATAACAACGGTCCTAAACACTGATCTTACATTCGGTCAGAAACATTGATAAAGTAACTAGGACATTGTATATAGTTACGACCAAGAATACTGGGTATAGTAACAGTCCAGAATACCGCTAAGAACAACAGTAAAAATCTTTGATTATAGTAACTGTCTCGAACACTCGTCTGATTTTAGTGACAGTCGAGAACACTGATTACGGTAACGATCCAGTACACTGATTATAGCAACAGTACTGAAACTGTGAATTGTACAGTATGTTACGATTTTGTACTCTTTTTACACAAACGGTATAAAAACTATTCATAATTACTGTTTAAAACACTGTTTAAAGCTTCAATCATATTAACAATCAATAAATCTGATTAAGCTGATGGCCCAGAACTCTATTCATATAGATGTTTTATAACTCGGATTATAAATACAGTCTGAAATTCGGACTATGTCAAAGTAACGGTAATGAATTTTGATCATACAAATAGATTTGACTCTTACAGTTGATGTGTTTCCCTTGATTTTAGTTTTAGCTAGTAATCCGGATTTCTCTCTCTCGATTTATGACTTTAGAACAGCGGTATACTACTTTTGCCTTTATTAAATCCTTGATTAAAGTAACGGTTTTGAATCCTGACCATACCAGAATTCACAACATTTATACAGAAATCCGATTAAAGGGACATTTTAAAATTGTAAAATTCATATATTTCACCGCTTTGAGCCAAATTCACATATCTAATTTTTAACATACTAAATATGTAACCTTTAATGGTTTACTTTTAACAAATTGTGACTTGAATGGAGAGTTGTCTCATTGGCACTCATATCACATCTTTTAATATCTTTAAAAATTACAGAAAGTAAAAAATCAAATAATAATCATGGAATCGTTTTAATGTATCAACATTTTGTTAGCATTTTGTTCGCATTTTGAACTAGACGTAATTTGTTTCTAATTATTTGCATATCATCGGTCTTTTTTCTGCTAATAAATGGTCTTGAATTCTGATCATAGTATCAGTCTAGAACTATGGTGATTTTTAAAGCCCCCCCCCCCTAAACCCGTTAAAGAAATGTATGCTCTAGAACTCAGACAGTTGTGACGACCAAGAGTTTTTAAGTTTTTGATAATTTTAAGCATTACAGTTTTTAATTACTCTGATAGAGAGTTTTAAAAGAATCCTTTATCGTGAATTTATTTTTTGACTATGTTTTCGTAACCTATTATAGCTTTCTTCCTTGCACTAATTCATAAAAATATGACAGACTAATCCACAACTAACAAAGTCGAAAATATAAAATGTTAACGATAATAACTAAATATCATGTATTACCAAATTGCTCTCTCCCACTCTCCAATTTTGATATTGGGTGATTACTAAGAAAAGTATTCAACTTACCTGTGCCATATTTTTCCTGCAACGTAAAAACTAATGTAAAAAATACAATACTAACTGAGTTCGGAGCTAGATACATCTATGTATATGTTTATTACATATTTGTACTTTAAAACAAACGACTGTTCATGTTGTCTTTAATGAAAGAGTCATGAATGTTATTTAGGTGTTTATTTCCCTTTCTTTTTTTTTTTAAAGTGCTTTCGTTTTTATCTGAAACAATCATGTTGAAAAAGATTAAGTAATTAGAAACCAATCAAATGACCCTATTTTTTATTAACTTATATGCTTTTAAATATATAAGACTTGGAGGTGCGATGGGGTGGCTTGAATAGCGGTTATCTCGCCGAAAAACGATGATCTGCTCCGAAGTTTGATGGTCCTTTTGCTGATGTACGATGGACTTTCAGAAGTATGATGGCTAGTAAGAAATCTATTAATTCCTATAATAACCAAAATAGGAATAGAAAATCATTTTGTGAGACTTTGAATTTTTTTAATTAGTATGTATAACAAACATTCAAGATTTTTTATAAAAGTTTCAGTTTAAAAATATTGACGGGGATCTATCTTGTTCATTTTTTATATTCACAACAGCGGTATACCTTTTTAGGATTTTGTTTCGACGTTACGCGCGATGTTCGTACCTCATTGAAAAAATTGACGTGTTCGGCAAGATACAGGTCTCAAAATTGCAATTTTGTAACTTAAAACAAATTTCTGTTGTAAGCATTTTAAAATAAAAGGTTTTTCAAAAGAAAAACGAAGAAAATAATTGTATAAACTATGTTTTATGTTATATGCGACAAGCTTCAATTTAAAAAAACGGGATTTTTTAGGGTGTCCTGTGTAACATGTTTCGTTTATTGTTACAACTGAACTATGATTTGTATCTTAACCATTAAATATTTAAAAAACCGGATTTTTCCATTGTCTTACAGAAATGTTTCTTCAGTCATGTACGCAATATTTTATGCTGTTATTATAATTCCTAAGAAAAAAATGCGTTCCATACATCTAAGGAAATTTTGTCCCACTGGGAATTTTTAGGGGGATTACAGTTTTGAGAGTTCAAAAAAATTAATATAGAATTGAAAAAAGTTAGAATTTTTATTTCTACGTCAATGTTATTTTGCTTGATTTAAAAAAATTTTAGACAAATATTCTAAAAAATATAAAATGATGATTTATGGGCGATTTTTCAGAGGCTTACAATGTTGTCGCACTTCCATTTTTTGGCATAGAAACGAACTTCACTAAAATTTACGGCAATTTTTTACTTACCCGTGCTATGATAAAATCGAATTGAAATGATTTTTCGAAATGTTATCATTCTCAATTTTCCAAAAATCTAAAATACATCAATTTCCTATTAGTAATTTAAAATCACCGTCGATTTTTCGGAGTCTTACTAGAATGTCGCACTTGCGTAAAAACGACGTTTCAGACTCAATTTTAACGTAAACGCTACAAACCATTTTTCTGATTATTCAAAAGATTTTGAAAACGGTTAAAAAATCCCATTTTTTTTTTTTATATTCTACCACATGCCGTTGAATTTTGTATTTAAGATATACAATTTTGACCGAAACCCTGGCATATTTTAACCTGAACGATACGAAGTCTCATTATTGAAGGAAGCGGATATTCAGGTTTGTAGACACAACAAATCTTGATTTGGTTCAAAACTTGTAACCTACTAGTGGATACAAACTTCACATTAATATTTTACTCACACCCGGACAAGCTAATATATATTTTATGTTATTCATACGACGAATGTTTACTAGTTAAAAACTCAATTGCATGGTAGCAATGAGGTCGTGCCTTTATATATTGATATTTGACCTGATGAAAAACATACTGACGAAGACGACACAACTGACACTGAATATACAATGGCGGACTTAATTGCAGAGAGAACTCTACTGTTCCTATAAAAGGATGACGAAAATGCATTTTTAGTACAAATGTACTATTTATTTTACGCATTTACTTGCCCTGAAACTCTAAGAAAAATTGAAGATGACGATTTAGCGGGGCGTTTCTTTTACAGAAAAAAATCCTTCATGGACCGTACTTCGAAGCATATTTGAATAGATTCAAAATAATCGTTTTAATTGATTAGACAAAAACTTACAGCACGATACTACACGAAATAGTCGTTATTATGCTATCACAGCAGTTAGTCTCCAGTTAAGAGTTAATTTCCGATTTTTACCTACGTCCCGAAGCCGTCCATTTGGACTCTCGTACTAGAAAAAATGAAACTTCAAGGTAGACTATATATGCAATAAATGTTGCTATGACAATATAGGATTTATGATCAAAACAGACATAAAAAAACATCAAGATTAACATAGACTTATAGTTTCTAGTACATATCCTTAGGAATGTCATTGTCTCAAAGGTGAAATAAAGATTGAAAATATAAATGCGATACAAAGCAATACGTTCCAACAAATAAATATGCATTTATCAACCAAGCACCAGATTCTTGATATCTTTTTTGTTATACCGAAACGCTAATAAACAGTGAAGGAATTAAAAGACTTATTTAGTTATTGCTTCCATGTACACACCAATAAAATGGAATGTATTGATCACAAACAATTAAACAAACACGCATTAATCATTTGTCAATAACATAAACGTTAGTAAAGTTTAACTTCTTTAAAAGATAAGCTTGTTCACTGAAAAAGTCGCGACGTCGTGTTACACTTGTATGTACGAACATCGCGCGTAACGATTTCGTTTTTTTTTTTACTAAAAAGTAGTATTTGTGTATCGAACAACTACAACATTTCTCAGTCGTTGCAATAAGTATTAGCATTAAAGGAAAATAACCCATGTATATGCTAGATACATCTATGTTTATTGTTATTACATTTTTGTACTTATGTATTTTGTAAAATCTAAACAAAACTCAAATAACAAAAATACTGAATGAACTCCGAGGAAAACCGTAATCAAAGGGCAAACACAAAAGCTCAAACACACCAAAGAATGAATACCAACTGTCATTTTTTCACTTGGTTAAGGCGTTTACTGTCATTCGTCTAGAGTGGTCAATATCTGATAAGTTTGAAATAAATGTAAATTATATTATTTGAGGTAATTTCATTGAAAAGGTTTTTTTTAACAGAACATCACAATGCCCTAAAGTAAGATTGTATAAATGGGACAAACAAAATTGCACAACATTAAATATGTCATAAGCCAAATTAACATCTCTGGTGATGCACTCGGTAAAGAAAAGATATTCACTTCTACTTGTGGTATCCTTTGTTACTATTTATATATGATATGACTATTTCAATCTTCTATCGTTCCAGATTATTGAGACTTAGATCTTTAAGAGAGGAAAAAACGTACTTTTTACTTGTGTTACTTTCTTTTAACCAAATTATTTTTGCCGATTTTTACTTTTGTCGTTTCAGACTTATAAGATTTTCATCTATACAAAATAAGCAATTTCCTGCTCAAGTTTAAAAATCAAGGTGTTGCAATACTTTTTTCCATGTGTATATAAGAAATACGTTATTTTAATTTTAATTTTTTAATTATTTTTTTTTATTTGGGGGGGGGGGGTTAAGACCGATTTTTGTATTCTCCTTTCTTCTGGAGTAACGATACAGTTACATTGAAGGTACTGACATTTAATTATTTGCGACATAAATATGTGACATATTAGAAAATAACATGTTTCGACTTATTTAGATCATTGAATTTAATCATTAGAAAGAATACAAATACCGTGGGTCCTCTTTTACAATAACATTTGACTATATAAAGTAACAAGAGTATTTGTTTCAAGTATCATGAACAAATCACAAATGATTTTCTTTTTAAATAGATAAATATACGTAGCACAAAATACCGGGCTTTTTTGTAAACCGAGAAAATTCAATATAAATAAATATAATCAAAGAATTGTCCCAGCAATTTAGAGCATGCTAACGTTAAGAAGTTTTTTTTAACTTATCTTATCAAAGCAAATCCGCTCGTATTTATCATTGAAACAAACGAGTAAGATATGTCTGTCAAAAAGATAAATTTTAACAAAAAACGAAATTTTGAGGTAAATGCTATAATTGCGACCCCATTTATCTAAAAAAAAAAAAGTAGCCCATGAAAGTATTTTTTTATAACTTATTTGAACTAGCTTGGTGAAAAATCGCTGAATTGTATGCTTTTTATTATTCTATATAGTTGCATAAAAATACTTTGTAACAATGTTTAAGATTTTAACTAGAGAAATTTATATATTACTTAAAAATTATTACACCAGGGTTTTCGATATCACAAACTAGTCAAAACATTAACTAAGTTTTATCATCGGTATAAGGACATCATTCGTAAATATAGCTCAACATTTATACTTCTTATACGTTCAGGTATTTCACATCCGTTTTATTCTTTATAAAGCACAAAAATGTCAGTATTCACCTCAGAAGCTAACAAAACCTTTAAATAGACTTATTAAGAAGGGATATAGTTACGATACTGTTGTCAGGTCATTGAAGATTGCGTATTTTGGCGTTAATATTGATTCACTTATAGGGTCTTTGCATCGGAACTAAACACATTTATGTAAAAACCAGTTGTTGGCATGACACGGGTTATGTTCTTCTCATATATGTTATGATGGTATGATACTAAATCCCTAAAGAGAGGGATTGTGCCTGATATTCATATGATGAAGACATGATCATTAATCAGTTTAATTGAAGTCTGGAGCTGGCATGTCAGTTAACTGCTAGTAGTCTGTTGTTATTTATGTATTATTGTCATTTTGTTTATTTTCTTTGGTTACATCTTCTGACATCAGACTCGGACTTCTCTTGAACTGAATTTTAATGTGCGTATTTTTATGCGTTTACTTTCTACATTGGCTAGAGGTATAGGGGAGGGTTGAGATCTCATAAACATGTTCAACCCCGCGGCATTTTTGCGCCTGTCCCAAGTCAGGAGCCTCTGGCCTTTGTTAGTCTTGTATTATTCTTAATTTTAGTTTCTTGAGTACAATTTTGAGTTTAGTATGACATTCATTATCACTGAACTGGTAAATATTTGTTTAGCTGAAGAACACCTCCGGGTGCGGGAATTTCTTGCTGCATTGAAGACCTGTTGGTGACCTTTTGCTGTTGTATGTTCTATGGTCGGGTTGTTGTTTCTTTGACACATTTCCCATTTCAATTCTCAATGTTGTTTGCTTACATTGGATCTTTAGTAAGCCAATTAAGAGAAACAAACTGAAGCATGCAACTTAATGCAATTTTCCAAAATATCAGATGCATAAGTTCAATATATCAAATTTCTAAAAGCATTGTTTTGGCAGTTCATAACGGAAACTCTATTCTAGATCAAAATGAAATGTACGATGAACTCCTGGGTTGTTGTTTTTTGCCTAGCACCTTATCTTAATTAATTTATTTACGAGTTAGTTTACGATTTCAAATGAAAAAAAAATCATTTCTAATTTCTTATTTGGATTAATATTCACCACATAGCGTTAAATTTGTACAGCTTGCTAAGCCTGATAATTATTTTTTTCCATACTTTTTATCATAAAACATTTTAAATGTTTGCTAATATATGGTGAACATACACTTCTGCTCGGTCAGAAATGGAAGTTTATTTATCGTTTGGGCTTAATTTCTTCAACAGTATTCTCTGCAGAAATGTATAATATGAAAGCAGTCTTTTATTAAAAAATTCCAATTATCGTGGATGAAAATTAAAAGATATAAAATAGAAATAAATTAAATTAAAAAAAATTTAAGAGAAAAATTAAATTCTTACCTGTTATAAATTTCCTGTCGACGGCCTTACTTCCTTCTTGATTTCGCGGAACTGGGGTTTATTTCAACCCGTAACGGTTACTTTGTTTTTTAATAACCGATATATAGCTGAATAACAATAAACAAGAACATATAAATAATACAAATAAATAAGGATTTAAACATTTTGTTTTTTGCATATATTTTCTCTAAACTACCTGTTCATATAGTTAACATAGGTATAATTGCAAGGTAACGTATTCTGAGACGTTGACGATTACTCGATTTAGTAAGTTGCAACCAAAATCAGTTCTTAAATATCATATTTTTCATTATTGCCTTGCCTGATCTTAAGGTTCACAGACGTGTTTGTTGTAAAATTTGAGAAATATCACCACACATTTATAGATAAATTCAAAAGGGAAAAACATGACAATTTAAATACTTTTTATTTTTTGCATGCGTCATTATTAAACGGTAGCGATTCATGCAATAATCGGACTAGGCATTTAAAGGTCAGAACAAAGTTTTCAATAAAGGAAAAGTGACAGCACAGTCCGACAAGTTGTAAGTCGTCCCCGAATATATACGTTATTTAATAGTATTATACTATACTATAGTGACCACTGATATGACTTTTTTTTAAATATATTACAACATAGTTTCCTCGATTTGATGAAATTGCACATTGAAAAATTAAATTTTGTTGAAAGCCATAGTTGTATATGATGAGGATGTAAACATATGATAACAATACCAATTCTCAGTTCAGAAACAACAGAAAGAGAAAGTTACTACGCCCTTCTAAAACCAATGAGAGCAATCATATTTTGTGATACCTTAACCCTCTCTTTATTATTGAGATTCTTGAAAGTAAAAACTCTTGAATAAAATTGTTCTGAAAAATGCACTGAATTGAATTATTATAGTTTTACAAAACAATTAGGCACGCCTAAACAAACACATTGATTCGACTGTCATACAAGTGAGAGGTTTAGCTATTTAGGTTTAATCCATCATTTTCTACATAAGAAAATGCCTGTACCAATTCAGGAAGATGGCAGTTGTACTCATTTGTTTGATGAGTTTGAGCTTTTGATTTTGTCATTTGATTAGGGACTTTTTGAATTTCCTCGGAGTTCAGTTTTTTGTGATTTTACATTATACCGGTATTTTACAATATTCAATGTATGTATGAGATTTGAACATCGGTATACTACTGTCGCCATTATATTGCACGAAATAAAGATTACCTCTTAAAATACCTACTTAGCTAACATTATCAGTTGTAAAAACTGGTTTGTTATCAAATTTATGTTTATTTCTAATATGGAAAACAGTTTCATTCACAAAATCCTTGATTTGAAAGTGTCTTAGAATTATAAATGCCATGTTTTCTGAATACTTTTATGTTGTATATTAAAATAAGTCAATGTTATATGATATGTCAATAAGACAACTCTACGCCAAAAATTGTTTTAACAACTTAGGTTCACGGAACAGCCTTCATATGATAACAATGTTCATATAATGAAATAAGGTTGATCGTAGGGAAAAATAAAATTTTCGTATTTCAAATGAAAGAAGAAAAAACAACCACACTTAAAATTATTACATTAAATGAAGTGAAATTATGGTGTATGGTAACCAACGCGACAGTTTCTGGACTACAGGCGTATGGCTGTCAACATGTTCATAAGGACTCTTATCGGTCTCAATGTGCTGTACAGCTTCGTTTCTCTGATAAGTTTTCAAATTTCAATATACGGACTACATAAACAGGAATGTCTTACTGACATACAACAAATGTCTTCCAGGGTTTTAAAAAAAAGAACGACTGCTATGTACATTAACATGTACTGGATGACCACAACGAAATGTCTCAACTCACAAGAGACATCTTTTCATGGTCAAAAAGACCAAACAGCCTATTCATTTTTACCAGTGATTTTTCCTTAAAATTTTGTGTGAAGGTATTTCATGATTTGAGGAACAAAATATGATGAAAAAAATTGGGGGTCACCGACTTAGTTTCGTCGCTATAGCAACCTCAGTTTCGTGTTTTTCCGAATATAAACATAATATGTGCTTGTTATATAAACTCTCCAAAAAATACTTTATATCAAACCTACAAGCATAATTCTTGTTTCACGTTAAACAGTAGATTTGTATCTATCAAATACAGGTTCAAGAGTTTTAGACTCGTATTGTTTTGATCTTTAAAAATATGATTTATTTCATTCCCGCCAAAAATAAAACGTAAAAATGAAAAACGTTTCCAGTATTAAAAAATATCTACCAGTGATTTCTTCATAATAATTTCAAGAAGGAAAGTGCCATGTGTACTCTTCAAAATAAAGCAATAAAAAGCGTATGTCACCGACCTTTCAAAAAAGTTATAAGTAATTTTCATGTTTTTTTCTTGTTCATTTTGAAGAAAAGAGTTGTCTTTCTTCAGAACATTGCATCTGACGTCATAGTACAAACTTTCCTTGCTGGCGCACTATTTGAAAAAAAATCGCAAATTGGACGTTTGAAACCCACATTTAAATTTCCAAGAATGACAACTATATTCACCTACTTTATTATCCGGTAATACAAGAGATTAAATGCATGTGTCAGTATCAGATCTTACGATGTTGCCGCACAATATTAACCTTCAGAAACACCATCCGTCGGAATGGAAAATTGTTTAAAATAACCTTTCACGCCGCTTTTGTTAGGAAAGTCTGTCTTTGTCCTCTGTCCCACATAAGCAAAATGATTGAAAATAAAAAAAGAAATGAAAGATGGCACTGGTTAACTTACAGAGTATTTGACTATACCAGACTAGATGTGCTTGTTTCTTTTTCGCGTCAATTTCAGAAGATCGCCGTAACGAACTCATTCGGTACTGTTTAAAGACGGACATACAAAAGCATGGACGGAGTTCTTTATACCATTATTTTTGCCGACCTAGGACGAACGTTTAGAAATTATTGCATCGAGTTTGTGAATTCATTATTTTAGAATATTTAAGATATTAGGAAATTAAAATTAGAGGTATAATATATGAATGAAAGTTTTGATTCTAAAACTTTATACATCTATCTTAAAATACAATCCTTTTATTACTACCTCATGTGTTTTCAATAAACGAGACAGTAAATATAAAATACAAAAAGTTTTTGATTCAAAAATTAATTTAGAAATAATTTTCCGTTGAAACTACAAAGTAAGATTTCTCCAACAGGATAAAATATAATAAATCTAAATTGCTCATTTTGGAAATTAAAACAAAGAAAAGGTTGTTGCCGGCATTGAAAATCGAAATTTGTTTTCAATCTTTCCGGTCACAGTTGTAGCTAAATGAAAGGGAGCGATTTTATTTCAGATATTATTCTTGGAGCAATTGTTTTTGTCATAAGTTAAACTTACAACAATTTAGTTTTATTAAAACACCGAAAATTTTTATTTTAATTCACATTCACATTCGCTGAGTATTAGTTTTATTAATACTTTTTGCCTTACAGCTAATTTCCTAATGCATGTAGGGTGAAACTTTAGTTGGCTTCCTTAATTAATGTTTACTCAAGCTCTGTTATTAAGATTGACATCTTTATATATAGGTATGTAAACCTGTATACATGCTATTTAATTGAATTGGACGTTATCAAAATATAATTATACAAAATATACAAACAAAGCAAGCAGGCAAACCAAAGTGGTGATCTACATACATTAGAAAATTAGCTGTAAGCTTCAGTGAGATTAGACAATATGTTTATCATTTCTCTTTAAGACAATTTGAAATGAAACAAATGACAAACAAAAATGACCCTTTGTTATCATTTTATTTTTACTATAAGATTTTGTCAAATAAGCAGTATAAATAAATTTTAACTTCATTGCAAGATCGGACATTATTTTACGAGAATCATCCAGACATCAGTTACATGCACATGTTGCCAGTATGTCAAAACTTTTAGGAATATTTGATTATGGGCCTAACCTTGTGAATACTCATTTTTTTTAATTTTTGAAAAATTGACACTAAAATTAGAAGGATCATTGCATAAGGAACATGTTTACTAAGTTTTAAGTTGATAGGACTTCAACTTCGTCAAAAACTACCTTGACCAAAAACTGTAACCAAAAACTTTAACCTGAAGTGGGACAGACGGACGGACGAACGAACGGACGCACAGACCAGAAAACATAATGCCCATAAATCGGGAAAAAAACCCTTTCACCTTACCTGTACACAATCGACGCAAACGAAAGACAAAATCTACGCAAGTGAAGAAGAAAAAAAATGAAATGCAGATCGACGCAAATATAAGACAAAATCTACGCATGTGAAAGAATGAAAAAAAGGAAATGCAGAACGGCGCAAATGCAAAAAGTTGAGATCAAAATTTATATTTTATTATTTATTAGAACGAAGGTTAAATATAGTGTAGTATCTTATGTGTCCATTTGTGTTAAATCTCCACAGGATATTAAAGTAGCGCGACGCATAGTAGATCCTCTTTTCTTGGGAGACGTAGCGTACCTACGTAGCGTACACCATGTTGGAATCCGTGGAAAACGCGAAATAGGACGTTATAATTTGACGTTTTTTCATTGCTAGAAACAACGTCATAAAGCTTTTATGTCACTACCAAGTTGCGTTAGCTGATGCGCATAAACAATAGGCTGTTTGGTAAGATACCAGAATAGTCTACCGATCTATAATTTTACCGTGTGTGTTCTATTCCCTTTAACACACTTTGACTGAGTTCTCTTGTCGGGTGATCAATGTAAAGCCGGGTACGCTTATCCTGTCGACATAGCCAGTCTCGGTACATTTGGAGTTCAAGCGATTCCAACAGGTTGACTTTTACTTTTGTTTATTATTCCAAATATATTTATAAGATTTGGGCATCGGGAATCTACTGATGCTTGTAATTAACAACAATAGTAAAACAAATAATGAAATAACTATTGTATCATTGATAACAAATAGGGCGGTACGGAATGAATGTTGAGACAATTAACCAGTCACAAAATAAGGAGGTAATCATCTACATGCCTGTATATTACCAAGGCCTTCGACATAATGCATAGGCCCAAACTATACAAATGGTAATATTTCTAGTAATTTAAAAAAACATAAAAAAAATAATTTACACAAATCATTCAAATTGTATCTGAAAAATTATTTATAGCATTTCCTCTTGAAGAATTCTCGTTGTGGTTAAGAATATTATTTATTTATTTTTTAACCTATACTCACCAAAAAGTAGTAATGCATATTTACGCAGTTTTCAAGAATTTATAAGTTGAATTATGTTAAGAAAAACAACATACTTTAGTCACAACTACAAAGTACATATACACATTTGAAGCTGTAATATAATTTCAGTTGAAATTGTTCCTAAATCTAGTTCTGATTTTGAGATACATATTAAAACATTTTTCCAAGATTGATCAAACAAAATGAGAGAAAAAAATATTCAGAAGGAAAGGAATTTTCATATAATAATAATGTTGGAAAATATGTGTACTTATTTTTTTGTTTCTGTCTGAAACATATGAACTACAAAGCGTCGGAGTATGCTGTAATATTATGGCAAATTAAATAAACTCATCATAGATACTAGAATTGAAATTTTGTATTTGCACCAAACGCGCGTATCGTCTACAAAAGACTCATCAGTGACGCTCGAATCTAAAATTTGTTTAAAAAGCCAACTAAAGTACGAAGATGAAGAGTATTGAGGACCAAAAATTCCTAAATGTTTTGCCAAATACAGCTAAGGTAATCTATTCCTCAGGTAGAAAATCCTTAATATTATAAATTTTCGAAGTTTTGTAAACAGTTTATTTATAATTATGATCATTATTATCAATGATATTTCATGTCAATACCGAAGTGCTGACTACTGGGGTGGTGATACCTTCGGGGAATAAAAACATCACCAGCAGTGGCTAAATATACTTGGTTTGTGGTGTAATATTTAACAAAATACTCGTATTACTCACAAAAAGAATATTTAAAAAATGCTCTGCGACAACCGAGTTATTGTTGTTTGTTAATGATGACCTAGCATTTTTGTTTTATTGGCCAGTATTGAACAAAATCGGCGCTTTTAGGAAGAGCGAGCACTAAATGTCTTTAACAACATTTTACGCATGTTTGCCTTTCTGAATCGCATTTTTAGCGGAATTCTTGTATTGCTTTTATATGAATATCTTAACGTTATCACTCAATATAAAACTCCCTAACTGCATTCATACTCCTTCCCAACCCAAAAGTAATTAAAGAAAGAATATCTTTTATAACTGAATATCTTAGTTTTCGTATTGTTGTTTATTAATGAATTGGAAGAAAATTAATCCTTAACATGTAATGTTAAGTCCAAATAATTTTAAATTATTAATTTCTTTTATCGCTTTTTATTAATATAAGTTTATGTTATATGTCTAATTGTTGTTTTGCTGATTTTAATTTAAGATTTTTCAAACACTACTATATAAATTTTAAACGGGTCTTTCTTTTAAATAGGTAGTTAGCCTTACCTTATTTTATTTTCCAAAATTAAGACCTACTTCCTTAATAGTTTCACCGAACTGATTAAATGTCAATGACAAGCCTTTGTTTGAAAAATCGATATGGTCATGCAACCTGGTAAAACATACCGCATTTACCCCCAATAAAACGTAACCAAGGTGTTGAAATAAATATTTGAAAAAACCGATAGTTTTGATTGGTTCATGGTCTCAGAATCTTTGCATAGCAAACAAAATTGACAAAGAAAAGAAAAGAAAAAACAATTCATTCAATTTTTAAGAAATAGGGAAATAGGTGGATATCTTAATAGAGAATAGTTTAGATTTATTGTTAAGAGTAAAAATTATATATCTCTATTCCTGGGGTCATGACAACAAAGCTGTCTTAGGACTATGGCACGCTGTTCTTTATCTATGTTTTAAGTTGTAAGTCTCGTTAGCCTCATAGGATAACACATGGTCAAAATATAAAATAACATTTCTCTGTTTGTTGAGATTTGGCCTATTGTTTCCAAAAAAATAATAACATTTCTCTGGGTTTTTTTGCTTCGGCTTTTCGTTTCCAACAGAATTGAAAATCAAATCCTTTTCTTACCCATTTTGATCCAATAGTTTCAACCACTGCTCTGACGTAAGCCTATTTATTTGTGATGGTATCTTTTTCCAGATACCAATGTTCAAACGAGCAAATAATTCCCGTTACGTTGATACTTTTTGCTTTGAATAATGAAGAATTTGTTAATTTTGCTAAGTGAATTTACCCAAGATAATATTGTTTAACTCAGTCTATTACAGACAACAATAATAGCCTTGTTCTAAATTTTAATATTGCATTTTTACAAAGGAAGCTGTATACAAGAATTTGCAACAAATAGGACAATTTTTATTCCTTATTATTAATTTTAACAATTTTGGGACGATGGTGTTCCTTAAGCACCTTTTACTGTGTTTATATTACACAACTTGTTTGCTATGTCGGTGTCTCCAGCCGCGTTTTAAATTTCGATGAAAGTTATTTCATATAACTGGAAAATGATTACGTCAGGGATTGCGTTATCACAAATTGATTAAAAAAATTACCGAATTATTTGATGGATAAAAAGATTTGGTTAAGAAGTTCGCTTGTACATATTCTTCTACATGTTGATTACTTTTTTTAATTGTTATTTCTGAAAGACAAAAATATAAGGTCATATTGGTGTGATTTATTTCCGTTTTCCTTTTGTTTTCCATGCGGAGTATCAAAATAAGCAGATGTCGCAAAATTGCTTCTTACAAGACAACTATTCGCCATTTAAGAAAGAACAACGAACAACTATCACTGTATGTAGTGTAGATCACACCATGGTCTTCACCAATGAGCAAAACTCATGTTGATGGTTACTTATAAAACGTTACTTCAAGCAAAAAGTGAAACAAACCGAAAAGGTAAATTAGTACTATTGAATGACCTAGTTCTTACGATGATGCTGTTTGTAGACCCAGTAAATTTAGATACGACCAATGCAAACTCATTGGTCTTTTGTGTAATCTCATTTTAAAGTATATCCATTTAACACTGTAGTTAAAACTTAAATTTGTTTGTACAATCATTAATGAAAGATATATACTAGTAGCGAAATAATTAATCGCTTAAAAGCCGAAGGAAGCACATCAACTTTTAGAGGAAAACAACAAAACAACAGAAACACTTAAGTGCAATAAAAAAACGACAATGTAACACACACAAAAATGCCAGTTATAATCTTATAGCTCGTTTCCTCTAATAGTTGATGTGTTTCCTCGGTTTTAGTTTCAATGAACTTTTAGATTCGTGCTCACGAATTGATACTTGAGTCTGGTAGAAAAAGATCTAATTAAATACTAGATGCAATTGACTCTTTAAACTAGATTGCAATAACTGCGCTTGCTGTTTTATCGAGCGTTATTGTTTTATGGTGTTTGTCTTTTGTGCTTCATACCAATCTACCAAATTTGCAACGGACTTTTACAATTTGTTCTTGTGTTGTTACATCACTTTCAATATAGAGGGATGGTTGGTCGCTCACACACATGTTAAATCCGCCTTTTCTCAGTGTGTTTGACCCAAGTCTGTGATTGAGACTTGAGTGCTTTTCGCTTATCCATATATGTCATATTTGTTAATCGAAAAACTATATTTGTTATTTAATATTAGGTCATCATTTTTTTTTTTTTTTTTTTGCAGCAGTCCACTTTTCGGAACACAATTGAAAAATTTGTATTGTCAGTTTGTATTATAAGGACTCCTCTTTCGACATTGTTATTTACATTCTTTTCAAAACTTGTGTTATATTAAATTGGTTTATATTTTATGCTTTAAGACCAACAATTTAAATTTCTTTATATGGCATTTCACTTAAATGACCCTACATGAACCAGGGGTATGTCAAAGAACGTTTCGTCCTTTTTATAAAAATTTCACCGGAAGATACCAAGACCTTGTTGATACATATTCCGTATCAACTTCACTTATAATATACGATGGTTTTGAAGTATTGATTCTAGGTACTGTCGTTGTTTATCATCTTTATTACGTGTTCTTTTATTTGTCTGTGTAAGTTTACTGTTTATTCTATTTCTAATAATATCCATTTGACGTTAATGTGCAATTGTGCTATTATAATAGTAAATTTTTGTATATATTCTTGTCTTTTGTTTTTGTTTGTGAGCTTCGTGTTTATGCCGTTTTGTTTTTTCTTTGTTTACAGATTTGTTTGTTTTAAAGTGATTAATGTGACACAATGTTGACCGCTGCACCCATATTTTTTTTAACATGTTTACCTAATCATGTCTTTTTATTTTGATCATACATTGTTGTCAATGTTATAAAAATTAAAACGACTGTCATACAAATGAGAAGATTAGCTAGCTATAACACCATTGTATAAGCCATCATTTCTACATGAAGTCAGGTTTATGACAGTTGTTATTTTCCTCGGGGAACGTTTTTTTCTTTTTTGGTTATATCACTTTTTGTGCACAGACAACAGTCATTTGTTTATTATCTTTTTAATCGGTTTGATTAAAATAAGCATAGATAAAGATTTATATATTATCATAGCATTCTTTACTACAATGAAAAAATAAATAAATAAAAAAGAAGAAAATTTGGTTTTGTCTTCTTTACGTTTCAAGTCCTATAGCAACACATTTCTTGTTCCAGTCATGGCTGATAGCACATTCTAACATAAACTTGGCAACGTCACGCCGTGGTATTCTTCCGACAATATCTGGAATACATTGTCCCTCCTCTGCTTTTATTTCTTTTCCTGTAAAAAGTGGGAAATGTATAGTCTGACACAGTTTCATCATTTTACTGAAGAACAAAGTGTTATTCTATTTTAACTAAATTAACTTGCATTACGTTTTCGTCTCCTCTTTCATTAGAACGTATTACATCCAACTTCACAAACACATGAGACACAGCTTAAAAATTTCCTTTAGAATGTTATGTTACAAAAGAGATTAAGTTGTCTTTAAATACTTTAGTAACAACGCATAATTTCTGAATAAAAACAAATAAGCCAAAATTGCCACTTCGTATTTCTTTCAAGTGTAATAATGGAACTATGTTACCAAAGCAAACAAATCAAAAGCTTACCTCAGTATATCTAGGTAGGTTATAAAACAGATGGTTTTTGTCTATAAACATTTCAGATTAGTTTTGTTTGATTAAAAAAATCAACGATTGAACAGTTTGTTTTGCAATTTTCATGGATAACAAATGTAGTCATATGGTGTATAATATAATTACCCGAAATTTGCTAATCTTTTTGTCATAGGAAACCAAAACGCCCTTTTACAATGTTTTCCATGAATTTAAAATGAAAAAAAAAATATTCCACAAACATTATTTATCTGTTCTTTCATAAAGTAAACAGGTAATGACATTGTTAGTTTGCAGTTCATAACAGTTCAACAATTATATTGCATTTGAATTTACTGTTTACTGAAATTCAACGAAATGTTTAATAGAGATATACAAAATGTTTCGTATTCCACATTTAAAATGATACTAGCGTCTATGTTTCATGTTTTCATAAGCGAATGTTTAAACAATAGAAACTATTCTAGACACCTACAGTTTCCATATTATCTTTGTATTTTTCTTTACCTGAAGTGGGATCGTTAGTAAGCCCAGGTGGTCTTACAACTGTGTAGTCTATATCCGAACAAGACTCTTTCAAGTAATCTTCCATTTCTGACATACTTTTCAATGTACTTGACAGAAAAATAGGTCTCAAAAAGTATTTTATTATTCTTGGTTCTTCGGGTGTACCTTGAAAATTATAAATAAAATATGAAAAAAGTAATACAAGAATGCTGTGTTTATATGACAAAATTCCAACTTGGCAAGCTTGCATTTAACCATATAATATAATTCAATGACGTTTTGGCATCTGATTTTTGTCACATTATAACGCATAAGTATGATTAACCCACTACTTCATGGTAAATTACTCTTACATCAGTATTGTTGTCTGTAGTCATTCTGTCACTAGTACTATAAAAAGTTTTTGTTTCTTTTTCCTAAATAACGATCTGCCAATCAAGCTCTTTCCAACGGTTTTTTGCAACATGTTCAGCCCCAATATCTGCCACAAGCCAAGAACTTGTAATTCATAGGTTGGCAATATTTGCTGCCAGTCTTATTTGTTTTCCATTCATTGTTTCTAAGCTAGTGTATGGTTTGAGTTTTGCTCATTGTTGAAAGACGTACAATGACCGTAATTGTTTACAACTTTGTCGAATACATAATGATTACTACAAGACAGGGCATACACACACAATGTATATTTCAAAATAATAATATTATAGATAAATAAATCTTCACAACAGTTTGCTACACCTCTACACGTATGTATAGAAAATATGAATTTCAAAATGAACAAGAAGAACAAGCACAAGACATTTAAGAGTATGAGCGAACACTGGTCGACTCAGCGTCCTTAAAGTACAATTTCATAGAGATATATAGACCTTTACTCAAGTTATTGTCTGGAAAACAGAAAATCTTAGTTTATTGTCCTTTTATTCCTGAACAGTTTGGGCCATAACCCCCAAAATCAACCCCAACCTTCCTATTGTAGTATATTGTATAAAAACCAGTATGTAAAATGTAATTTATGTACTATTGTAACAAAATATACTTACTAATTGTTCCCCACGAAGACATACAAATAAGACGTTTTTTGTTTGCCGTTCTCATCGCGTTGACAATTGGTTTTATGCTGTCTAAATAAAATGTGATTGGTGACCATCCTAAAAAACTTGGTCGACATCCCAGACATGATACCACTGCATCTGTGTTTTTAAAAGTTTCCACCAAGTCATCTTCTTTAAGGATGTCCACTTCTTTCACCTTGTAAAACAAAAACAAGTATGTTCAGTATTTATACAATTACTAATCTACTTTTGTGATTCTTCATGTGTCGTAGCATTGTCTGATAACTAGGCACAAACTATATATGGTACATATATATAATGTCCGGGAGGGGGGAAAATATAGAGAAGGTTAACTTTGCTATGCCATTATAAACGAGGGAAATCCCTTCCCATCATTAAGATTGGTCTTTTACACAAATATCCCTATAAAAAAAACAAAAATCTTGAATATCGAACACAGATTTTCATGTTTTCAAATTTCAATTCATTATCCATTTTTCTTTAAAGAAACTAGCAAAAAAAACCTAGCCGCAATACACCTTATCGCTATTTGTCCGCATTTACTGGATATCACACAGGTTCCCGTAAAATTTTGACATCATAAAAAAAATGTCTGACGCCACAATGAAAAAGTGATTTTGTTGACGTCAAAAGTTCAAGCGGCCGGGTCAGCCGGGATTAGCGATAAGGTGTATTAAATAGATAACACATCTACTAGAAGGGCAAAGAGGCATAATAGAATATTTTTGTTTCGCAAAATGAATACCACTGCAGAGAGAGTAATATATTAAAAACAATGTCCTTTTTCATATAGTATCTCGGAGTAACTAATTTCTGATACATGCATTATAATAAAATACAAAAATTCACACTAGCTATCACTGAACCAATCAAAATCAAAGATCCTATTTAATACATTTATTTAAGCTTTATTATATATAGATACATATTCATTAATATGTACATAGATATGAAATATCTGTTGGTATTCACTGACTGTATATTTCAATCTTATCATTTCAAACTAAATATTTGACAAATTATTGAATTGATATTGCCATGGGGCGTAAATGATGAACTCAGATAATGTAGTATGTCCATATAAAAATGCACATTCAAAACAAATCACTACCTAAAACTAGGTAAAATGTCCCAGCATATACCGTCTTCCTTGCTTGTATTCTGCCTCATTTTGTTTGTAAAATTTTACGTGACTCTGAACATGTTATCCAAATGTCATCCCCCTTTCGTATTTCTGAGCCATTCTATTAATGTATTATATTCATCAGGTTGTAGTGACAAAAGCATTTTTGTTTGCTTTACACAAATATATCTGAGAGTTTAACAAATAGAAACCGGCCGGTCATAACATGTGAGGGGGCGGGTTTTTTCCACAACACAAAAATGATTTTTTTTTTTAAAACAACGTTGTGTTTATAAAATCAAGTGAAAAAAACGTGTATTTCATTTGAAAATTGATAAACAAATGAAAACACTATTGCTTTTAAAAAAGACTTGTTCCTGTAGGTTATTGAACAAGCTTAAGTTAAGTGGAAAAAATAATGCTTCAATACATTATTCAAAAATCAAAAGCGTCGTGTATTTAATATTGGTCCCGCACCCGTCGTATACATGCCGACTTATCTTCAGGGCAAATCATTTACTGATCTTTACTGAGTTACATGAAAATTAACAATGACCATTGGCCGCTCAGCTATCTCTTCTGTCAATAATGATACAGATCAAAGGTTCAAATTGATTATTTCAAAGACGCAGTTATATATATAACCTTGTCTATGAGTTATAAAACTTAACTCAGTACTCGGGAGTTCAAATTTTGTGCTCGAATTACTAAACCCAGTATTATGATTGACCAGTTTTTTTAGTTTAAGTATTACGAGAAAGTTTCACGATGTCCGTGTGTCCGAGCATTATAATATTTCGCGAAAAACTATATATATATATATATATATATATATATAAAGAACACTGTAAAACAATATCATTAATAAACATTAAAGGAGTTTGATGTTGGGCTGGGCACAGTCTCCTAGCTAATGCAGAAGGTAGCAAAGATCTGGTAAGGATAAATCGGCAAATTCGTTTAAAGATATTAATACAACTCATCATATAGGACATTATATATAAAAGACCGTTTATGGAAGCTGTCAGTTTTATTGATTTGTATCATATGATGCTATATACGTATAAATTTTAATACAAAATGAACCAGTCTATAAAAGTCTGTATTATTAATAAACCCATTCCAGCTGTTACCTTTTATGTTGTAATAATAATGGGCAATTAAAATTATTCTGAATATACCATGTTATTTTTGTTCAAGGTGACAATCTCTTTCCACTACAAACACATGTTCAATAGCGATGTGACAAACTGCACATAACAAATATATATCCTAAAATAGCCCATATGAACAGGTAAAAATTACTGCTTATCCTTAATTTAAATATAAAAATGCGACCTCTACTCAGTTTGACCTCGCCTGAAACTTTGCTATATACTTAGTATATTCCCATTCATTTAATTTTTATCGTTTCTCAAAATTACACATGTACTTGTACCATTTTACATACCTTTAGTTTGTCGTTCGTAACTGAGCTAAGTCCTTCAGGATTTCTCACCAAAGCAAATATTTCATGCTCATTTTTCAATGCTTCCAACACAAACTGCAATCCAGTTGGACCTGTTGCACCAAGAACGGCAATCTTCATAGTATCTGTCAGTATTGATATACACACGTTTTACTTGTCATCGATTTGATAATGTAAAGGAAGTCGAGTTATCTCTCTTCTTTCAAAAATATATGCTTAATGTGAGATTAGTTATTCCCCTTGGGACTATTGCATATTCGATTTTATGTAGCATATATACATTTACATAACTACAATTATCCTTTCATTCATAATCGTTATTGTTATTCATCATTAACGTTGATAGATATGCAATCCATTGTAATGGGAATATAAAAAAAAATGCGATTAAATCATGAATTGCATTATAATCTGGTATAAGTAAAAAAAACTTTATACTTACACGTTTTGTAACTCAGTAGCGGATCCAGCCACCTTTGATTGCAAAATAAAATGTTTTCACGATAAACCTAAAAATCTACTATTATCGGGAAAATTCTGGATCTGCTGGTAAACATGTATATCTACGTACATGACGTACATATGTATAGCATCTCATACTGAAAGAAAGTTTCTGTTATATGGTTCAAAACAACATAAAAGAGCTACACAAAAAGCTGTACGACAAGCTCACTGGCAATATGTCAACACCATTCTGGACGCAGCTTTGGCGGAAGGTAGTAGTAAATCTTTTTGGCGATACATAAAGTCTAAACGTACTGACAATATAGGTGTAGCTGGAATTTAAAAAAATGGAATTTTACATCAGGACAGCAAATCCAAGGCAAAATTACTCAACGACCAATTTAAGTCGGTCTTCACCAAAGAAAACGCATCAGACCAACTACCACAGATCCATGAATCAAAATACCCAAGTATGAATAACATTAACATCGAAGTAAAGGGAGTAGAAAAACTGCTTAGAAACCTAAACATCAACAAAGCTAGTGGACCAGACGGCATTGCAAACAAAGTACTAAAACTTTGCTCAATTTAACTAGCATCAGTAGTGAGTCAAATATTCCAGCTTAGTTTAGACTCGGGTACTCTAACATCTGACTGGAGAATTGCCAACATCAATCCAATATTTAAAAAGGAGATAGACATACAGCGGAAAATTACCGACCTGTATCACTCACCTGTGTTTGCTGTAAACTCCTCAAACATATAGTCTGCAAGCATATCCTGAAACACCTGGAAGCACACAACATACTCACCTCACTCCAACATGGCTTCCGTAGTGGTCATTCCTGTTAAAGTCAACTTCTTATTACTATGCATGACATCATGAAATCTTTCGATGCCAAGAAGCAAATTGACTTAACCATACTGGACTTTCGTAAGACATTTGACATCGAAAACTCCTACACAAATTAAAGAACTATGGAATCGATGGTAATACAAATGCATGGATTAAATCATTCCTAATGCAAAGACACCAGCGAGTTATTGTGGAAGGAGAATTTTCATCATCTTGTTCCGTCGACTCAGGTGTGCCCCAAGGAATTGTCCTCGGTCCCCTTCTTTTTCTATGTCATATTAATTACTTGCCGCTCTGTGTAAAATCACAAGTACGTCTGTTTGCTGACTACTGCCTCCTTATAATACCATCGAGACACCACATGACAACTCCAAATACAGAAAGATCTAGACTCATTAGACAACTGGGCAAAGGACTGGGGTACGCGTTTTAATGCCAGTAAATGCTATGTCATGTCAATTCAACGTATCAGGACCCCACTCAAATACAGCTATACCCTTAGTAATCACGTTTTAGAGCAAGACAGTGAAAATCCATACCTAGGTGTAATCATTAGCGATACTTTGAAATGGTCATCTCATATTAACAAATTCGGCAACAAAGCTAATTCTACACCGCGATTCATCAGAAGGAATCTTAAACACTGCAACAAACATTTTTAGGAAACCGCCTACATATCGCTTGTTCGCTCAGTATTAGTTTAAACAATATTTATTCAGATAAATCAACATTAAACGATAATATACATTGAAATAATATAAAGGATTCAGAAACAAGCAATTTGCTTTTACAAATCTGTCTCCTTTGCAATACACTTATTGAACAATACATAAATATTAATACTGGCATGCTCTGTAATAAATATATGAATATGAAAAAGGTGAAAAAAGAAGAAAAAAAATAATGAGAAAAATAAAATAAAAATTATAATAAATAAACATGAATTACTGTAATGTATACAGTGTGAAATGCTTGGGTTCCTATTGGGTGATGAAGCATTAACATCAAGGGTTAAAACGTTTACTTTTAATAATATATTTTTGCACCAAACTAAATAAAACACTATTTTGCTCATCTGAGAGTACCGTTGATCCAAAAAGCAAAGTGTTTGTGTTTATTTGGACAGGAAGAACTGAAATAGAATCTAATAGTTCATGTCTTAAATTAGTGTATATAGGACAAGATAACAGGAAGTGAGTATTTGTTTCTACATCACCACAACGACAATTTGGAGAGTCTACTAAATTACGAACGAAAAGGTGAGAATTCAATGAACTTAAATCCATTCTTAAGCGAGCATGAAGAATTTGACCAAGACGATGTATTAGATTACTCAGGCACTGTATGGGACCCACATCTACAAAAATACATAAACCGCATAGAGAACATACAAAGACGAGCAGCTAGATTCGTTTTTAAAGACTATAGACGTACGAGTAGTGTCACCTCCATGATGAAGGACCTTGGATGGAAACCTATTGTGGAAAGAAGACGCGAACAACGACTGGTACTACTGTACAAAATAGTGAACGACCTGGTAGCCATCCCCACTGAACATCACATAGAATTTAATACTAGACCATCCAGAACTTCAAACGTTAAACAAATAAAACTCTTATCAGCAAATACTGACATATATAAACATTCATTTTTTTCCACAAACTATCATCGACTGGAACTTACTACCAAATACTGCCTGAACTGTAAAACTGTTGAAAGTCTTAAGGCAGTTATATCGCGCGACTAGATACATCAGTGGCGCACACACACACTTCCTGAATAAGTTTTACTCAGTATTTTGAGTTCATTTCCAGTACTATAACGATACAGATACAGATACAGACACGTAGCTGACTTGTTCACATGAGTTATTTAAACTGGTTTCCTAATAATAAAAAAAAGGGAACCCTCAGTCGATAAATCTCCAATATTCCCCCTCAGAACTAAAAGTCGTAAAACTGAAACACTATCTGCGTAGAACATGACGCTCTGGCCAAATCAATATAAAAAAGAAGATGTGGTATGATTGCCAATGAGACAACTATCCACAAAAGACCAAAATGACACAGACATTAACAACTATAGGTCACCGTACGGCCTTCAACATTGAGCAAAGCCCATACTGCATAGTGAGCTATAAAAGGCCCCGATAAGACAATGTAAAACAATTCAAACGAGAAAACTAACGGCCTTATTTATGTAAAAAAAATGAACGAAAAACAAATATGTAACACATAAACAAACGACAACCACTGAATTACAGGCTCCTGACTTGGGACAGGCACATACATAAATAATGTGGCGGGGTTAAACATGTTAGCGGGATCCCAACCCTCCCCCTAACCTGGGACAGTGGTATAACAGTACAACATAAGAACGAACTATAAAAATCAGTTGAAAAACACATTCATCTTTCAAAACACAATTTACTGTGTTTGGGGTTTTTTTTTTTTTGTTGCCGTAACTTCATTGGAAATGAAAACAAATACTTGTAAGTTGAGACAAAGCTTGTTTTCAAATCAAATTGTTTTCGCGGCAAGTGTCTTGCAAGAGACAAATTCTGTTCACCCTCTGATGTCGCGACCTCCTCTTTTTATGGACTCTATATATAATGATTTCTCATGTATTTTAATTTTTTCGTGTTGATTGTCCATTGTTTGTTGCTACAATGTGTCATGTCTGTTCCTGGTTTTGTCTTTTGTTCATTAAGCCCAAGTCCCACTAGACCACGATCGCACCACGCTCACGGCGATCTAAAACAAAATTAGATCGTGGTGAGGTCGCGGTATGAGCGGCATAAAAACGTTAATTTTCGTTGCTTTCACGATGCTACTACGTCCTAATTACGCTTCTACAACGATCCCGCTACGACTAAACCACGTTCAAACCGCGCTTATTCTGCGATCTCACTACGCTTATAAAGATCTTTCTACGCTCTTCACGTTCTCATTACGACCATACCACGAGTTATCCGATTGCAACACGATCTTACTGCGATTATAGCACGTTCTTACCACGATTATACTATGTCCATACCGCGATCTTACTACGTTCTCAGCAATACCGTCAATATCGTGTTTCATATCAATATAGTTCCATTCCTTCTATTTCTGATTAAAACGGAGATTTCTCGGAAACAATACAGTCATGCAACCGAAATCTACTAGAACACATGGGGGTGGTGGTAGGGGTTGATGTAGAGGCAGAGGGAGCAAAGTATGAACGCCATACTAAACTCAAAATAGTACACAAGAAACTAAAATTAAAAATAATACAAGACTAACAAAGGCTCCTGACTTGGGACAGACGCAAAAATAGTGGGGTTAAACATGTTTGTGAGATCTCAACCCTCCCCCTATACCTCTAGCCAATGAAGAAAAGTAAACGCATTACAATACGCACATTAAAATTCAGTTCAAGAGAAGTCCGAGTCTGATGTCAGAAGTCAGAAGATGTGACTAAAGAAAATAATCAAAATGACAATAATACATAAATAACAACAAACTACTAGCAGTCAACTGACATGCCAGCTCCAGACCTAATTAAACTGATTTCTATACACATAAGTAGTATAATACTTGTCATCAAGAGATGTCGGAACGACCAATCAAACCTAAATTACAACCTATTGCTGGTCCATAAAGCTCAAATGACGATAATTTAGTGAACGATAGCAGAGATGACACAGATGTGTCAATATATATAGGAAGATGTGGTATGAGTGCAAATGAGACAACTCTCCATCAACGTAAAAATCTATAAAAGTAAACCATTATAGACCAAGGTACGGCCTTCAATACGGAGCCTTGGCTCACACCGAACAGCACGCTATAAAGGGCCCAAAAAAATACTAATGTTAAACCATTTAAACGGGAAAAACCAACGGTCTAATCTATATAAAAACGAGAAGCATGGTTGAGCTGTTAGAGTAAATGGATAAATACATTCAGACAAACAAAATCTAGGGAGTTTTTTATATATTTTATGTGAAAATGACAATAAAAATGATGATCGTAGTGTGAACGTAGTAAGGTTGTGAGAAGAGCGTGATGAAGACGGCAAGGGCGTGCTAGAATCGTACTATGGTCGTGAACAGCGTGGTAAAGTCGTAGTGGAAGCGTAGTTGGGTCGCGGTGAGAACGTGATGGTCGTAGTAAGGTCGTGATAACGTCGCTGTGAGATCGTAGCGCAATCTCTCCGAATAGAATCATGCTTTCGCTACGCTCTCGCTACGATTGTACAACGACCTTTGCGATCTTACTACGATCTTAGTGCGCTCTCACTACGTTTCTACTACGACCTTATTTCGCCACGACCGCACCACGATTGTTTTGAACATGTTCAAAGTTGGTCACGCTCTTCACGATCCTGAAGACCTCACCACGACCGTGGTACGACCTTACTGCGACCTACACGATCGTACCACGATCATCAAAATTTGCATTTTTTTTCACAGATCGTAGTGCGATCGTGACCTAGTGGGACTGGGGTATTAGATGCCCTTCTTTATGACTAATGTAATAGTGTTGAATTTCATTTGTAAATATTATTTCTTGTTTCAAACGCGATTTTATTATATGTATAGACCGTTTATTATATTTTGAAAAGTACTTTGAATTGTAAAGATATTTATAATACGTATAGACATAAGACTGAAGAGATAACTGTATTGTGTTTTGTTTTGAGATTAGAATATTTTCGATATATAAAAAAAAATAAAACAAAACTTGTGTTTCAGAGCAGCTGACAGACCGACCCCTCGCTGAAAATATTTTGCCTCACCTTAAAAAGAGGCAAGTTACGGTCCCGTTACGGTCCCGTTTAGAGTCTCTTGTTTAGTACGTTAGTCGTTGGGAATCTATAAACGATGCATTGCAAGTACAGCAATTTATAAAGGCTTATGTACAACATAAGAACGATTATCGGAATTCCAATGGGGACTAACTGTGCACCACTTATTGCGGATCTGTTTTTGTATTGCTATGAGTTACAATTTATGAAAAAAGTAAGCAAACACCCATCAAAACAACATCTGATAAACAAATTTAATAATACTTTTAGATATTTGGATGATATTTTGGCTCTCAATAATGACGACTTCAGTATGTATATTAAAGAAATTTATCCTGATGAACTTACTTTAAATAAAGCTAATACTAACAATGACCACTGCCCTTTCCTCGATCTTGATATCTATATCACTAACGGAAAGCTGAATACTAAAATTTATGATAAAAGAGATGATTTTTCATTTCCTATCGTTAATTATCCATTTTTAGATGGTGACGTTCCCTTGTCACCATCTTACGGCGTTTATATATCTCAACTTGTACGATTCGCTCGTGTATGTAACAATGTTTTAGATTTTAACGAGAGAAATTTATGTATTACTGAAAAATTATTACACCAGGGTTTTCGATATCACAAACTAGTCAAAACATTTACTAAATTTTATCATCGGTATAAGGACATCATTCGTAAATATAGCTCAACATGCAGACTTCTTATACGTTCAGGTATTTCACATCCAATATTTTATGGAAATATTCTTTATAAAGCACAAAGGTGTCAGTATTCACCTCAAAAACTAACAAAACCTTTGAATAGACTTATTAAGAAGGGATATAGTTACGATACTGTTGCCAGGTCATTAAAGATTGCATATTTTGGCGTTAATATTGATTCACTTATAGGGTTTTTGCATCGGAACTAAACACATTTATTCAAAAACCAGTTGTTGGCATGACACGGGTTATGTTCTTCTCATATATGTTATGATGGTATGATACTAAACCCCTAACGGGAAGGATTGTGCCTGATGTTCATATGATGAAATCATAATCTTTCAGTCAGTTTAATTGAAGTTTGGAGCTGGCATGTCAGTTAACTGCTAGTAGTCTGTTGTTATTTATGTATTATTGTCATTTTGTTTATTTTCTTTGGTTACATCTTCTGACATCAGACTCGGACTTCTCTTGGATTGAATTTTAATGAGCGTATTGTTATGCGTTTACTTTTCTACATTGGCTAGAGGTATAGGGGGAGGGTTGAGATCTCACAAACATGTTTAACCCCGCCGCATTTTTGCGCCTGTCCCAAGTCAGGAGCCTCTGGCCTTTGTTAGTCTTGTATTATTTTAATTTTAGTTTCTTGTGTACAATTTGGAAATTAGTATGGCGTTCATTATCACTGAATTAGTATATAATTGTTTATGGGCCAGCTGAAGGACGCCTCCGGGTGCGGGAATTTCTCGCTACATTGAAGACCTGTTAGTGGCCTTCTGCTGTTGTTTTTTCTATGGTCGGGTTGTTGTCTCTTTGGCACATTCCCCATTTCCATTCTCAATTTTATTATGTGTATGTCGTCTTCGTTGTCGATTAGTCGATCTCAGCACGTGATTAAATTATCTCAGTCAATTTCACGACTGCAAAAATAAGCTTTAATAGCAATCTGAAGTTACATGTCATTGTCTTTAAAAACAATATGTAATGCCAATACTTTGATAGCAATATCATTCAAAATGAAATTGTGTATTCATTGTATAGGTTCGCGAGATATCTTCCTGAAATTTACACTCCCATCAAACCAAGTATTGTAAATAGGTGCTTATATCTAGGATTAGAATATTCGATCATTATAGTCAATCATGAACCTTTTTTAGAAAATTTAATCCATTATTATTTAGTTATATATTATCATTACAACTTGAATAAACCGATACATCTGCAATTCGGAATAAATTTCTCAAATGAGACAACAAAATTAAATGAAAAGAAATTTAATTATGACCTATAGTTTATGGCAATCCTTAAAACGCACCACATATGTTACTAGAATGTAATTTAAAAACTAAATATCTGAAAAAAATTGTAAAAATTTGATGTGTAATTAATCAAAGCTGTCGAAATAAAGTCGTAACACTTACATTATAGCGGATCTCCGCCATCACCGAGACCGCTTATCATGTGACGGTTGCAACAAAATCGAGATCCCAGTGCTGTAACTAGCCTTGCAATTGAAGTTGTATTGAGTTACAGTATACATATGTCTTTAGTTACAACACTTTACGCCAAATTGACTTAGTTCAACATATCGCTTAATATGTTTTCTGGTTTCAAATATACCAACCCATATTGTTATACTTCAATATTGAATATGGGATACAAAAACCTTCCAAATAGATAAAACTCATGGAGTCTTTTTTTTTTTTTCTAAAAAGGGTATTCCGTCTCGTCTTTTGTCGTATGACGGGTTGCAAATTATATGTAAAATGATTGAACAATGTAATCTCTCATAGAAACTAGTTCTTTTAAGTTTCGCTACTTCTACTGTAGCATTTCATAAAAAAAAACCTTCAATATTGTACACATCTACATGTATTTGAATGTTAATACATTGCACAGTCGGTCAATCTTATAAATAACGAAATTTATTTTCTTGAGGCTATATTTCCATATATAAATACAAGTGGCACTCGTACGAAACACCACTTAAACTTATGCTGTTTTTTTTTCAAATCTAGTTTAAGTTTTAAAAAGCTTTTGTTTTTAAAAGATACAAGAATCCTTGAAAGATATATTATATAACACCGATATTTGAAACCTGGTGAAATCCGCAATTTGTACTCATCCGTTCGTTTACGTTTTGTTATTTATATAAATATATTGCATCCCTTCCTTAAACAAAAGTAAGTAATTAATTGTAACATTCTTGCAGAATTTGTATGCACCTTCATGCATTTCAATCGCTTATTAGAGTAAAAATAAGCCAGAGAACTAATTTAACGTTAAAATAGGCCATATTATTACTTTGCGTAGAAAAAATGTTCCTGTCGGTGTCATATGAAATAGTCACCCGTTTTCTGGTACCTATGTTTACTTTATTTCTTTGTGTGTATTGTGTATCGTGTATTTTATACCAAAACGTGCATGTTTTATAATGATCATTGTATTATGATGTTTAAATATCTTGCATGAAAAGGGTCTATGATTGGTAAAATAAAATATAATGTCTGAGTGTCTAATGTACAACTCGATGATCTCGTTCTATATATTTATGTATTGTGCATATACATGTATGTCATATATGGTACTGAACCGGTAGCTATTGTGTTATAAAATTCCCAACTAACAGTCTATTAATAATTAACATTTTATCAGTTTATACTTTACCACCGTAAGACAATAAGATGTGCATGATGTATATATAAATATATTTATTTTAGTTTAAATATATTTATTTATAGTGGAGTTGGAAACAAGTTATTGCAACTTTATATAGTAATCGGGCTATTCGCACTGCGGGTGTGGGTGTTGCTTTTTTTCGAAATCTAAAAAGATGTCTTTTACGTGCAAGAGATGACTCTCTCTTAACACGGGCTAGACATTTATCGTCACCTTCCGACGGACTATCGTCGTTTCTCAGGCACATACTCGCAAATGGTGTCAAGAAACAACCGAACATTCAGTCCCTGGAATTTTCTCCGCGAAACGGAGATCGAACCAGGAACCTTTGTGATGGAAGTCCGATGCACTAACCACTACACCACGGCTCTCCTATGTATTTACTTTTGTCATATGTATACTAGTATATTTCTCTGCTTTTGATAAACAAGTACTCAAAGTAAAAAGAGTTTGTATCTTTTAAATCCGAGTCATAATGAAATACTTCGAGAATAGACATTTATGTAAAAGATGGGCGAAAGATACCAAAGTGACAGTCTAACTCATAGATCGAAAATAAACTGACAACGTCACGACTAAAAACAGAAAAAGACAAACTGACAAATACATGTAAAAGTACACAAGACAAAACATAGAAAACTAAAGACTATGCAAAACGAACCCCACCAAAAACTGGGGATGGTCTCATGTGCTCCGGAAGGGTAAGCAAACCCTGCTCCACATGTGGCAACCATCGTGTTGCTGTAAGTTTTCCAATACCTGACAACTTCTTCGCTTTAAAAAAAAATCGCTTATAGCTAGTACTGTGCATCTGACGAGACTACCCGTTTTAATTTTTTGGGGTTTTTTTTAGTAATCCACTCCTTTCCTCGGGCTCCTTTCAAGATCCAAAGGTTATAAATGCATAAAAGAAGGAACAACTTACTTTGTGTGATAAATTAATTTCCTATTTGTTCTAAGAAGGTGGGGAATACCTTTTTATGTTAACCTGTTTTGGCCTTTTTCAAGGTGTTGATATCTGAGATAAATTAAAACGGTTCACTGTTTTCAACCCACTTTGTTAACTGTTATTAGCATTTTTGCATTTGTTGTTAACTGTTGTTGCCCAAATCGAGGTGTTGTTAACATGTTAACGGACCTCCTATTGCCCCCTCCTTCTAAGGAAAAATGAAGACAAGGGGGAGATAAGAAAACGATTTGAAACCAACAAATGAACAGATTCCAATAAAATATGAAAAAGTAAAAAAAAAATAATTAAAAAGTAAAATCTGATAAAATTGAGAAAGGAAACGGGGAATGTGTCAAAGCGATCTGTTGACAGGAAAATTATCTGTACATCGACCCTAATGAACCGCAGTATCGAATTTATACAGTCACATTAGAATGAATGATTGCTATACAAAGTTTATAAAACATTAATAATTTATGTAAAGTTTAAACAAAGTGTGGATAAAAGTAAAAACGAGGGATGGTACTACTACACATTAAAAATGTAACATTTTGAATGGTTCATGATAACTTAACACCGGAAGTACACTGATGTTAGACTATTTTATTGTAGATGTCCTCCATGACAGACGACTTGGACTGGCAGATAAATAAAACCCTGCCAGAATGCATGTTGTATATGTTGGAACATGAAATAATGTGTGACATTTCCTTTCGAGTTGGTCCAGAACGCAGAATACTGAAAGCTCATAAATATATGCTTTGTAGCCGAAGTCCTGTGTTCTATATCATGACGCAAGGTTCCTTGCCGGAAACAGGCGAAATAGACGTTCCGGATGTTGACACAGAAACTTTCCGTGTCCTATTGGAGTAAGTTCTATTCAAACCTGCAATAAAAAAAAAAAGAATGCGTTTGAAGGAGAGTATTATTTATTAGTCTGTATGTTCTTGAATCTTTTTTTTATGTAACAGATTATTGAAATTCGTATAGCGAGACTCTATTATGTAGAACTTTCAAAATTTGATCGGTATCTACACCAGACGATCAATAATTATACTGAATATAAGGTAGTTTTGGATATTATCTGAAAACAATAATGAATATAAAAAATTTACCAGCAGCGACATTGATACATCATTAACTGTGATTTACAAATTATTCATGATTGTTCGTAAATAATTTTAAAACTGCTGAGATCTGCTGAGGGGATATTTGATTTTGAAAGAGGGTTAGGGGAGTTTTCAAAAAAAATGTATCCTGATTTTTGTAAATATATGCCAAAAGGAAAATCACAAATAAAAACTGAACTCCGAGGAAAATTCAAAACGGAAAGTCCGGAATCAAATGGCAAAATTAAAAGCTCTAACACACCAAACGAATTGATAACAACTGTCATATTCCTGACTTGCCGGGTACACGCATTTTCTTATGTAGAAAATGGTGGGTTAAACCTGGTTTTAAAGCTAGCTAAACCTCTAAATGTATAACAGTAACATAAAATTCCATTATATTGACAACGATGTGTGAACAAAACAAACATTGTCAAAACAGTGGTAATCATTCAACATTGTGTTTTAACCTTAATCACTATAAAAACAAACAAATATTGAACAGAGAAGTACAAAAAAGCTTATTGGCAAATACAAAATTTACAATAGCACAATGACGGGATGAAAAAGTACAGAGCCATGTCAATTGTATCAAAGAAACACAACAAGGCATATAGACACAGCACATTAGCAAAAATGAAAGACAAGAATTAAAAAATGATAAAGCAATAACACAATGACGTGTTACATATAAGTACATAGCCACGTCATGTGTTTAAAAGAAACACAAAAATGCATATAGAAAAAGCACATAAGCAAAAATAAAAGACAAGAATACTAAAATTATCATCGAAGAATAACGCTATATATAACGGGATGGATAAGTACAGAGCCACGACAAATGGATATCACCAAATCAGAATAAACATTATTGAGATGATAAACAACATCTGTACGCAAATTTCATAGCTTGTCTCACAGATAAACAGTACGTGCGCATTTGAGTCGCCAGTGTTATGTGAATGAACTCAAATGACTGGATAAGAACTTAGTATTACAGTATGTTTTGTCACTAAGTCTTGTTTATGTGTACATATTGTGTATTGTTGAAACATTTATGTTTTTTTTTTGCATTTTGAATATAAAGATGATGTGGCGTATCAATCTGTTTGATAGTTTTATTCTTTAAATAAGATATCATGATTTTAATTTAACACGATTTTTTGGTACTATTTTTAGACATATTTATAGTGACAGCGTAGCAATACCCAAAGACAAAGTAGGTAAAGTACTGTATGCATCAGAGAAGTATATGCTTCCCAAGCTGAAATGTGCGTGCGAACAGTTGCTACAAAGCCTAGCCACTTCATCTGACGCACCTATTGTACTACAGACGGCTCACTCCTTTAACATGACAGACTTACGACAGGAGAGTTTACAATACATACTACAATCCCCTAAGCAATGCTTGAATTCTGAAGACGCATTGAGTTTGTCAGCTGATTGCATGGGCATGATATTGAGTTCGGATGAATTGATGCTTTCGGAGGCGGCAGTATTCACTTTTCTTTTACAATGGGCTACATATCGTTGTATGACAAACGACCTTGAGATTAGTGACCAGTATATACGAGAGACAATAAGTAGCCTCCTTTACTGCGTGAGATTTCCGTGCATGGAACAAGATTTCTTTACCACAGAAGTATCAACCAAAGATATCTTATCAAAAGACGAATTGTTGTCAATCTATCGATCTTTTAATGGCATTAAAAGCGAAATATTTTCGGAATTAAAAAGGAAGGAACCGGCCGCAAACAGAGTTATACGTTATAGTAACCTTTCGTCAACTGGTTCCTGGATAAGCAATGAACAAGATGCAGTCACACTTACATGTAGCAAACCAGTATTTCTGAAAAGCATTCTCTCCTTTGGAACAAAGGCTGCAACTGCTTGTTTGTCACCTGGTGTTGAAATTCGAGATGGCACAGGGGCGGTTTTGTCGAGTGTTCAGAGAGATATATCCATTGGCTTTTGTGAAACATTTGATATCGATTTTCCTCAACCTGTGCATCTTGACGCGAATGTGATGTACACTGTGATATCGAAAGGTGTTTCTAGGAATGTGTACTATGGAGATACTTGCAAGAACGTTGTCAATGTCAAAGACATGATTTTTACATTTGGAGATTCAATTCAAAGTAAAACGGCTACATCAGCTGTCTTCGGACAAATAGCTGGCTTTACTTTTCATTTGTAGTATCTTCATTGTATTCTATTATTTATTTGTATAACTGCTTAGCTTATTGACAATGCCATATTCTATATCAAAGTTCACAGCACAATCTCAATGTGACAGTTCAACATTTTACAAAATTATTTATTAAATTTCTTTTTGCAAATATCGAAGACAGTGATTGTTACTACAGAATGATCTACATTTTTGTTCTGGCTTATATTTCTTGGTGTAAATATTTATTTTACATACATGACTTATATTATATACATGTACAATGTATATGATTAGACCACTGCTATACTGGTAAAGGGTCCTTTACAACTTTACAGTATCAGTCAGAAGAAACGTGTCAGATTTGTACTTAACATATTTTTTCCAAACATTATTGTGATGACTGCTTTGTGAATTGCCAGATTTAAATCAAAGTTTTATGAGATTATTCAATATAATTAAAATACTGTTGTACGGTGTTATATGGTGATTTTAAACTTCAAGATTTTTTTTTTACAAATGGCCAAAGTATACTATTTAAGGATATTAACATAACCTGCAAATACATATTGTTTTTTTTTTGTATTCCCATTGTGTTGTTATTTAATATTTAATATTTTTATAAATCTTAAACGCATATGTTTAACTGTTTGTTACCATGGGATGTTCTTTGTGTGTATAAAAATTATATAGTTTCATTAATTTCACGCCAATTACGATTGAAGGGAATTTCTCACACACTTCCTTTACATTTCAATACTGTATGTTTACGACCTCATACTATCAAGCTTATTGGTTAGGTGTTGACTAATACGCACGTTTCTCTCCCCCTTCCAAGAAAATTGTAAAATTTTATATTTTATATATCGTTGTGTTGGTTATATAGCAGTGTATATATTATATTATCCAGTAGTATTTAAAAGCATGTGTTGTTTTTGTTGATAATGATTTTTTTGTTTTATTGATTTTCTATTTTAAGTAATATGTTTTTATGTATTCGGATTTTTACATATATTTGTTAATGTTTGACACAATAAAATTTTATTGGATTCTAATTTTCTTGTTGAATCATTTTCACTTTAAACTGATTCGGTGACTTCCTGTAAAATGAATGTGTTTGATGTGTACGGATTGATAATTCATTCTTGGATGCATGCTTTTAGTTGTTAGTGGCTTTGAACTAGCTGTCCGTTAACTGCGAGTACTTCAGATCTGTACCTAGTGTCTTTTTGTTGAGATGTACATGTACCCGGCCACGTCCACTTGTATTTTTGTCCATCTGATGAGTTAAGCCTTTTTCAACTGATCTTTATAGTTCGTTCTTTTGTTGTACTGTTATACCACTGTCCAAGGTTAGGGGTAGTGTTGTGATCGCGCTAACACGTTTAACCCCGCCACATTTATTATGTATGTATATGACTGTCCCAAGTCAGGAGCCTGTAATTCAGTGGTTGTCATTGGTTTATGTGTTATATATTTGTTTTTCGTTCATTTTTCGTACATAAATAAGGCCGTTAGTTTTCTCGTTTGAATTGTTTTACATTGTCATTTCGGGGCCTTTTATAGCTGACTGCGGTATGGGCTTTGCTCATTGTTGAAGGCCGTACGGTGACATATACTAGTAGTTGTTTATTTTTGTGTCATGTTGGTCTCTTGTGGAGAGTTGTCTCGTTGGCAATCATACCACATCTTTTTTTATAAAGCAAGAAAATAGATGCATTTTTTCTTCTGCTTCGAAACACCTATATTGGTAGAAGTAATTAAGTGTATACATGATACCGATTTGAGTGTACTCGCATGTTCATAGAACTATCGTAATAAGATACTCTCGAGACTTAGATATTTAAAAGTTGAATTCATTAAAATTTAAAAAGCTTCAAATTCAAATAGAGCTTCAAGGACAAAGTCTTTCATTTAGAGTTTGTCTGATATCAACATGATAACTTGTCTAACTTAAGTATCAACACGAGAACGTCTTTCATCAATGTACATGAATTTCATATTAACAATAGTTTGTTGATTGTACTTTAACAGACAGCCAGCGTCTCCTATTAGAACATGTAGTTCCTTAAGTTTTTATTCGCTACTAAGTTTTTATTCGCAAATTGAGATGTGGTATGATTGCCGATGAGAGAACTACCTATCAAAGTGGATGTAAGCAATTATGGGCAATCCTACGGCCCTTATCAATAAGAAAAACTCCATACCGTATGGTCAGCTATTAAAGGTCCGACAAAACAAATATGACAAACATGAACCAACGACAACCACTGAACTACAGGCTCAAACCTTGGGAAAGGCTCGCAAAGAACATGTTTGTGAGAAATCAACCCTCTCTCTTATCTTGGATAGTGGCGTAACAATACAACATAAAAACAAATTATAAAAATCAGTCGAAAAAGGCTTAATTGATCAAATTGATACAAATAGATAAACATCTAACGAAACACTGAGTGGACGGGTACTTGTACATCCCGAAAACAAAAAGGTCATAAGACAAAGTACTAATCTGAGAGTATTCGCAGTTACTGACAGCTAGTTCAAAGTCAATAATAACTAATAAAAAAAGTATGTATCTGAGATCAGTATGGTTATAATTTACTGATAACAAAATCAATTAGTTTTACCAATAAAAAGAACATTAAAAGATCCATAGACATCCACTTCATTTGAAATTAGGGGGATAGTTGTCTTATTTGCAATCATAACACATCACCTTATTTTAAATTTATAAAGAAGAGCGAAAATAAATTTGTATTACATGATCTTTTACTTCCGTTCCGTTATATATAGAGGATGTCGTCCTCGAAATTGACGACTGTATTGATCTTCCCTATCATTATTCCTTGGAACTTGAACAAAAGATATCACATATACAAATACAAGAATGAAGCCAATAAGACAACTAACCACCAGAGACCAAAAGAATGAATGTAAGCAGCTATAGGTCACCTTCAACTATGAATTAAACCCATAAAACTGTAATAGTCGGAGCTGGCAAAAAAGCAACTGTCTTATAGTTAATAAAGCAATAAACGAAAAATATATATGACAGACATCATCAGACGAATACCCATTACAGACTCTTGGCTATAAACAAGCACATACAGAATGTGGCGGGGTTAAATATTGGTAAGAGATCGGGAGATTGATCTCACAGCATACTATTAGAACAAACTTTAAAATCAATGAATTGACTTGTGAGGGCGGTTTGGAAAATAGAAAAGAAAAAGTACCAATCTTACGGTACTTGCAGTTACTGATAACTAATTCAACGTCAATTTATGAGTAGACCTGACCATGTTTCCCAAACGTAAATATCAATAAGTACATTTCTGATCTTCTCTACCGAAATAGCATTATTGTGATAAAAAAGGGGGACCGAATTAGATATAATTGTTAAAATCTGATATGTGTACAAAATTCAACTGAAGTATGATTTTAATGTTATAAAGCTTTTAAATCAAGCTTTTAAATCAAGGATTTACTAGAACGATTTCTAGTCTGTATAGATAATGTTTAAGATATATTTCCCTGTCCAATGTAGAATTATTGATGAAAGTTGTGTCTCAAACAGAATTTCCAGAAGATATCATGTATGTTTGGTAATGTTTCCTTCCGTTGTTACCTTCAATACAATTGGGTCGGATTCTACAATCACAATCTTTACGTAGTTTCTCCAAATGACATGACATTGTCACGATTGCTTAGCTCAATTTCAAAACCTCAAGTGGCCAAGCCTTTTTTCAACCAATAGCCATCAACCAAGAGTAAACATAATCAAAAATTAAAATTGAAAAATTGATTCATTGTTGTTTGCTGCAGATGCTTCCTTATATACAACTAATTTAAAAATCCAATATCCGCATTTGTAAGAAAGATTTACATAAATACGTAGGTATCTATGGTTTTAATTCACAAATGTACATGCAAATCCGTAAATCATATAAAACAAAAAAGCAATCATAAAAGCAGTAACAGAGTTGCACAAAGGGATAAACATAGACCAGAAGCACTGTATCATTATAATGTATTTTGCAACGAAAATAGTAATTGCCACTGTTATTTTGACTTCTAACTGCAGCTTGATGAGACCTACTAGTATAACGGGTCTTTCTTGTGTGTGTTTTAGAACTATGTCCAATACATAAAGTTTCTCACAAGATCCAGCTATAAACACATGTTCTTAATTTATGTAAGCAAATGCATTGATTAATGGTCTTAGATTATTTGGATAAACTTGTAAATGCTATTGCAGTTCAACTGTGCAACTAATGCATCGTATAAAGTGTCACATTAAACAAGATGAAAGATCATTAAACTGATTAAGAACTGACCATCAAATCTTAGATGGAATTGATTACGCCACACTAGTGGTAAGCTTAATACAAAGTTTGTATGAAATAATTATTTTAAAAATGAAAATAACACGTTACAAATGTTAAAACCTTACATTTATTGATGAAACTTTAGATAGAAGTCTTTACGTACAATTTAGATATATCAATTTACGTACCTATTACAAGCGTCCCTTACTCGGCGATCTCCATAATATCCTCATATATAAATACATAGTTTGCACTTCTACCGGATATTTTTTATATTCTAGAATTTCCGGACTCTTACTTTGGTTGCTACAGAATTGTCGAGCAGTTTCTGTGGCGAGGGACATCTGTCAGACACTCGACTGTGTCGTACAGTGGGTGCATTAATTGTGTAAAGAAGATACATGTAGTTATCTATATGCAGGAATACAGGTAATCAGCTCACATAAGTCTTAAACAGTTTTTATACCTCCATATAAAAACCATAAGACATCTAGAGGGCGCCTTACGCAGAGCTGTAAAAGAGGGACGAAAGATACCAAAGGGACAGTCAAACCCATAAATCATAAATAAACTGACAACGTCATGGCTAAAAATGAAAAAGACAAACAGACAAACATTAGTACACATGACACAACATAGAAAACTAAAGACTAAACAACACCCTACCAAAAACTAGGGGTGATCGCAGGTGCTCCGGAAGGGTAAGCAGACCTTGCTCCCATTGTGGCACCCGTCGTGTTGCTTATGTGATAACAAATCCGGTAAATAGTCGTATTCGGTAGGTCACATTCATGAAAAGGAAGGAATGAATTGTTGATTGTAGTTACGACGTAAGGAACATATCCGATATCATTTGTGAAACGGTTATTCCATAACGGTCAACCAACTCGTGATGGCGTTCATAAAATTTACGAAGAGATTATATCAACTTTCACCACTAGGAACTCTTGGTAAAATAGCTTCCTTGTGAGCAGCAACCCTCTATCAAGAAAATCATGATAGGAAATGCAAGCACGGGAATATCGTATCAATTGGGAGATATATACCCCGTATGCAGGTTGCTACTTAAAAATGGAAAGTTCACAATTGGAAAGTTGAAATCATCTCTTTTGTCGTAAAGTTTTGTTTTCAACCGACCCTCATTGTCAATTTCTAGATGTAAGTCAAGATATGAGGCAGACTTAACTGTATCTGTAGTATCCTTTATTTCTAGTTCGATGGGATAGATGCGTTCCACATAGTCACCAAATTTTGAATTGTTTATTATTTACACTCTTTTACATGTTCAGTCATTTACTCAATTGATGTAATAGTGTAAACATTGATGGCAATATTGTTGATCACAAGGAGAAATTTGTACAAAACGTTCTAAACCTAACAGGGAATGATAGACAACAAAACAAGTATGTGTACCCCAAAGACAAGCATAATGGGCTCATAGTTAGATTGGGAACGATACTGGCATTCCCGATGCCATCTCAAACGAAAGATACAGAATAAATTTAATATTTGATATGGTGAATTGTGTGGTCATAAATTAGCAATTCTGTTGTGTGTATCAATGCGTTTTTCACCAAAATATATATTATAAAATACTGTACAAGTTATAAGTGAATTTTCATCAAATTTTGTACAAATTGTAATTTGTACAGGCACTTTTTGTACAAAGTCAAAGTACAAATTATAGTTTGTACATTTTTTTTGTACAAAAGGATAACTTGTAAACAACATATGAACTATTCAAAATTTAATGATATCATATATAAATTAACCGATATGTTATAGGAAAGACGTTTGATACACAAATTGATTCCAAATCAATCTGGCATCGCATTTCAATGAAGAGACAAAAGCATTTGCTATCATTTATAGACATCATTGGTTTGCTATCTCGTTGACGGTAAACGAAAATTAAAAAAAAGAAATTACCGTCAAAAAGTATTTCTGTAAAATGAGTAAAATTTAAAATGTTATTAAAAAGGGCACTAGGTACAAATATTCCGGTCCAACGATTCACAGAAAAGAGCGACGATTTACAGAAAAGAACCGAAAAGGACCAAAAAGAACCGAAAAGGACCAAAAAGAACCGAAAAGGACCGAAAAGAGGATACATATATATTTATTAAATAAAGTTAAAACCATGTATATATACACAGATTTTATTTATATTGTTAAAGGGGCACTAGCTTCGAGATATATAAAAAATCTAAAGTTTGATTTTTTTTTGTTCAATCAATAATGAAAGTGAAATAGTGAAATAACAATTCGCTTTTTGCAGCCAAAAAGGTTCAATTTTGTCTAATTACGTTAAGAAACATTGATAATTAGTTATTCACTTGCAAGTGAATGAGTCGACCTCTTTAAATCCGTATTCATGTGAACTTCAATTTAACCCCTAGCTAGAGATTGACAACGCATGCATTGTACGTGTACTGGTTATTTAAAGAAAAAGAATGTCAACAATGAAAGTGAAACTACGGTAAATCATTTGATTACTAATTCGATGCAGTAAGGATCTGTAGTAAGGATTGTGAATGTACAGAATCCGTCCTCTGCTTTGGGTGTGGAAAATGTAAGGTTTTCAATGATTTGCAATTTGCCTATTTCCTTCAAGTACAACAAAAAATTGATATCCTTTTCGGTTCTTTTCGGTCCTTTTCGGTTCTTTTTGGTCCTTTTCGGTCCTTTTCGGTTCTTTTCTGTAAATCGTCGCTCTTTTCTGTAAGTCGTCGAACCCCAAATATTCTTCTTTGAATATATTAATATTTTTTTAATTCAACCGAGTAAAAACTCAACAACAATACCAGTTTAAAAGCAATCTATACATTTTTAATTTGAAACGTCAGACGCGCTTTTTTGTCTGATTCAGAAAAATTTATTAAGTTTTTCAACGCGTACAAACATTTGGAAAATTTATGTATAAAAACGCCATTATCGTGATATATAGACTACCTAAGGGAATAGTATAACTGACTGAAATATTGATAATGCCCAAACCGGAAGCGACGTCATTGTGTTTGTTGAAGTTAATAGTGCCATCCCAATAAGACCCTTTTTTGCCCTCTACACGCATAACTTTTATGTTAATTTCGTTAAGTAGAAACTGAATATTTTAGAGGAATATTCTTCTATTGAGAATTTTAATCAATATCAACAATTTTGAAATTCTGTCTTATTGATTATACTACTTCCCCTTCAGTCAAATTACTTCTCCTTTAGTTAAATAACTACCCTTTTAGTTAAATTACTCCTCCTTTAGTTATAAAGTTAAAAAATAATACTACCCAAATCAATATTTTTTACAAATTAGAAGCGAATAAAATTCCTTATAATTATAAGTGGTATCCGTCAATGAGAAATCAAACTAACGGCACGATTTTTTTTTTATTTAAAGACATATTGAAAAAAAAAAGTTTTCCCCCTGCAAATTTCATGTTTCTATGCTATCAGTAACCTAGCCAGTTGTTGTCTTATGTCAATCTCAAAGACTTTTGTTATTTGGAAAAGTTTCTGTCGATACTAGTTTCTATCTAATTAAATCACAAATATTTGAAAACTCGGTGAGATCTAGAACATCACATATATAGACACATGTCTATTGTTACGTCGGCCTCATATCTTGATTTACATCTAAAAATTGACAATGAGGGTCGGTTGAAAACAAAACTTTACGACAAAAGAGATGATTTCAGCTTTCCAATTGTGAACTTTTCATTTCTAAGTAGCAACATTCCAGCAGCACACATTGGGACCTACTAAAACAGGATGCAGTTTGCAACGAAATATTTTCAAGCAAACCAATAATAGCTTATAAAAAGCATAAAAATATTGCAGATCTATTGACGACAAAATTAAAATAAATTGATATAGGTAAATCCCTGATGATGGTGGGCCTACAATGCTTAAACCCTTTCATAAATGTTATACATTTATCATTAGCATATAATACAAAAACCGCCGAAACATTATATTAATGTCGGATTGATTTAAAGCAATTGCAAGTCTAGTAATACTAGCATCATGTGACAGTGGCGGATCCAGGGGGGGGGGGGGGGGGTTCCGGGGGTGCGCACCCCCCTTTATTTTTGCCGATCAATGCATTTGTATCGGGACATATGTTTTGCACCACCCCCCCCCCCTTTGCCCTGGGTTAGCACCCCTTAGCACCCCCCCTTTCGAAAATTCCTGCATCCGCCCCTGTGTGATCAATATTTTGTAATATAATTACAATAAAATACTTATAGTATGTATACGGAGTCTTCCGAATAAGATTTTTTGCTATCGGAATTCAGACTGATGATGGAATACGTGGATGTTAGGTGTCACTTTTATACAAAGTTTTGGATTGATTGCAAACATATAAAATTTATAAATAGCATATATAATACAAACTTGATAATTTCTTATCAGAATGAATCTATCTCTTTAAAAACATAATTATAGATTATGTGATATAATTATTGCAGGACATTAGTGAAACCAATATATTTCGATATGGTTCCGAACATGAACCTTGCAATGTTCTATGAAAACAATGATAGTTATTGTGTGAAGATGAAGAGGGAAGCCGTGGACGTTGGGTTTCGCTTTATCTTATTTATTTATCTTTGCAGTATAGTATTGCTGCATGCATGTGTGGTAACAAGACCAGTCAAATGCAGAAAATACGGGATGTAGAATGCACAGGCAGCTGGCTTATCTGATACTATATCTGTTTATAAAACAAAGCCAGGTATTCTCCTTCTATAGTGATTCTTTTCTTAAGTAAATAAAACGTCAACAAGATTAGACATAGAAAAAGGAGAAACAAAAAAAGGGAAAAGGTTCGGATTTGGGCAAATTTGGTAAAATGGTGGCACCTAACGTAGCCTGAGCTAATATTTACTGAAAGCTGAAGGAAATCAATAGCAGATGTTTTGGTTTAGAATTTACAGGTTTAAACATGTTTTCCTCCGGGTGCGGGAATTTCTCGCTACATTGAAGACCTGTTGGTGACCCTCTGCTGTTGTTTTTTATTTGGGCGGGTTGTTGTCTCTTTGACACATTCCCCATTTCCATTCTCAATTTTATTTTTTCTAGACGTCATTGGCAATTTAATTTAACTTGGTGTGTTAACTGACCCGATGAACTTTATTAATTGATAACCTCTAGAAAAAAGTTTTCAATCCCATTATGAATCATAATCGATCTTTAAATTTCCTTTGGAACTTATAATCAGCACAGCCAAAACATGTTTTTATATTAGTGTTTTGGTTGGCATATTGTCTTTTGATGAATACTAAACGTTGCCTCTAGACATCTTTGGTTATGTTCTATTTTGAGGTACTATCTCATTGCTGCTGAGGTTTTTATACGTGTCAATTTTATTCATATCTAAACCATTGTATGCTACTAGAATCTCATAGTTGTGATGTCAGGGCTTCTAAAGTGAACGAAATAATGTTAAAACACCTGTTTACTTCAAGATATATTCTTTCTCGGTTTTGTTTCATAACAATACATTGTCATGCGAATAACTTAGTTATCTTAATAAAGAAATGTGGTATATAATTGGCTACAGACAACTATCTTACAAAGACTTAAAAGTATGAATATAAACAACTATGGGTCACCATAATGTTTTCAACAATGAACAAAACTTATGTCATAGATTAATCTATAAAAGGTTAAGGTATAACAATTATGAAATCATTCAAAAGACCGAAAAACGGTCCGATTTAAGTTTTTAACATTAAACGAAAATCAAATTATGATGGACGACATCAAAAGACAACCACTGGACTTCGGACTCACTACTTTTGACAGGAACATAAGAAATGTTGCCGGGTTAAACATGTTTGTGGGTACTCAGTCCGCCACTAAAAGAAAATTACACTTATAAATTTCGTGCGAAATAAGTTTCAAGGGCTTGACTCATCACCTATAGCACAACGCAACCAATGAAAAAATTGCAAAAGCCATTTAGTATCGATTTAAGATAACTGAAATCCAGTTCAAATTCATTATGTATTCTATATGACATTTAATATTGCAGAAAACACCTCCGTAAGACCTACTGATAGACTCCATTTACAGTTAACGACGACATTATTCTCTTTACTCCAATCAATTCCGCGAAGCTCATTTCAGGAACACAAGAAAATCCCAGAAAGAAGTAGGATCAAAGAAACTACCAATGTCTTCCAATCAAAGTTGCCAGTCGTAACAAACACAACGGAACATGGCATCTATACATTGCCTAATATTATACATAGAAACGCTACCGATTTATTGAACAATAATTGTGAATGTAAAAGAACTTCAAAGTGGGCAAAACTTCTTAGTTCGAATATTTCAAAATCAGACTTCGACATTTTGCTTGCCAAAGATATCCAGAGACTCAAGAAAGATCTGACTGTAAACAGAAAGAGTCTGAATTCTTACACCAGACGATTAACAAGTGCACATAACGACAGAAGATCTGCTAAGGCAATAGGATGGATTGGAATTATTGTTATATCATTATTTTTATAATTTTCTTTCTGTTTGATTTAGTGTTAATTTTGCACCAATTTAACATAGTCGAGTAGCATTTTTTTGTGTCATTTTACAGTAAACATTGTCAAAAGTCTCAGTCTGGTTTCTTTAGTTGTTCTACGTGTTTTTATTCTTTTATAGATGGTATTTTATGAAGTACATGTAGTATACATTATTGTTTAAGTATTCTGGTTTTTTTCGCTGTGTTGTAGACGCATTGGTGGTTTGAACTGATTTCTACTCTTTTGGTTGGGTTGTTGTCTCTATAGCACATTCCCCGATTCCATTCTCAATTTATGTTAGCTGTCAACTAAATGAGATCTATAAAGAAAACCTAAATATCAAGGATGGTACCGGGGACAGTTGATTTAAATTCATACATAGTTAATACTTATAAGAATCGCTTATTTCTGATTATAACAAACTACTTGTATTAGAAAAAAAACATGTAATCGATGTTATGTTGTTTTGAATTTTCCTTGCGGTCTCAAACCTCAATATGTTTTTTTTTTTACTTTAAACAAGAGACACAGAAGATACCATAAGCATTTCCAAACTCATAAACCGAAAACAAACTGACAATGCCAATGAAAAACATAAGGGAAACAATGAAAAAAACAAACCATAGTCTACAAAACACTATTTATTAACTTAAAGTTAAATAACATGAACCCATCCTATTCTTGAACTTGAGGTGATCGCAGATGCTGTAAACAGATCCTTTAATGGCTCAAGTCGTGTTGATCATGTAAGTACCACATCGTTGCTAAGTCTAATTTACTGATATCAAGACTTGTTCCCTACATGTATCTGAATGTAAGATATTCCTATGAGTCTAATTTACTTTTTGTTCTCTGATGCATTTGTGATAATTTGTGATAATGGTAGAATAAAAGTGTTTTGCAGACATTTGAAATAAATGTAAAAACAGGATAATTGGTACATTAAATGAAGATGAGGTTATATTTTAGCATTTCATATGCAGGTGTCGACTGTATCAATCTTCTGTTTATCAAAGTATAAATTATTGTCATGTTAAGGAAGTATAAATAAATAAGTTAAATCTATGTAAAATTAATATACAGTTTAGTGAATATTTAATTAATCTTATTGTACAAATTACTTTTCCTGACTATATCTGAAAAAAACCGACAATTCAAATAAAAAGTGTGCTTGAAGATTTAAAGTAAAATAATCAATCATTACGAACAACGTAGGTCCATACAGATTGTGTATAAGAACAATAATATAGGGAAGGACTTCAGGTGGCGGATATTAAATTGTTCTTGAAATTTCATTTTTTTAACGTCCGTGTGCTTAAGATTAAGTCACATCGTATTCTGTTACAATTGTCCTGTAGAATTGCCAATTGACGCTAGACCACCAATTATCAACCAATCAGTCATTAGAATGGAATGTACTTACATAGAATGAAGCTGCAATAATAGTGTGTGGGGCAGGCAAATTAGGAAAATCTGCTTTAGAGGATTACAACTCAGATAATTAGGATTTAAACTAATTATGTTGCTGCTGTACATCATACATTGATTCCCGTCGAGGCTACACATTTGTTGTTTCTGCTCTTTTTTTAATGAAGCTCCAACATCACTCATATATTTTGTGCCGTCATCGTTAAGTATACTGGACACAACGTTGATGTATGTTTTTTTGCATTTTCTTTTGGCTTCATTTTTGGTATGGGCTTAATTCTAGCCCAGTTCGTCTTGAAAGTTGTTTAATTCTTTATTCATCCATGGTTGAATATATCTGCTTGTTCTTGAGCTCTGCAGTTTTTCAGATTTTGTTCATATAGTGTTTATATTGTAAACACCATAAAACTTTAAATATCCGAAGTTTTTAATTTTAATTGCCTCTTTTTTTTTTATTCAGTTAGTTTATAATTACTTCGGTAATGATTTAACTTATTATTATGCTGAATTATTTACAAACCTAAAAAGAAAAAAACACATTGCAATCTAAAAGTTCTCTATATTTTCAGGGACAAATTTATTTCTTAAAAAAATTGGTCATCATCACCTCTATAATTAGATTTTGTAATTTTTTTTATATATAATCTATTACGTAGATTTCCCTAATCGACTCAGGAGATACTGTCGCAGGAACGCGAAGTTGAATACTACATGATGAAAGATTGGTTTTTACATGAAGTTGTTAGATAATAAAACACATAATCTTCCAATAATTTCTTGATTCGATTGACAAAAGCAGTTCCTGAAAATATATTAATAAATATGAACTATATCATTGGTTCGATTCATGACAATTAAACAACGGTATACTACTGTTGTCATTATTTATAGAATATATGTGCTACAGATGATCATGAATATGTTAATTCCTTGACCGTAATGATGGTCATGGTAAAATGTGGCACATGTATTCTATAGGTACTAAACAATACCTGGCAATATATAGAATACCTGTGCCACATATGACCATGAACCTGTTCACTTTGCTACGGTAAATTCCTGCATTGTTCGAGTATAACCGAGTGGGACACAAGATTTTACTATGCGTTATCACGACTAATACGACAGGTTCGTCCGGGAATTTGTGTGTGCGCCTGTTGTTTTTGATATTATCTTTTTCTTTTTTCTTTTTACTTCTTTCTCCTACTGATTGTCCCTGATATCTTATTCCCTTTTTTAAACTTTACACGCCCAGCATATTCCCTTTTGAATGTTTTATAGGGCCCAATGGCAAAATGATATTATTAGATCATCTACATACCACCTGTCTGACAACTCTGATGCTAATCAGTTCGATCCACACCCACGTCGCAGGCTCTTTCGACTCCAAATTGACTATGCATGATAGTTTTTCATGTCAAAGCTCGGTGGTTCTCTCATTCAATCAATCAGCAATGTTTGAAAATGTTCAATCAAAATGTTAATCAGCAAGCATTTGATGTCGTTTGCAGTAATTATATTCATTTAATTATGATTAAATCACGAGATAATAAATAATCCATTACATAAGATTGGTTTTCAAATAAAGCGAAAAGATAATTGATGTAAGAAAACATTAAGCAATTATTATGTTTATGATAGTATCGGAAATTATACATCCTTTATTCAGGTAAATTAAGCTATTTACCCTCTGTGTGATCCATATCTCAAAAGAAAGCCATAATGAACTTTTTCTTAGAGAAGAAAACTGCACTTTTCCACTGATGTGTTAAAATTTACTGTAATAGGTTGAGAATACGATAACAAGAATTCAGTACTTTAGACTGCTGACTTATTTTCTATTTCCCTTAACGGTTTCAGCGTCATGAAATCATATGGACTAAAATTTATTTTTATTTTTACTGGATACGTCAAACTGGTATTTTCAATAGGTAAGTCTTCCGTACATATTAATATTTATGACCTAGAAAATAAAATAGATAAATGAGGGAGAAGGCAGAAATTATACAAGAATTCTACGACAAAATACTAATTTGTCTACGGTTTTATGTTCATTTATCCCGCCGCCTAACTATGTGTATATATTCCATCTCCTTGCCTCGCTAAAAATCTGAATTTTTAAACTACACATCCTTTATCCTCGCTTCGCTAACAGGGATATTTATCAGTTCATAACTGTGCAGCAATATGTATATCTTTCATTTGAATTATATCAGAATTTATTCAGAGTCTTGTACTCATAAAGATAGTTTTACCTTATTTGTTTACAGATGCTATGTTCATTGGATGTTATGCGAGTCATGATCCAAATGGTACAGCTGTTTTCTCTGGTTCTAAATTTAGCGAAGTAGTTAATCAAATGTATTTAAACAACTGTACAGATTTCTGTTATACAAGTAATTCCACTTTTGCAGGCTTATATGGATGGATTTGGAAGAGAGCAAGTATTTTTTATGGCCATTTGGCTATTCTTTCTATGTTTATTTTGGTCAAATATATCTTAACATTGCAGCGTATTGAAATATACCTGGTTTTTGCATGATACAAAATCTTTCAGACGTTTATTTCATTTCCTAGCACTGGGTCGGTACCGCTTCTGGCGAACTGTTAGTTCTCGACGGTATCGTTACCTGCACAAAAGGAAAGGAATAAAAACCACCAACACATTTATATAAACAGTTATCATATATTGCCATGCAAACTCGTGATATTGATATAATAAAACTTAGCTATGCATCTGCGAGAAATCATTAATGTCACCGCAGAAAGTCAATTTCATAAAGGTCTGCTATGATAAAACACTATAAAAGATAGATGAAAGATGCAAGAGGGGCATTCAAACTCAGAAGTCGAAAATAAACTGACAAAGCCATCGACAAATATACAGAATGACCTTTTTCCATTTTCCAATCGAACGTTACAATGTCGACTGACATCCAAGTCTCTATTGAACCATACATGTATAAACAAACTCACCCTAATCTATATAATGGGGTCAAATAGTATACGACTGTTCAATCGTCATACATCGATTAAGCGAAAACAAATCCAACAAACTAATTAAAAACAAGGGTAACACAACAACCACGTGTTATAAGATTTTATAAACTAAAACATCTACTGTGAAATCATTATTATTCATTGGATACCAATTTACGTGGATTTCGAAGGTATAGGTAAACCACGAAATAAATGTTCAACGAATGACACATTTTCTAAAGGCTTGTATAAAAACTTCGGCAAAACCAGGAAATTAAATGTCCACGAACACGCAAGTTTTCCTTCATCCACGGTAATTGGTACCTACGAAAATAAATGAATTCACAGTATTCTAATCTGAACCCATCTTAATAGAACAGGATATTACAATTTCAGGTTCAGTATTTATTTTTGTACATCATATTGCTTTTTCAATACTACATCTGTATCCAACCGAGACACCAATATAGTAACTTGATTTGTGGTTCATATGGTGTGTGATATTTGAAAAAAAATCATATCGTATACACTTTACTTTAAACTTTAAGTAGATCTTTTAACGTGCCATGACGTAATACTGATAAGGCCTTTTCAATTATGGCCATTGATTGTACACACATATAAATTTCAAGTATTCACATTTAAGTTATATTTATGATAAATATCTTTATTCTCAATAAATTTTCATATTAACAAGGCTTAGAGAAAAAATATTGAAAAGCGTATGCGGTTTTTTTACACATATACTCTCTGTTTTCCGATATTTAAAAGATCATTAGATGTATATGCTTAGTATGATGAAACATGCATTCTTCCGACAATTGACATCAATACATTTGTGGTATACATATCGAAAGAATCCATTTATCTACTGTATGACGAAAAACAATTACAGCTAATAACTTTTTGTTGTATTTCAGTGTGTCTGTGGTTTAGAAGATGAACTTAATACGAATTTGAAATCAGAAGATTCGTGGTGTAACAGCAATTGTTATGGATGTGGAGGATTCAGGGTTATGGCCGTATACCAGTTATTCGGTATTTTTGGTTTTTATTTTAATCAAGGTAGACATACATTTAGACCATGTGTCTTCCGCTATCTAGAATTGTACAATAACAGATCACAGCAGATAACACTCAGCCTTGTTCTTTACAGAAATATACAACTTTTTATTAAATAATGTTTGTAAGACTTTTTATCTTAATGAAGCGTATTATGTTTCATCTTATTATTTTCAAAATATAATAATTTATTTTCATGAAGGAATCTACAGCAAATTTACCGTTGAAAACCACACAACAGATTTTCATGAAACTTAGTGGATAGTAAGGACATACTATATAGATGTGCATGTCTACAGAAAATTATAATTCAATTTTTATTCTACGAGTTACGCCCTTTTAACTTATTTCCTTCAATATACTACTGCAACAGTTTGTCATCGCAACTCCTCTGAACCACACAACAGAATTTCATGAAACTTTGTAGATAATAAGGAAATACTATGTAGATGTGTATATCGACAGGAAATTATGATTTTTTTTTTTTTTTTTCTAGTTTTTACACCCCTTTAAACTTATTTACCTTAATATACTACTGCAACAGACTGTAATCAAAATTCCTCTGAAACCTCACAACAGAACGTCATGAAACCTTTTATATAATAAGGACATACTATGTAGATGTGCATATCGACCGGAAATTATGATTCAATTATTTTTTCTTAGTTAATTTATTTGTCCAGTGACAATGTGCGGCGTGGTGTATGTGATCGCGCTCACTAAGGTTCCTCTAAATTGATTTGAGATTCGAACATCGATAACTATTTGTGCTAAAATTTACAGATTTAATTAAAGATCAGCAAATGATATGCTGGTCAAGACTGACGTAATAAAACTATTTCTATGAAAAGAAATCTATGGAATTGGACCTTAATCTTGCAAAACCCATAATACAAGTGCCATCGGTTCGTCTACAACTATGCCTGTGTATTGTGGAAGCTAATTATTAGACAAATAGTAATAAGAAATGCACTATGCATCTTTGACTATCTCTCGACTCTAAAAGTCAATTTCTGGCAGTCTAGGCAATTTTTGATTTAAATTTTCCAAAAGTAAATTCCAACTAATATTAGACTCCAACAGTCCTTGTATTAATTGTTCGTTTCGGTTGGGGTTTTTTTTTTTCATTCTCTAGTATCAACTCTCATTTATCTCTCGACTCTAACAGACATTGGTGATGTTTCATGTGCATTTTATTCTCGATTTTCTATTAGTATTTATTCATTATTCACTCCAACAGACAATAAACTTCCGAGACCTATGCATTCTTTCATTTTTAAGAACCAAATTCACCCCTAAAAAGTGTGAATAGAGCCTTTGAACTTTATTGTCACCTAACCTTGTAAATTTAATAATTTCGATGAAGCACCATTATGAGATTGTCAATATCAGATGATTTTGTTTTGTCTCTATTAATGATCTTAACTGTTTTATAAGGTGTTAGTACAACAAAGAATGACATGATATCATCAACGAGAGAAACTGCTTTAACAACGAAAATGTACACTATACAATCTTCAGACGAAATCATGACACCAACGGTAGATTCAAGTTATTTTGAAGAAACAACAGCACCATGGACTACACGACTTGAAAGAAATAGTACAAACATAGAACAAAGATTGAACTTCTCAATAAAAACAACGGTTCCACCCTCTATACGTGAAGAAACAAATGTCACCAACATAACATACTCCTTAGAAACAACAGAGCCCTCATTTACAAATTATGTCAACAAAGGTATCGCTGACGTGACAAATGAACCCACCCTCTTCATAGAAACAACGCAATGGTACACTTCTAAGTTACCGTTGAAAAACTGCAAATGTCCATGTCATACCATTAACTCCAAATGGAAGAACATTCTTCATTCTAATATATCGCAACAAGAAATCATTTATTTAATTGAAGAAGAAGTTAAAAAAATTCAAAAAGAAATTGCTATCGACAAAACAGCTACAAATGCATATCTTAGACGTAAATCTAGTGCCACAGACAAAAGAACATCGTCAGTAACTGTGGGGATACTAGCAGTCATAATTATTGTACTGGTTTTAATGTTTTTTGTTTGTTTCGATTGCGTTTCAGTTTACCAGAAAATCAATAACTAATTGATATATTCATCTTTAATGTTTCTCACTGTTTAAAACTAGACATTAAAAAAATCAGGTAAATGTCAAACTGCAACATATGTTTAGTTCTTTTCTTCATTTGTATCGATTGGTGCTTGTATATATCGCAATAACTGTAAATTTTATGCTGTATAATTGTCAGATATTTATCAACAAGTGCAAGCGTTACCTCTTCAAGCTGAAGTACGTTAACTCTACCGAAACATCCTTCAAATGGTCATAGGACATTCGATATTTATAAATTTTTGAATTGTGTCTAACAACTTGCGATCTTGTCATTAATATTTGAATGAGAGCCATGATCTAGACTTTTCCCTAAATAAGTTGTTGCTGCAAAATGTATTATATAGAATTGTTAATAGTATGTAGTTTATTCAAAAATAAAAAATAAATCAGATTGTAGAAATATAAGAAATATATAAATGTAAATGTATAGCAATTTAAAATACAATCGACAAGACTACAAAGTGTATATAGTTCAATCATAGATGTTGATATTTGTTTTTTAAATGGAAAAGAAGGGAAATGGTATTTAAGTTTATTTACAAAACTTAGATTTGTTATCCAAGGATAAGATCACCTTCGCCATATTTTGCAACACTTTTATTGATATATTGGTCCTCAATGCTCTTCTCACTTAATTTAGCCTCTTTAGCTTTTATTATTCGTGCTTCAATCTTTTTAAAGACTTAATGCGTAACTCGCGAAAAAAACATTTATTCCTGGTATCTGTGATGATTTTATTTAGCAGATACAGTCAAAGATGTACCATAAAACACTTAATTCTCAACACAAAAAAAAAGCGAAAAGATTATATGTTATAAACGTCAGTATTGATGAGGATGCAGAATTTGAATATATGGGGAATTAGTTTTGAATATATCTCTTATTCAATGTAATATACATTTATTTGTTATAAAGTCAGTATAAAAAACATAAAAGATCTTTTTATATGTAATGAGAACATGGTTAAAACATAATAAAACAGGGAGCAGATAAGTATATAAAGCAACATTCTTCAATAGAATTAGGTATGCATATGAAACAAGGCACTAAAAACTCGATACAGTTTAACAGATTAGCCACAGGATCTCATAGCCGGTATCCAGTAATTTAGTACCATAACCATTTCGTACCAAACAGAAAACATAATAAATCAATTCGTACCAAACAGAAAACATATTTTATCAATTCGTACCAAACAGAAAACATAATTAACCATTTCGTACCAAAGAGAAAACATAATTAATCATTTTGTACTAAACAGAAGAAAACATAATTAATCAATTCGTACCAAACAGTAAACATAATTTATCAATTCGTACTAAACAGAAAACATAATTAATCATTACGTACCAAACAGAAAACATAGTTAATCATTTGGTAACAAACAAAAGACATAACTAATCAATTCGTACCAAACAGAAAACATAATTAATGATTTCGTACCAAACAGAAAACGTATTTAATCAATTCCTACCAAAGAGAAAACATGATTAACCATTTCGTACCAACGAGGAAATATAATTAATCATTTCGTACTAAACAGAAGAAAACATAATTAATCAATTCGTACCAAACAGAAAACATAGTTAATCATTTGGTAACAAACAGAAAACATATTTTATCAATTCGTACCAAACAGAAAACATAATTAACCATTTCGTACCAAAGAGAAAACATAATTAATCATTTCGTACTAAACAGAAGAAAACATAATTAATCAATTCGTACCAAACAGTAAACATAATTTATCAATTCGTACTAAACAGAAAACATAGTTAATCATTTGGTAACAAACAAAAGACATAACTAATCAATTCGTACCAAACAGAAAACATAATTAATGATTTCGTACCAAACAGAAAACGTATTTAATCAATTCCTACCAAAGAGAAAACATGATTAACCATTTCGTACCAACGAGGAAATATAATTAATCATTTCGTACTAAACAGAAGAAAACATAATTAATCAATTCGTACCATACAGAAAACATAATTAATCATTTCGTACCAAACAGAAAACATAATTTATCATTTCGTACCAAACAAAAGACATAATTGATAAATTTGTACCAAACAGATACCATTATTTCGTACCAAACAGAAAACATAATTTATCATTTCGTACCAAACAGAAAACATAATTATTCAATTTGTACCAAACAGAAAACAAAATTAATCATTTTGTACCAAACAGAAAAAATAATTAATCAATTCGTACCAAACAGAAAACGTATTTTATCAATTCGTACCAAACTGAAAACATAATTAACCATTTCGTATCAAAGAGAAAACATAATTAATCATTTCGTACTAAACAGAAGAAAACATAATTAATCAATTCGTACCAAACAGTAAACATAATTTATCAATTCGTACCAAACAGAAAACATAATTAATCCATTCGTACCAAACAGAAAACATAATTAATCATTTAGTACCAAATAAGCAAACAGAAAACATAATTAATCATTTCGTACCAAACAGAAAACATAATTTTTTCAATTCGTATCAAACAGAAAACATAATTAATCAAACAGAAAACAGAATTAATCATTTCGTACCAAACAGAAAACATAATTAATCAATTCGCTCCAATCAAAAACATAATTAATTATTTCGTTCCAAACAGAAAACATAAATAATCAATTCGTACCAATCAGAAAACATAATAATTAATTTCGTACCATATAGAAAAACAATGCTTGTCCATTTCTTACAAAAGAGGGACGAAAGATACCAGAGGGACAGTCAAACTCGTAAATCTAAAACAAACTGACAACGCCATGGCTAAAAATGAAAAAGACAAACAGAAAAACAATAGTACACATGACACAACATAGAAAACTAAAGAATAAACATCACGAACCCCACCAAAATCTAGGGGTGGTCTCGGGTGCTCCGGAAGGGTAAGCAGATCCTGCTCCACATTCGGCACCCGTCGTGTTGCTTATGTGATTACAAATCCGGTAAATAGTCTAATTCGGTAGGTCAAATTCAAGAAAGGAAAGGGGATTGTAGTTACGACGTAAGGAACATATCCGATATCATTTGTGAAACAAACATTACTTTCATCATATAGTTCAATTAAACATTTTTGTGTGACGAATTTTTCTAATCTTAAACTACAAAATATATGTTATATACACATAGTATTAATTATACAGTATTTTTAAGATAATTGACATTAAGAATAATTGATTACATCACTATACTCTATACCAGATGATGTTTGGAAATAGATCAAATATAATAGAAACCCTCTCATATTCATACAATATAAACTAAATCACTACTGAATGATATCTTGTTTCTAGAATGCAAATTTCCTCTAATAAATCTTGACACTGATATATTAACATTTTCAGATGCACAGCACATCAACCAAATAAAATGTTCGTACTTTGAAATATAGGGAATTTGGTAATTGAATGCATGCTTCTTTAAGAATAGAATTCATTTCCTTTTCGTATGCAATGCATTACATTAAAAGTGAAACTCGTCTTCCACTTGCATATTTTTCACTGCCCACAAAATCTTTTATCCTTTATTATGATAATTCTGATACAATTTTATTTTAGTCTGATACCAAAATATTTATCCAATCTTATTGTGCCTACAAATAGTAAACAATCGTACAATTATCGACTCTTATCATCAAATAATTGTATTGTTCCTAAATCAAATACAGAATTTTACAAATCAAGTCTTTTCTTTTAGTGGTCAAAAAGTGTAGAATTCACTATTCAGTGAAATCTAAAAAGCAAAAAGTATATCTGCATTCAAATATTCTTACAAGTCATTATATGTTTTAAAGTGTGCAATCTATAAGTTAAGCCACAATGTATACTTTAGGTGTTTTTTGTTGTTGTTGTTGTTATATTTGTGTTAATATACGTATATTTTTATATGTGTGTATGAGTAGATTTATTTTGTTTTATCCATGTACTAGTAGTTGATATTGTATTATTACATTTTACATAAGTCAATCTGTACAGATCTATGATAGACACAAAAACTAGAAGAACATGTTTAATACATTGAAAGTTTAATTTGATAACAGGTTTTGGTACATGGTCTAGCAACATCTTGATTCGAATGTGAAAATACCTTTTTCTGACGTTCTGTTAACCTATTGAAATGCTATTTGATTTTAAAAGATTCGTTAAAAGAATTTATTTTCTAAAATCAAATTTCAAAAGGACAATGGAAAATAAATGATATTCATCTTCAACAGTAAAAATACAATAAAAACAACATCTCTCTTTCATTTTGGCAAAGCTTAATATTAATAAATTTATGTCTTTCGTGAACATGTCAAGCCCAACTGCATGAACTATAATTATTGCTATTAAGAATATAGATGCACCATCATTATCAGCCGTTTCACTAAATAGTGTATTCGAAAATAAAATACAAAAAGAAAATAGTTTATGTATCAAAATAATACTGCCATACTGAGAGACAATCAAAGAACACAAACAATGAAATAATTGATACAATAACCATAACTCCTACATATCCCATGACAGCAGACGATAACCGATCATCCGTGGCACTTGTTTTCATACTTCTGTATCTTGCTGTTTCGTTTTTGCGGATTTCTAATGTCTTTTTAAGTTCCAATACCTTCTTATCAATTTCAGCATTCGAGATGTTGTGGAGAATATTTCCCTCTGAAATAACAAAACAATAATGAAAATTGAGAAGACTTATGCATGACTAAGTGTTATAAAAATGGCATGTCGTGTCATTATTACGAGTCACCTTATAATACCGAAGATCGATTAAAATGTTGTGACCATAACGCTTGCTCAAATGTATAGTTTTTTAAAGTTTAGATTTAAAGTCGATTTGTTTTGTGGTCTTTAGTACAGTTAAAACAGCTTTTTTCTTCAATACATCAATAAAAGCTATCGGAAGTTAATACAAAAATGACGTTTTATTCATTATTTTACTACTGACTTTTAAAAAAAGGTACAATATTTGGAAATTGGTTTTTTAAAGCATGAAATACATACATTTTTGGCAAATCGTTTAATCATATATCACTTAGCTGTTGACATATTTATTCCTGAACTTATTCGGCATTTTGTTTGGTTTTGTTCAATGTACGAAATTCTAAGCATTGCACCACTATTTGTACAGGTGATCAATATGATTTTTCAACGTTGTTAATGAACAGATAAAAAATTAGTTTGCATTAAAATTTTGTTAAAAATGTATTCACCTAAAAGTTTCAGCATTACAGAAGTATTTGTCTGACTATTACTCGTTGAATTTCCAGCATAACACATGTATGTTCCCTCGTCTGAATTACTCATGAAGTTAATGGTGAAATTTGAATATTTCGATTCACTTATATTATTGACAGTATAAGTCGTGAACTTCTCCAGGTAAACGTCTGTATGACCAGGATTGTCAGAAACGTTACAATAGAGTGTTACGGGATTTCCTTTTCTGACATACAATGTGGGTACAATGATAAGTTGTTCTGAAATTGTAAAAATATAAATGCAAAGAAAATGTTAGATTATGCTGAAATTATAAGTGCACTTACTACATGGTGTCATTAGCTTTAGTTGAATATCATTCATCGATCATGATTAAGTATAACAAAAGGCCAAATACCTGAAAAGCCCAGCTTCTTAATTATCTAATTTTCTACCTTTTTGCATTTACAATGACATCATGGTGTATCTTATACATACACTGTATATTCTAACAGAAACAGATTTTTTTCATGCATAAATTGAAAAGGATGACTACTATTAGTTTTTTTGTTAATTTTACACTATGAGAATCCAGTTTTACTGAAAAATGCCAAAAAATGTCCCTTAGCCGTATTTGGCACAACTTTTTGGAATTTTGGGTCCTCACTGCTCTTCAACTGTGTTCTTGTTTGCCTTTATAAATATTTTGATCTGAGCGTCACTGTAGACGAAACTTGCGTCTGGCGAATTAAATTATTATCCTGGTACCTTTGATTCTTTAGTTTTCTATGTTGTGTCGTGTGTACTATTGTTTTTCTGTTTTTCTTTTTCATTTTTAGCCTTGGCGTTGTCAGTTTGTTTTAGATTTATGAGTTTGACTGTCCCTTTGGTATCTTTCGTCCCTCTTTGATAACTAATTAAGAAATTTGTTAACATACTTATAGCATTTATAATGTAAATAAAGGCAACAGTAGTATACCGCTGTTCAAAACTCATAAATCCATGGACAAAAAACAAAATCGGGGTAACAAACCAAAACCGAGCAAAACGGTAGAGTAATACGGTATTTCTTTACTCGCGAGAGCTTTTTTTTTTTAATTGAAAATAAGAGGCTTGTCGAGCATTTTCAATATTGAAAATTTAAATGTCGAGAGTAGAAAAATGTGTAATTGCACGAGATTTTGAGGCGGAATCGTTTTTCTGTAGACGATTTATCGACAAACGTTTTCATTGATTTTCAAGAAGTTTTTTTTGATATCTGCCGTCATCAGCCATAGTCGTCTTTGTTTTCAGTTGCCATGATGTTTGAAACAACTGAGATCAAACGAATCACCGTTGATTTAATAATAAGTTATCAGCTTGCCTAGAAAAGTAAAACTCTAGTATAAGAGAAATAGTGTTAAAAAAACTAATCTCGCCATCTTGATTTGTTTCGGATTATATATCGAATTCCTTTAAGATATTTTGAAGTATAAATCTATTATTTCCGTGTTTAATAATTAATCTCAATATCAAATAAGTCGCGTTTGTGCGCAAAAGTATTCAACGCCTCTTAACCTTAATATCTAGGTATGTACATTTTTAGTTTCTTGGTTGATAAAATCTGGATAAAAAGTACTCAACATGATAAAAAAAATGTTGTGCAAATACAATAGCAAAGGGAACTGATTATTGATACTAAGTAGATGACAAATCTAGTTTTTATACCTGAACATGTCGCTTTAAACACGCGACTACTTAAAATATCTATTTTTGTAAAATCCATAATGTTGTCTTTTGGGGGCTGTGTGACTATTTTAAGAAGTTCCGGTTCTTGCTTTTTCGTCGAATCGCTGACAATTGCGTAAATATGGATGTTGCTGCTTCGAGTTGTATTGGCCTCTACAGCTGTTGAACCTGGATTAACGTTTGATATTTTACCATCAGTCAACAACATCACAACTTTTGAAACATTATCTCTGCCACCATGATGAGTTTGAAACATTTCAGTTCGCACTTTGTTAAATGCAGCAGCTATATTTGTGCTTCCAGATGAACTTCGGGATATATTGTCTATAGCTTGAAAAACACCAAGTTTGGTTGAATAGTTTGTCATATAAAATTCAATGTTTGCTTTATTATTAAATGAAAGTATACCAACTTTTACATTTCCTGAATCTATGTCTGCATTGGCAAGAATAGTTTTACAAAACGATATCATTTTGCTCAAATAAGCCCCGACGCTTCCAGATGAGTCCAACATTATAACAAGATCTACCTTGGCATCATAACATCCTGAGAAAAAAAAATGTTTTTAGATTTGTATTGTTAAAACCCGTATCTTTAGAGTTAAGTGCTTTTTTGTGCGGATTGTATTGCATGTTCTTTTTGTAGTATTGTTAATCTACTCAATAAGGACAATGGACACAACAATACATATTTGCTCTAACATTCCAGAAGAAAAAAGATTCATTGTTTTTGAGATAAAGGGATAGACATACCTATAATCAAGAAAGTCAGTACATACTCGATGTGAGCCAAGTCTCGTGGTGTTAAAGGCCGTACTTTGGCCTATAATTGTTAACTCTTTTTATAGATCGTGACTTGGCTGGAGAGTTGTCTCATTGGTACTGATACCACAACTTCTGTTTTATATTGTTAATATTAAAACAATAATTTTTAAAATTAAATTTTTCGCCCATATCAATAAATTTAAGCATCATAGGTGTTGCTATAGGTAGTCTTAACATTTTTTCTTACCATATTTTCAATAATTATTTGAATATCTTCATTTCCATAATTTCACTGTAAAAAACAACGACTAAACTATAAAAATGTAATTTAGAAAAGCTCAGGAAAGAGTTATTCAACTGTGTTTATCGCTATAAACAAATTACTGATAATTGTTACTTAGATATACCTTTTTTTATAATAATTAATTGTATCAGATAATCATGACACTAATCTTACAATTAATGAGTCTCGTTTGCCTAATGCAAGAATAATGAATAAAACCATTTCAAATAAGTGTGGGAATCAACACTGATATTAATACCCACCATGAAAAAAAAATTATTTAATTTCTTGCAGGATCATAAGATACTGACATAAATCTTATTAGCATTACTGCTTAAATTTGATATATCACATTTTCCACATTATAAATAAACAAATGACAATTCAATAGAAATTTTAATTTACAAAGGAACTATATGCAGGTGTATATCTTAAATAAAACAGTTTTTTTGCCGGAACCTTTTCTTAATTTAAGGAAAATAACATATAAAAAGTTGTTAGTTCATGATTAAAATGGTAAATAAAGTTTCTAAAAGTGATTGAAACACATAATTATTTTTATGACATTTTTCAACTTTTTGTGCTATCTCCACCAGACACCAAATGACGTTAAAGAATTAACTTATTGCGCGTTGACAATGAGCAAATTGTAAAATACCCTGCAATCATATATACACATGGAAAAGAGTATTGCAACACCAAATTGAAATTCAAATTAAAAAAAACACTCTTTATTTTTTTGTGATATAATTTGTTGAAATACAACTAATTAAACATTATTTAAATTTCACCTAAGTTTATTCAATAAGTATCGACTCGATAAGTTTTTATCTGCACATGCAGCTACTGTACTCATAAACAATAAAACAGAAGTTTTTTTTATCCTCATTGTGTTCAGCACTTTAAATAACAGAGTTTAAAAAATTATGTGATTGACATCTTGTAATTGGCCACCCACAACTCATTTCTGCAACAAGATGGCAGATAATCAGCACGAGAGAAGCAAGTATGTCGCTGTAACAATTGCACTATTGTTAGTCATCACCATTCCACTATAAGTCGTTCTGAGAATAAAAATCAGGCAACAAACGATGTTAAAAACCTTCCGAGATCAAGAAGACCCCCTATAACATATGCTGAGGGGATATCAAGCATAATGAAGGTTATTCAGAAGGAAACCTATTGCAAAAAATACAGTCTTAAAAGAGTCATTAAAAGAGAATAATGACCATACAGGAGCCTTTAAACATCAACTGTTTGAGATCGGCTCATCGATACTGGTTATCGTGCAACAAGACCATTTCGGTAACATTTGCCTACGAACAGACTCACAGTTGCCCGTATCCAATATAGTGCAGAGCTCGCCAAAGTTGGAAATTAGCATCGTGGAGGAAGATCAGTTGTTTCAAAGGAATTTGGTTTATCTTCCTTGTCCAGATAGTAGCCCAAATTTGAACCATATCGAGCATATATGGGACACTATTGGGCGTAAAGTGCACGAAAGGACACCCAAGTTCAAACACGTCATTAAATAAGCAATACCCTTCGTCAGGAATGATGGGAACAATCATCTAAAGATTAATTTTGAAATGTCTGATATTGTAAAGTTCGACTACAGTAAAAGTTGTGAAACGCATTTTTTTTGTACAAAAACACTTCTATTTGTTAATAAAATTTTGGTTAGATAAAACATTTGTTTTTCATACATTTTTTGTTCAATTTAATGCCAATTGTTATCATTAACTACGCTTCAACATTATTTTACAAATATTTTATCATATTCCATCAAAAATCAGAGGCTGATTTTTCACGTTTAAAAAAAAATCAAGGTGTTGCAATACTTTCTTCCATGTGTACATATTAAGCAATTCAAACAAGAAAAAGAACAGCCTGATTTATGTACAAAACAATAGACAAAAATATAATATACAACAACAAATGACAATCACTAATAGGCTCCAACCTATGTACATGGACAGGCTATAAACGTGTTTGCGGGACGACCAACCTTCCATAAAAGAGGGACGAAAGATACCAAAGGGACAATCAAACTCATAAATCTAAAACAAACTGACAACTCCATGGCTAAAAATGAAAAAGACAAACAGACAAACAATAGTACACATGACACAACATAGAAAACTAAAGAATAAACAACACGAAAGCCACCAAAAACTTAAAGGTAAGTCAGATCCTGCTCCACATGTGGCATCCGTCGTGTTGCTTATGTGGTAACAAATCCGGTAATTAGTCTAATTTGGTAGGTCACATTCATAAAAGGGAAGGGGATGGATTGTAATTACGACGTAAGGAACATATCCGATATCATTTGTGAAACATAACCTGATATAGTGGTTAGTGGTGTAACAAGACAACATAAAACAAAGTAGAAGTATCAGTTTAAAAGTGCTCAACTTTTCAGATCGATTCAAAGCACAAAAATAATTAATAAAACATGAACGTCAAGCAGTACATATGTGTAGTTGAAAGCAAATGATAAATAACAAAAACAAATCATGTATCTTAGACTAAATTATCACTGATTTGGTATATATCCAACTTAAAATAAATAGAATGAAAAGACGTCATTAACAGTCAGAGAAAAATATGACCCTGCATCGCAAAATAAAGGTATTGAAAGATCGAAAAATTGTTCCTATTGATGTAAATGTTTGTGTATTAATATGAACAATAACCTGATTGAATAGCACTGCGAGAATCACACCTTGTTGCCATTCCTTTACCTTTGTCGACTCTAGAATTCTAGAATAACACCAGTTCTAATCGCATGGTTCTGTTCATTGATATGTAAAAGTTCACAGCCAGAATTGTACAAACGTTTATGTGTACGGTTTTGATTTGATAAATTTCACGATCGTTATGGTTTTTAATAAGAATAGATTGATATGATTCTTTTACATCTTCATCATACTAATGAATGATATATGTTGTCCGAAATATTTATTGGTAATTACATTTTATATTTCTTATTTTTATATTAGTGTTGTTTTGAATCTTTTTAGGGGTGTTTATATAATCAATTTATTGTGTAAATATATTGTTTTTCGTAAAGAGCAACGCCCTCGTAAGCTTATATCTAGACGATTTAAATATGTGTTTATATATATATGAGGGTACTTTTTCTAAAAATGAGGGTACTTTTTCTAAAAATGAGGGTACTTTTCTAAAAAGGAGGGTACTTTTTCTAAAAATGAGGGTACATTTCTAAAAAGGAGGGTACTTTTTCTAAATAGAAAGGTACTTTTTATATGGCCTTTCAAATACCGTTTCGATCCCTAACAACACCGAAGAGACATTTATTGTCGAAATCCGGATCTGGTGTACTTAAAAATATTGACACCGTATGTGTGTGGCATAAAATCGTGGCCACAAGTTAAAAAAAAAATCTGTTTAGTATTAAATTTATATTAAGATCCATTTTGTTACATCTTGTGATCAATTTTATTTGGCAATTGCCAATGGCAGTCAGCAGGGTTAAAGAACATCAGTTGTTCGACCTGTTAGTCAAATGCTTTTTGTTTAAATATACTTTCTCACTTTTTTTATCTTTTGGAAAATGTTGTTTGTGTTGTTTTTAGATCCTTCTACATAGAAATTTGTTTTACATGCACACGTATAAAAATTGCGGTTTTTATCCAACGCAATCATAGGTTTGAACGTAGTTTTCAATTTAGACTCGTTTATATTTTTTTGTATGGGCTTGTATCATATTTTCCCTCCGGTTTATATGATCCGTTCATCATATATTGACTCTTAAAATTCAAGAGTTTATCTAAAAATGAGGGTACTTTTTCTAAAATGAGGGTACTTTTTCAACTGAGGGTACTTTTTATTTGGCCTTTCAAATACCGTTTCGATCCCTAACATCACTGAAGAGACATTGTTGAAATACAACTAATGTCTCTATTGATTTTCCGTATTGATTTTCCTCTGAGTTCAGTATTTTTGTGATTTTACTTTTTATTGTCGAAATCCGGATCTCGTGTACTAAAAAGTATTGACACCGTATGTTTGTGGCATAACATAAATTTACAGATTAATATTGTTTGGTTTATGTTAAGACGACTTGTGTATACCTAATGTACATTGCCATGTACCACCATCACTGCTGATGATCCGATAGATAAATGTGTTGTAGAGTTGTCACTGCCTCAGACGTACTTATAAATATAATTATTTTCTGTGACTGTATCTTACATTAATTTGTAGGATCCTTTACTATAAATGAATTATCTGATCTGTGAAAATTACATCTCCATGCCTGATATATCATGTACTGTAGTACAACGCTTGATTAAAACTGACGTGGTACGGTAAAACTCGGCCATCGAAAGTTTCATTTTTATGAAGCCAAGGTGGTCGTGTGGTCTAGCGGGACGGCTACAGTGCAGGCGATTTGGTGTCAAAATATCTCAAAGATACGACAGATTCATTCATTGGATCTTAGGTTAAGGTGAAACAAGACTGGAAGCATATACTATATTGATAATTAGTCTAAAAATCAAAATCAATGTTAAATCTGCAAATTTCCAAAGGGGGGAAGCAATTATTCGAGAAACCACCGACTCCACTGTATTACCACTTTAGAACAGTCGGCCACCTAGACTGAACTAAAATTGAGCTTTTAGTTTCTCGTCAGTAGAATCTAGAGTTTAAACTTAGTACATAATAAGTATGGAATTGATTTCTTAAAGATCGTAAGATGCAGTAATACAAATAAAGTACGTCTTAACAAGTAAACACTCTAAGACAGATCCATTCATTGGATCACCGTTGAAGTTGATGAACGACATAATATATTCATAAATAATCTAAATTTCAACACAACAATGTTAAATCTTGAAATTTGAGAACAAATTTGTGTCTTGCCCTCGCCGGGGTTTAAACTCATGCTTTTTGGGATATCGAACCAGCACCGCCTGTACTGCGTCAAGCATTCTAGGCCACTCGGCCAACTAGACTGAACTAAAACAGAACGTACATATTTATCAATAATACTTTCTACGAGATCAATTCGTTATATATTGACTTGTTCATATTATATTAACCGAGGACGAGGTCCGACTGTCAATATAATCTAACATATACTTTTATAAGCGTGGAAACAATATTTTGCTTTTCGCAGTTAGTTTAGTTTTATTTTGTCAAAATAAGTTAAAAAAAAACCAACACCCCTGGTGTATAAATGACTTGCAAATCAATAATTAAACCGAGTTTTAATACTCTTTCGAACAAACTATAATTTAACTGTGTTTGACATGGATTGATCATATTCTAAGCATGAAAAATAATTTAACATTAGCTTGAATCGTGAAACCTGGAACCGGGTGCAACAAAAATACTGATTTTGCTGATTAATTTGACCCACAAAAAAATCTGTCTTATATAGGTAAATATTTTGCATTAAATATATGTGTTGATGTAAAAAATGAGATAAAAGAAAACTTAGGAAAAAATTTGAAGGACATACCACTGGATGTAAAATATCAATTCACTTTCAATAGTACCCTTAATTTGAAATAAACACAACATTTTGAAGTCTTATTTATTTACCTAGAATATTTAAAACTGGTGTGTTATTCTTTTTAACATTTCTGCATAGGGTAGACTACATATATGGTGGTTCAGCGTGAAATTATTGATTAAAAATATATATCTGCCATGATTCATCCCCAAATCCTAAATTTCAAAAACTGTGCATATGCCTGATCAATAATATTGCACAATAGTTCGGAAATATCGGTGGTAAAGATGAACTTCTTTTAAATGATATATAACTTTGCAAGAATACTTGTAACTTTTTTGATTTACGTCATATTCCAATTGTTCTGCAAAGGAAGTTTAAGAATATTAAGTCCTATACAAAATTAAAAAAAATTGCACACAAAAACTACTTTTCCAAAATTTTAAATTACAGAAAAGATTAGTCTTTAGGCTTACCTTGCAAATATACAGGTTTGGCATTTAAAGCAAGAAACAAACAAATCCTGAAACCAAGTTCCATACTTTTGTCGATGCTTATCCCAACCCACTTGTTCCGTTCAGCTCCTACTATTTAAGGACTTAAAACCTTTATTAGATAAGTTCTTCGATTGTGTCTGGTACTTAAAACATCCACGTAAAACTTTTTAAATATATCCGTAATTGTTATATAATCTAATTTTTTTATTTTTTTTTTTCAATTTTTCAATTAATCACAGATGGAACAATTAAGTAATGTATATTTTTACCCAGTCATGAATTAACAGTTTCGCAAAACTTTGGAAGTCAATAAAAATCGGCTCAAAAAGTCACTACTGCCAAGGCATTGTATATTGACAGATACCATTGCTCCTCACTAGAGGTGTGTGTATGCTCTTATTTTATTTCCCTCCAGCCAGTCCTATTTATAAAATACAATACAGCATCCGTGTGTTTTGTTTATGTCACGATCTTATTGTATATTATGTTTGTTTAATGGTAAATAATCAGAGAACATAAGTTATTAAATACAAGTTATTAGAGTCGTGTTAACAATTGGATTGGTATGTTTATGGGATTACGTTTAATTTCACAATTGAATATCCAATAAGACCTCAGATATTTCGATTTTATTAACATATTCGAAATCCAAGCAACAAACAGAGTATTTCCTTGTAAACAGCTTGACAATGGCTTATATCAGACAAGACCCACTGGTACTGCAATTTCATTGCGTTTTCTACAAGCCAATCCGTTCAAAATCTGTTAACCTTGTTAAAAGCCAAATACTGATTTGTCTAGCCGATCTTTTAATCATCGTTTTAAACATATATTAGGTCATCATAACTACATATAAGAAACAAAAGAAAGGTTCCATATTTTTGTCATAATCATAATTTCTCCTCGGAGTTCAGTTTTTTTTATGATTTAACTTTTTCTTAAATTACTGACCTACATTGAAGTGTTGTTTCAATGAACTGCTAGTGATTTTTTAGTTTCTCGCGTAATAAAACATACATTCTAGAACCAACATATAAAAAGACTGGTGCCTTTCTGATAACTTTAGGTGTCAGACCACCAGTTACTCCCTCCAATTTAGAACGTATGTGAAAGTAGGCCTACTATGGACAATAATAATGCATTTGATGTTCTTTTTTACTTAAACTAAACAACAAATGCAGAAATAAAACTTTTGGTGAAAGGGGCATACATTTAGACCATTTTGAGCCGAAATTCACTTGTCTATGAGTTTGCATTAAAAAATTCTGGATAAAAGCGCTACATATAACACTATTTTTTGATTTCCAGAAAATCAGCAGTTATTTTGGTAGTACCGGCGTTTTCAAGATGAGAAATTTCTAATGAAAAATTTTAAGAACCTGTTATTTGGATTATAATTGCCATTGGCAATTATTCCCTGATTTATAAAAAAATTGGTAAAACGTAATCTGAACAGAAATGTGTACTGGAATGAAGTTTTGATATGTATTTTACAACTGTATTTTAAAGGTAGGCGTAAGACACAAAAGCGATATTCAAATCAAAAGTTCAAAACAAACTGACAAAAAAAACCGAAAAGACTTATGTTCGAAGGGTGAGTGGCAACTAAATCTGGAATCATATTTTATGGACAGGACCTTCATTAGTAATGTTTTAAGAACGATAAGTTTTTGTGATTATAAAATCGAGAACATTAAGTCATTGAACTCTAACAATGATACGTCAAATTGTGACTGATTATAATTACCAATGTTATTTCATTTGAGTGGGTGGAGCTTACGTTCAAATTTGCATAAGAACAGTCTATTCGAAGATGTGTGTGATAAGGATGATTCCCTTTATAATCAAAATTACTGATTTCTAATAACCTAGCAATGTAACCAAACAATTATACAAAAGAACTGAATGTACGATAAGGAACGAATTAAGTAGTTTAGGATTTATAGCTTGCATTTTTGTCAAAGTATCGAGTATTGATTTGTGTTATTCTGTTTCAATATTGATGTATTGTTGTAAGCTTTATTTCAAATGAAATCACTCGACGTTTTTGGTAAGGTTATTGTTGCTGAGCCTTTAGTTTTCTATGTTGTGCCTAGTGTACTATTTTTTGTCTGTTTGTCCATTTCCTATTTAGCCATGGTGTTGTCAGTTAATTTTCGATCTATGAGTTTGAATTATGTCTCTCTGGCATCTTTCTTCCCTCTTTTATTTTAATTGTGATTTTTTTTCAAATATATATATATAAGAAAAAAAATATTTGGACCCTATTTTCCCTTCCTTAAATATCAATAATATTCGCAACTATCCCCGTCCAACCCCTCCGCAAAAAAAGTTTTCGGAATAACAGGATGAAAATGGTATTTCAAAACAGAATTTAACTGGTGTTAATGATGACCAAAGAATTGTATATCTAAATAGAATCAAAATATACCCTTCGTTGGTTTGATGTTTATCATTCTACAAGAAATTTACTCCAGCAGTTTTGTTATCCGCTTGCATCTCCGTCACCAAGTGTTCGGATGAATATGTTACTTATTGATTATCTATTAGTACTTGTACATAGTGTACTCTTAATTTAACATGTTTTAACAGTATTGTGTAATTAGTTTTCGGTTACTTCTTTTGACGATATAACTTAGTAAAAATGCCTTTAAATAATAATGATAAAAAGATTGGTTTTTACATTGAGCGGAAAAATAATGTAGATATAAAGTTTAATGATGGTTTAAGTCTTTGTTGATTCAATCTAGGAAATAGTCAATTACATGGTGTATTCCTCCTATTCCCACTTTTTTTTTATATCGCTATTCCTTCTAGACGATTAAGATATATATATGTTTATATATAAACGCCTAAAAAGTGTACAAAACAACACCAATAACAAAAAAGGGAAACTATAAATGTAATTATTTATAAATATTTCGGATAACAGATATCCTTCATCAGTATGCTTGTGATATTGAATGAATTATATCAATCTACTTTAATTAAACTATAACAATCTTGAAATTTATACAATAAACAGTTAAACCGAAAACATCAGTTAAGGCACAAGTTTATCGTTTTCTGTTTGGTAGTAAATTTATAGTAAGATCCATTTTGTTACATCTTTGTAATCAATTTATTTGGCAATCGTTAATGGTAGTCAGCAAGTATTAAGAACATTAGTTGTTCGACATGTTAGTCAAATGCGTTTTGTTTTAAACTTTTTCAATCTTTTGGTTATTTTTCAAAATGTCTTGTTAGACCCCTCTACAATAATTTTTTTTGTACATGCACACGTATAAATATTGCGGTTTTTATCCAACGCAAACAAAGGTTTGAACGTTGTTTTCAATTTAGACTCGTATACTAAGTACGTCTGAACCAGTGACAACTCTACAACAGACTTAATCCATCAAATCATCAGTAGTGGTGGTGATACAAGGCTGAAAAAAACAATGTTAGATCTGTAATAATTCCATCTGCATGCTTTATATATCATGTACAGTGTTACGACGCTAGATTAAAACTGACTACTGTTATTCAGACGAATTATATATATATAATTATATGATAAAACAAATCAACAATCAACATCCAATCTATAAAGGAGTGAATCAGTTTGTGAAAAAAAATGATACAGTTACTGAATTAAAATTATACAAATGTCTAACAATATAACTAAATCTCTTTTAGATTTTAAATAGAAATACGCAATATTTCGCTAAACAAATTAGCTTCATCATAAGTGTGCCCCTCTCATTGTGAAATCGGATTCATGACAAAATAAATTTGTAGCTCTAACTACCCAAAATTTGAGTAAAAATTCAACATATTTATTGATGTTCTATAAAAAATTATATGTTTTTAGCTTCAACTACAAAGAGTTGGAGTAAAAGTTTTACACAATGATTGATGTTCGACAAATTGTATGAATTTCAATAAATTAATTTGTATGATTTCAAGATTGTTATTTTGATTTGTTTTTAAAACTCTCTCTCATTATGTCCATTTGGTTCAAGAGCTCGTAACTGGTGCATCCAAATTATCTCTCCCTTTTGTCTTCCTTGTGTATCCCAATTTTGGTTATTCCAAAAATGAAATGTGACGTTTTCAAAATCCAAAATCATTAAAAGAGCTTTTTCCATCACCTCCCGTTATGGCTTACCGCAGACCCTAAAAATATATCATAGCAACATCCAAAGTATCTTAACAAAAGATATCGACAATAGGAGGTTATAAACTATGCAGAGTGAACATTTATAAGTACTGCAAAGTCTCCAAAATCGAAATCTAATTCAGCACAATCACAAAGAAAAAATACAATATTTTTATAACATCAAATTGCAAAAATTTATTTATGTTCTAACGTGCAGAACTTGCAAGATGCAACCTTTATTAGATAAGCAAAGTTCGTCGATTGATACTTAAAATATGCACGTAAAACTGTTTAAATATGTATTACTCAAATTTATGGCGGGTTTAAAATCTAAAGCAGATTCACAATTTATGGCAAATGTGACGTTACAAACGTCAAACAAATCAAAACTATCGCAGATTTTGTTTCTCTCTAAATATATGGCAGATCTAACATATAACGTCACAATTGAATAACGCCATATTACATTGTCGCTGCCGCAAATGATGGCGGAGCCAATAGATTTGTACATCATTCTAGATGAGGGTATATACCTCATTGGCCTCAACAACCATTTGAGGATGGTTTACATAAAGATGTGACTTATTAACTAGAACAGGGACAAAATGTGCTGTACCGGTCGAAGCCAACGCTAAACAAGTACACCACTTTTTTCAGTACCGGATTTTTTTAGAATTTTGGAGTTATTGTAGTAAATATGTTTATGTTTGTAAAGAGAAAGCTGAATTTAAAGGATACCAATTAAATTTAAATCGTCATAAAAAAGAATTCTTAACGATGAATTAAATATTATTTGAAAAATAAACCATTCATTTTTATTTATCATTTTTTATTTATTAACAAAAATTAACTTCTTATTTTGTTTATTGAATTCACAGATTAGAAAATGTCTATTTTTATGGGGTACATCATTTTAATCTTGAATTCTGTATTAGGGTATATGAATTCATCATTTACAATTGTTTGTGTTGCCATCACTATTTTGTTGACCATTATTGAATGTTTATTTCATAATTTTTTAAAAACATGCTCCCGTTGTCGTACATGTCCACTTTATAATAAAAATAATAATATTAATAAATTCTTATTTAAAGAGGGTAACTCCATTATTCCATTCTTTGATCGCAGAATAGTGAAATGATTTTTTTTTATAAAAGCTTGTATTTGGTCTTTGAACAAAAATATCATTATTAGAGACACAGAGTAAGTTGTGGTGTTGCACATTATCAATATTTAGCATTTCTAAGTAATCAGGTGTTAGTCAATTTTCAATTGTACACATTAGAATTGATTGATGGTATTGTATTCTTTTGGTAAAAGATAGCCAGTTTAAAGATGAAAATTAGATGTAATAGAAATATCGCATTCGTGCTACTCGTTTTTGAAGTTTTATATTTCTATCTGAATCTTTTTGTCATAAATTTCCCCAAGCTGAAATACAATAGACAATATATGGTAGAATATGTGCATTATAAAAAAGTTGCCTTGTGTGTGTTGGCAAATATACTTTAATTTTATAGAAAAGTGATATTTAAGATGAGATAATCTTACATATATGATCAACATGATCTTCGCAGCTTAAATTTTCATCAATGTAAATTATGAGTTATTTGAAAGAATGAACATTTTCAATAAAATTGAGAATGGAAATGGGGAATGTGTCAAAAAGACAACAACCCGACCATAAAAAAAACAACAGCAGAAGGTCACCAACAGGTCTTCAATGTAGCGAGAAATTCCTGCACCCGATGGCGTCCTTTCAGCTGGCCCCTAAACAAATATATACTAGTTGAGTGATAATGAACGCCATACTAATTTCCAAATTGTACACAAGAAACTAAAATTAAAATAATACAAGACTAACAAAATCCAGAGGCTCCTGACTTGGGACAGGCGCAAAAATACGGCGGGGTTAAACATGTTTGTGAGATCTCAACTCTCTCCCTATACCTCTAGCCAATGTAGAAAAGTAAACGTATAACAATACGCACATTAAAATTCAGTTCAAGGGAAGTCCGAGTCTGATGTCAGAAAATGTAACCAAAGAAAATAAACACAAGAGGCTGTCACAATGACAGCAAACCGGATTTATTAGCATTTATTTGTGTCCTGGCAATATCACAAGAACCATTACTGATGATTGGTGAAAGTGAAAATCGTCAATATCAAATTTGACCTCTATTTTGTCATCAGTATCAACATATTAAAATTTGAAAAGCTTAGATTGAATGGTTCGTGAGTAAATGCAACAACGTGAATGGAAACACCATTTTACGATCTTTCAAGAACCATAACTCCTAAACGGAAAAAGTCAAAATCGTCATTATTGAACTTGACCTCCATTTAGTCATCAGTAACAACATATTAAAATTTGGGAAGCTTTGGAAGAACAGTTCATGCGTAAATGCACGGACACGACTGGAAACGCCATTTTACGATCTTTCAAAAACCATAACTACTGAAAGGTAAATTTCAAAATCTTCATTATTGAACTTGACCTCTATTTTGTCATCAGTATCAACATATTTGAATTTGAAAAGCTTTTGTTGAATGGTTCATGAGAAAATGCACGGACACGACTGGAAACACCATTTTTCAATCTTTCAAGAACCATAACTCCTGAACGGTAAAAGTCAAAAGCGTCATTATTGAACTTGACCTCCATTTTGTCACCAGTAACAACATATTAAAATTTGGGAAGCTTTGGTAAAACAGTTCATGCGTAAATCCACGGACACGACTGGAAACGCCATTTTTCTATCTTTCAAGAACCATAACTCCTGAACGGTAAAAGTCAAAATCGCCATTATTGAACTTGACCTTCATTTAGTTGTCAGTAACAACATATTAAAATTTTAAAAGCTTTGGTTGAACGGTTCATGAGTTCAATGCACGGACAACATTTGATTGCCGCCCGCCCGCCCGCCAGCCCGCCCGCCAGCCCGCCAGCCGAGCATCACCAAATCAATAACCGACATTTTTGTCACAAAAATCCGGTTAAAAATGACAATACTACATAAATAACAACATATATGAGAAGAACATAACCCGTGTTATGCCAAAAACTGTTTTTTTTAATAAATGTGTTTAGTTCCGATGCAAAGACCCTATAAGTGAATCAATATTATATTTAAGGCAAGTCATTGGTCATACATGTACTGCATTATTTTCCATTTGCACAACATTTGCCATAGATTTGGAAACAATAAAAATCAAAAATCCCCCAAAGGATAAGAAATTACAAAACTTGCAATAGATTAGGATTGTAAAAAATCTGCCATAGATTTGGGGTGGCATGACGTCATATTTGCCATAGATTTGGAATCTGCCATATATTTGGAACCCGCCATAGATACAAGTTCTACAAATTTATCTGTAATTGTGATATAATCTGATGAAATATATTCATAATTTTTCATTTTCCAATAAATCTCAGTTAGGACAACTGAGTAATGTATATTATTGCCCAGTCATGAATAAACAGTCTCGCTAAATTTTGGAAGTCTAATAAAAAACCGGTTAAAGTCACTATAGTCAAGGATATATTTACAGATGTCATTGCTCCTCACTAGAAGTTCGTGAGTGCTCTTGTTTTATTTCCCTATTATCGCAGCCAGTCATACTTGTGAAATACAAGTCACAATACAGCGTTCGTGTGTTTTATTTAAATAAAGATCTTTTAACAATTATGTTTGTTTAACGATCAATAGTTATAAAACATATATTAATATATACAAGTTATTAGAATCGTGTTAACATTTGAATTTGTATGTTTATGGGATTACGTTTAATTTCACAATCACCTCTATTGTATTAACATATTCGAAATCCAAGCAATAAACAGAGAACTTCCTTGAACATATTTATTTATTTTAAATTGCTTCTATCAGAACAAGTACTGCAATTTTATTGCGTTTTCTACAAGCCAATCCGTTCAAAATCTGTAAAACCTTGTAAAAAGTCAAACACTGATTTGAGTAGCTGATCTTTTCAGTATTATCTTCAGTTCATCAATTATGCATATATGAAATGAAATACAGCTTCCATATTTGATAAACAGGGGCAGCAGGTTTATTCTATCATTGATGAAATAGCTAAATGAATAAATATAGTAGTATTCATCACTAATATCCATCGAATCACAGAGACGGCACACTCTTTCGCTTCTTGGCAAATTGCGACATCTCCTGATCTCGACTGGCAATCGGTGACCACCACATCTAAATTTACAAAGGATGTACAAATGTAGGGTAATAACTCTGAGATATATTATTTAAAAAAAAAGAAGAGTTTTGACTTGTCTATAGCTTCATGCCTTAGCAGACTTTCAAGAACATTCTGACTACCAAAATTGTATTAATTGATCCTTAAGTTTTTGTTCAACACACTTTGAAATCCATATTGACAAGAAAACATTTGACATACAACAATCATCTAAAATATTCTTCATAAATTTTAACCACTTTGATTCATTACCGTAATCTGTGAAGTAAACTTGCAGCAATTAATACAATAAGGAGGAAAATTTGGTTTCATTTCCTATAACCAGTCTACACCAGAACTCTATCATACGTATCTTTATTTGTAGCAATATAGGAAATATGTCTAGCTCACCTTTAACAATATAGTGGAATGTAGATTGCTTCGAGTGCAATATAATTTTACAAAATCTCAACTAAATAGTTATCAAAGGTACCAGGATTATAATTTAGTACGCCAGACGCGCGTTTCGTCTACATAAGACTCATCAGTGACGCTCATATCAAAATATTTGTTAAGCCAAAAAAGTAAAAAGTTGAAGAGCATTGAGGATCCAAAATTCCAAAAAGTTGTGCCAAATACGGCTAAGGTAATCTATGCCTGGAATAAGAAAATCCTTAGTTTTTCGAAAAATTCAAAGTTTTGTTAACAGGAAATTTGTAAAAATGACTAAAAAGTTATACTGAAATATTCATGATTTGTTCAAGGTCGCTGACCTTGGCTTTTGTTTAGATAATGAAGTTGCATTTCCAAGAACTTTAAGGACCTGTAATTCGGATAATTATGGAGCAAATATTCCATGATTGAAAAAAATATATCACAATATATCCTGAATAGAAATGTGTGCTGGAACGGAATTTCGATATACAGTATGCGTGAGTTTCTTATAGACAATAATTTATTGTATAGGAGGTAGATTTTTTTTTTTTTCGAGATTCCTATAGGGACGAACTGTGCGCCTCTCCTTTTATATATCCCCCAGAACAAGAAATTAAAGAAACAACAGACACGGCATCTTCCGCCTCATTTTTAGAACAACACCTCGAATACGACATACACGGTCATCTCAAAATTAGAATTTTAACAAATGAAAGAATTTTGATTTTCAAATTATCAATCCCCCCACAGTAGTAGCAATACACCAGCTTCACCTGCATATGGGATATACATTTCCGAATTTTTTTCGGTATTCAAGAGCTGTTAGTTCCAACTCAAGACTTTGTAAAACATTACCAGTGTCTGAGTAGAAAGTTGAGGAACCAGGGGTATGTTCTCGAGGGTATGTTAAAAAAACGTCTCCTCCTGTTTCTAAAAAAAATATTAAAGTCCTTGTTGATCAACTTCATAAATAATACACCATAAGATTCTAGATACTGACGTTATAAAAAAGAAGATGTGGTATGATTGCCAATGAGACAACCATACACAAAAGACCAAAATGACACAAACATTAACAATTATAGGTCACCATACGGCCTTCATCAATGAGCAAAGCCCATACCGCATAGTCAGCTATAACAGGCCCCGATAAGACAATGTAAAACAATTCAAACGAGTAACGGCCTTATTTATGTAAAAACAAATGAACGAAAAACAAATATGTAACACATAAACAAACGACAACCACTGAATTTCAGGCTCCTGATTTGGGACAGGCACATACATAAATAATGTGCCGGGGTTAAACATGTTGTTTATCATCTTAAGGGCATACGATACAGTTTTGATCCTGTGTTTACAAGTTGATGAAAATTTGCATATAGGCTATTTTTTACCTGATTAAATCAAATATGTAATAAAAAATATACCTTCATGTTTTACTTTTTGAGTAAAATAAGGTCAAAATTTGGTAAATTTGCTCAAAATTCGGATTTGTAGCCGTATTTTCCTTTTCATAAGAAAGGCATAACTTTTTTTATGTTTTAAAAAATAAACACAAATTGTCTTTTGTTAAATAATTTGTAATTTCTCTTTTTTATAAGTTACTAATTATACATTTTTTATTCAGAAATAACTCATATTTATCAAATGTCCATTAATGTAGAAAAAAACATAATTTTTTGCTATTTATTTATCTAATTAAAAAAAAATGCACTATTTACCTTTTCATGAAAACGTAAATAGTGCAATTTTTTTTAATTAGAGAAATAAATAGCAAAAAAATATGTTTTTGGTGCTAAGCGGGCTGATATAAAAAGTTTATCACATGCTTCGAGTGATATCACATGCCTTTCCGTAACGTTATCGCATGGCATTCCGGTGAAACTCGGCAAATTCCGGAAAATACACCTCAATGCTACGTTTTTACTGAAAAACATTATAAAGTAGTGTACAAAACATTTATTTGGATACTGGAAAGTATATTTTGTGAAATAATTAAAGGAAAAAAAATGAAATTATTGAATTAATGCATTTTTTAAAAGTTTTAAACATAATTTAGAAAGTTACTTTACAAAAAAGTTGACTTTTCCAAACAGTGTTTATTATATATATTTTTGAATTATTTTTTTGTTGTTTCGTCAAAATTTAATTGTTTTTCTTCTCTGTTGAGGCATATGATAAAAATATTTCATATCGAATGTACTAAATTTGGGGTCCGATGGCCGTAATTTTTCATTCTTTGAACTTCTATTTGGGAACCACGTAAAAGGATCAATATATGAAACTGTAATGTTTCTCCATCGTTGAAGCATATGATAAAAAGATCATAACATGTCATTTTTCATATCGCATGTATTATTAGCCCTCGGTCAATATCAACCCTCGAGCCATGCGGCTCTTGGGCTGATATTGAACCTAGGACTCATAATACATGCGATATGAAAAATGCCATGTAATAATCTGATAGTATAGTACAAAATGTACTTGTACAATGTGTTCTGAAAATAATGTTTATTTAAAATGTTTTAACAGTGTTGTTTAATAAGTTTTTTGTTATTTCGTTTGACGATATAACTTTGAAAAAAATCTTTAAATAAATAATGATAAAAAGATTGGTTTTTAGATGAAGCGGAAAAATGATGAAGACATAAAGTTTGATGTTGGTTGAAGTCTTTATTGATTCAATGACAAAATAAGTCACTTAAACTACACAATTGCATCTTAATTAAGTTAATGTCACGGTGCGTTACTTGCATCACCAAAACCATAACAATCAGTGCTAATATCTTGTAGAAAATTTTATTTATTTTCAAGCTATTGATGCCAATGGTAGTGTTGTAAAATTTAATTTTTAAAAGTTTTTGATGATGTTTTTTAGACTTAAAATAATATATATTTTGATTGGATATTTGGAAATAATATTATGCCTAGGTAAGTAGTATGTGTATTGAAAAAAGAAAAAAAAATTTTTAAAAGAATCAATGCAGTGATTTTTTCACACTATGAATTCTTAAAGTTCTTATTAATTACCCATATTCATGGTCACTATAATATATACTGAGCGACAAAAGAAACGATACACTTATTTATTATCAAATTTTTCAAGAAATAGGTTTTGCAATATAATTAACAATAACAAATGTACGAATGACTAACAATGAATAATGCATACTAAAAAAATAAAGTACAGCGGAGTAACAGTTTTGGCACAGTTTCAAAAACAACAGATGAGATCAAAAATCTCAAATAACAGTACGCTTCATCAGATGTTTACAGTTTGAAAAGTCAATATCTCGTGTGTCCACCATTGGCATTAATTACTGCTTGGAGCCTACGTCGCATAGACAAGACAATTTTGGAAATTTTAGCCTGAGCATGTTGTTCCACTCCTGTTGTAATGCTTGGGACAATTCTTGCAGTGTAACAGGTTGGCGTTGCCTTGCGCGAACTCTGCGGTTCAGTTCATCCCATATGTGCTCGATGGGATTCATGTCTGGAGATTTCGATGGCCATGGCAACACATCGATGTTTTGATGCTGCAAGTAGGCGTTTGAAACACGAGCATTGCCATGCTGAAATGTTATTCCAGGTCCATATCTGTTAATGAAATTAACCACTTCCGTTGACAGAATTTCATCTCTATAGCGTTGGGCATTTAGTGCTCCATTGACTACCACGAGATAATTCCGATTGCGCGTAGATATGCCACCCCAAACCATTACACTACCACCACCAAATCTGTCATGCTGTTGGACGCAACAATCTGCAAATCGTTCACCTGATCGTCTATAGACTCTTGCTCGACCATCTGAATGTTGATGAGTGAATCTGGACTCATCAGAAAACAAAATGTTGCTCCATTCATTATTGAGTCTCCATCGTAAACGAGCTTGGCACCATCTTAACCGCTCTTGTCTGTGTCGTTGTGTCAGTGTCGGTCCCCTATAAGCACGTCTAGGACGAAGATTAAAAGACCGAAGTCTTCTACGGACTGTTTGTGCACTGATACGTCTGCCCTGAACAACACCAGTTGATACCCTAGGAGGCATAAACCTATTCCTCAAATGCCGTATACGGATGACCTGTCGTCAGCAATTGTTGTTACCCGTGGCCGAACAGAGCGAGGTCGATCCGCCGTAGATCCAGTTCCTTGGAATCTCTGATGTAGCCGATATAATGTCAAACGTTTACAGCCAATTGCTCTGGACACGGCAGTCATACCCATGCCTGCTTGAATCATGCCAATTGCACGTTCCCGTAGTGCGGGCGTAAGTCGGGTCATTTTTTTCTTGACATTTTGTGAACTTACGACTGAATACAGTAACAGGTGTTGCACAACATCAAATTAAGTCGAATTTTACTAACAGATTTCTCTGCACGTGCAAATTTTCCAAATTTAGAATTTAAAAACTGTGAAGAACTCACCTGTTGTACAGGTGAAAAATCCATAGGTATGGGACGTAGTTTTACCTAATTAACGCGTGTATTAAGTTTTATTTTTATATCTTTACTTTTTAAAAAATTATCAAAAAAATAAAAGTGTATCCTTTCTTTTGTCGCTCAGTATATATAGAGTCAACACAATTATTTTGTGGCATATTTAATAAAAGGTTGTTTTTATAGCTACATTCTGTACCGACCGTGCAAGGGTTGTATAGCCAGTCAAGGTCGTTTAAAACTTCCTTTTGTTGACATTCTGTACTAATGGTGACCTGTACACAACACCCAAGCATAATATAAATATAAATATCGAAAGTGCCACATGTTTGTTTTCAGCAATTTTAATCGGCTGGGTTTGGAAACCCGTGCTCATTGACTTGACCAAACTACAAAGTGCTTGTAGGTCGTTGATTTTCAAATCTTCTCGTGAAATGGCGGAAAAAACACCATTGGAAATAAATGGTTGGAATATTTGTAATACACCGTCCTTACCTGTTTGAATAAATATTTCAGACTGAATATCGAGGGTCAGTTTGAAGAAATGAATATAAAATGGGACTTTAAAAGGATATTTTTGGTAATTGTCATTATAAACACTAAAAACAAGTTAAAAAGGATCGGATTCTTCTTATTAACTTTCATATTTAACATCCATACTTTAATAAAATTCGAAACAAAAATTAAACTGCCAAAGTCCGTCAAATGTTGGTAAATAATTTCATTAACCTTTGGCTCATAATGTTTATGTATTACTTCCATATCTTCGGTTATTCTGTCACATAGTCTGTAGTTATGTATGAATTGTATGCATTATTTGTGTTGATGTAATTCAAATGGGTACCTATAGATATATAAACTTTGGTAATACGGATAAACATTAAACTAAAACTGAAAATCGAAAAAATAAAGGCATTTATCTCTTCCTTTTTTTAATGTACTGATTGAATTCTTTTAGAATAAGTTACACCTTTGTATATTAAACAAGCACATGAAATCGACGAAAAACCTTCTAAACTAAAATCATTTTTAAACTCTCTTATTTCGGATCCAATGTACATAGATTATTTTTTTTAAAATATGCGTGTAATAATCTAATAGTATGATCATCTATGAATATGTTGTCATTCAAGAACAAACCTGTTCATCTTTTATTGTGTTTCTCAATCCTGACTTTTTATCTATTTTTAAAAGTTGCAAAAGTTAGTGTAAACAATCATCTTAAAATATAAGAATGACATATTAGTATATTTCTGTAGAACACGTGTATATTGGTTGCTACGACGTCAAAGATAAGGATATGCTGTCTGATATGATATCATGGTATGGATATCCATTTGATAAATGTCTGGAGATTTGCAATACAAAGGGTTATGTATATGCTGGCATACAGGTAAAACAAATATTCTTTAAGAGGGCAAGTGAAAAAAAATCAGTCCTTTGTAGCCTAGTATAATTTTACAAAAAAATCACAAAACACATGTTGACTAAACGGTTTTAGCATTTTACTGTAACAATTCAATAAAATAAAAAATGAAAAGACAAATTTAACCAAACCCAAATTCTACTGAATGTTAAGTTATAATTAATATATCTTTTAGATACGAGTTATTTCATTAAAGTATAAGACGTTCTTCGGAATCGGTATTGAAAATTGTATTAAAAGAAGACAGTGATGTGTACGTTATTATTTCCCCTATTTTAAGACACATTGTTAAAATATACTTTAATTACATCATTATAAAATATTTTCTCCGGTGCATGTAAGTATTTAGTGAAGCTAAGTAGTAGTTGTAAAGGTAAGGTAGAAAATAAAATTGAAATTAAACCATAAATGTTTAATCATCTTATAATCTGTTTTTGTCATACATTTGTATATGGAATAATATAAGCTCTTTTTTATTCAAATTCAAGCATATTTGAAACACTTTCTTATTTAACCATACGAGTAAACACAAAAGAGAACTTGAATCTCAATACTTCTTCAGTTTAAACATTTCTTTTAATTTACTTATGCGACAGCAAATGCCTTAACACTATTAAAAAATCAGGTGCAATTTCTCGAAAACTTTTTCTTCCATTCTGTTTGTCTACGTAAAACTGTAAAACCAAGTGGCTGATTCATCAGATAATATTTATATTTCAGTTCAAGTATAGGTGTTCTTGTGGAAAAGAAGATGAACTTGATGCTTCATTGAAAGTAGATGATTCGCGTTGTGATATACGTTGTGACGACGACCAACACAGATGTGGTGGTCAGGCACCATGGATCATGGCCGCATATCATATACTGGGTAATTTGTGCCATTTCCTTTCTCAATATTCTTTATCTTTTGTTTTATTATAATTGTAAAATAAGAGAAACAAATATGATGTCAATATATATAAATTGTGTGTGATTGATAGCTTACATAATCAAAATATTTGAAATGATAATATTTTGGAGGAGGCATTTTATCAAAAATAGTATTATACTAAATATTCTATAAATAATCTTTATTTTTGTCCAATACTACATGTTTGTATTGTTTTATGTCTACCGTGTTTTTTTATATGTTTGTTTTTGGGGTTGGTTTTTTTTTGTGTGTGTTTTGTTTATTTAGTAACAATCCTATTCTTATAAAAACTTCACAAACTGTTCCAGAAGTTCAATTAATGAATATAAAAGATATTCTGTACTTTAGAAAACAAATGGTAATTTCTACTACATTTATCTAAATCGTGTATTTATCCTGTCTGTCTGTCTGTCTGTCTGACTGCCTGTTTTCTTTGTCTCTATAGTAAATCTATCTTGTTTCCCCGGAATTATGCGACACAAACCACATATCATATTCATGTTATTCTGTTATAAGTTGTAACTATTATTGTATTCCTTGTTACTCTTCATCTACTGGAATAAAATATATAAATACGAGCCTTCAAAAAATATCAATACGAGCTTTCACAAAATACTAATACGGACTTTCACAAAATACTAATACGCGCTTTCACAAAATATTAATACGCGCTTTCACAAAATATTAATACGAGCTTTCACAAAATATTAATACAGTCTTTCACAAAATATTAATACGAGCTTTCACAAAATATTGATACGGACTTTCACAAAATATAAATATGAGCTTTCACAACATAATAATGCAAGCTTTTCCAATATTGGTCAATATTAATACGAGCTTTCACAAAATATTAATACGAGCTTTTATAAAATATTTATACGAGCTTTCACAAAATAATAATACGAGTTTTCACAAAATATTAATGCAAGCTTTCCCGATATTAATACGAGCTTTCAAAAAAATATTACTGATTCGAGCTTTCACAAAATATTTATGCGAGCTTACCCGATATAAAAACGAGCTTTCACAAAATATGTATACGGGTTTTCGAGCTTTCACAAAATATTAATACGGGCTTTCGAGCTTTCACCAACATTAAATACGGGCTTTCGAACTTTCACAAAATATTAATACAAGCTTTCACAAAATACTAATACGAGCTTTCACAAAATATTAATTCGAGCTTTCACAAAAATCAGCACATGTGAATTGCGATTGAAAAAAAAGCTTTATTCGGCTACACAGGGTTGTGATTAACTTTCTTTTGTATTGTTTCTGTGTCTATTCAACAGAGAAAGAAACCGTATCACCGGGTGAAGTTGGTCATTTCACGGAAATAACAGAATCATATACCAGTAGTACACAGTCCCTTATAGAGGAAAACTACTGTTCTTGTCTATGTAAGACGACAGTATCTAAATGGGATACTATTCTTAACTCCAATATTTCAAAAGAAGAACTACATCAGTTAATAGAAAAGGAAGCTGAACAAATTCAAAAAGATATTGCTGTCGACAAAAAGACTATAAGCTCCTACATTAGACGTCAATCTTGCGCTACAGACAATAGACCGACGTCAATGACCGCCGGAATACTTGCAGTAACAATTATAGTTTTGGTATTCATGTTTTTTATTTGTATAGATTGCATTTCGGTTTACCAAAAATGCACAAAATGAAAATGGAATTATTTTCATATTGATACATGTACTTATTCTTTGATATTTTGGTTTATAAAACTCTTATGTACAGGTGAATTGTAATGTAAACGTAAACTATATATGGTCCATGACTAAAATTTTCAAAATGTGTATAAATTATATAAATAGTTACGTAAATTAACACGTATATATTCGTTTTCTTATTTGGCTGATATCTAGCGTTTGGTTATACCTAATGAAGGAATGGTTATTTTCAAGAGAAAATGAATGAAAGAAAAGGAGAAATGGGTATACGTCAATGAGACAAAATAAACAATAAATTCATCATAGATACCAGGATTGATCATGAAATTTTGTATATATGCGCCATATGCGCGATTCGTTAACAAAAGACTAATCAGTGACGCTCGTATAAAAAAGTCAAAAAGGCCAAATAAAGTACGAACTTGAAGATCACGAGGACCAAAAATTGGTACTTCACATAGAGGAGATCATCTTAAATCACAAATAGAACTCTATACTAGTATACAATATCAGGCTCTATCGTAATAAGTCTATACAAGTTATGATTTCACAGGAACAATCGGAAAACAACCATTTATACTCAATTCTCGAAATAATGAAAAACAAAACACTTTTAAATACTGGCAACAAATACTAACTGCATTCGTATCTTTAGCAGAACATATATTTTGACGGGAACACTGTTTTCCGATATCTTTAAATCGTGTACTTTGTTACATCCTTAGATTAAGCGATGATATGATAAGACTAACGATAGCGCTAGATGTTGTGTTGCCGCCGATGTCTCACAGCCTATCGAGTGACTGATAAAAGGTACGTGACAATGTCTGTTTTAGTGGAATTTGTGTTGCCGTTAGTGTTTCACAGCACATCGGGTGATTTTTCTAGGGCACTGGACACAGTCAGTGCTAGTGTAGGTTTTGTTGGCGTTGATGTTTCACAGCCAATCGGGTAACTGGTCTAGGGCAATGTTGCCAAAGATATCTAACAGCCTATCGGGTGACTGGTCTAGTGCACTGGATATTGTCAGTGGTAGTGGAGGTAATGTGGTCTTTGGTTGGTGTCTCACAGCCTATCGGTTGCCTTGGATGTCTAACAGCGTAGCGGGTGAGTGGTATAAGGCACTGGACATATTCGATGGTAGCAGAGCTTGTGTTGCTGTTGATGTGTAACAGCCTATCGAGTGACTGTTCTATCGCACTTAACTTAGTCAGTGAATGAAGATGTTATCTTGCCATTGATGCCTCACAGCCTATCGTGTGACTGGTCTATATCACTGGATATAGTCAGTGCTAGTGGCGGTTGTGGTGCCGTTGATGACTTACAGCCTATCGGTTGACTGGTCTAGTGCACTGGACATAGTCAGTGATAGTAGAGGATATGTTGCCGTTAATGTCTCACAGCCTATCGTGTGACTGGTCTAAATTACTGGATATAGTCAGTGCTAGAGGGGGTTATGTTGCCAAAGATATTTAACAGTCTATCGGATGACTAGTCTAGGGCACTAGATATAGTCGGTGCTAGTAGAGGTTATGTTGCCTTGGATGTCTAACAGCGTAGCGGGTGAGTGGTATCAAGCATTTGACATATTCGTTGGTAGCGGAACTTGTGTTGCTGTTGATGGGTAACAGCCTATCGGGTGACTGTTCTGGCGCACTAGTAACAGTCAGTGATAATAGAAGTTATCTTGCCGTTGATGTCTCACAGCCTATCGTGTGACTGGTCTAGTGCATTTGACACAGTCCGTGCTAGTGGAGGTTATGTTTGCCGTTGATGTCTCACAGCCTACCGTGTGATTGGTCTAGTGCACTGGACACAGTCAGTGATAGTAGATTCTATGTTGCCGTTGATGTCTCAGTCATAAGGTACTTTCGAAAACCAGGCCCTAGAAATTAAACATACGTATCTTTATTTATAGCGATATAGGAAATATGTCTAGCTGACCATATACAATATAGTTGGTTGTAGATTGCTTCGAGTTCAGTATAATTTTTCAAAATCTCAACTAAAAAGTTAGACTGATATATTCATGATTTGTTTGAGGTCACTGACCTTGGTTTTTGTTTAGATAATGAAGGTGCCTTTCTAAGAACTTCAAGGACCTGTAATTCGGATAATTATAGGGCAACTATTCCATGATTAAAAAAATACGTTACAATGTATTCTGAATAGAAATGTGTTCAAGAGCTGGAAGCTCCTACTGAAGACTTTTTAAAATGTGTCTGATTAGAAAGTTGATGAACCAGGGGTATGTTCAAGAACGTCTCCTCCTGTTTCTAAAAAAGTTCATCGGAAGGCACAAAGACCTGGTTGATAAATATTCCGTATCAACTTCATAAATAATATAACATAAGATTTTAGATACTGGCGTTATTTATCGTTTTAATAACGTGTTTTAGTATTCTTTTGTTTGTCTTAATGAGTATTACTGTTTAGTCTGGGTTTTTTTGTGATATCCATTTGACGTGTTTCTGTACTTATACATCCCGTCATTGTGTATTGTTCTATGCTTATTTTTGAATTCTAGTCTTTCATTTTTGCTAATGTGCTTCGTCTTCATGCCTTTTTTTGTTCCTTTGATACATATGAACTCATACATCCCGTCATTTTGTGTTATTGTACCAACTCAAAAGAATATTATTGTCTTTCATTTTTTCCAATGTGCTTGGTCTATATGCGTTTTTGTGTTTCTTGTATACAAATGACGTGGCTCTGTACTTATACATCCCGTCATTTTGTAATTGTGCAATGTTAAAGTTTTTTCATTTCTGTCTTTAATTTTTGCTAATGTGCTTTGGCTATATGCCTTTTTGGGCTTCATGATAACATATTCGTTAGTTTTGATAGTAATAAAGATTATAACATATGATGACTGCTTTACCCTTTTTTTTTACATGCTTGCCTATTATTCTTTTTGTTTGTTCACACATTGTTGTCAATATAATGGATTTAATGCGACTGTCGTACAAGTGAGAGGTTTAGCTAGCTATAAAACCAGGTTCAAGCCACAACTTCTACACATGAAGTCGGAATATGACAGTTGTTATCAATTCGTTCGATGTGTTTGCGCTCTTGATTTTCCCATTTGTTTAGGGACTTTCTATTTTGAATTTTCCTCGGATTTCAGTATTTTTTTAAATTTTCTTTTGACACTACTGATGTAAAATTCGAAAAATCAAATCAAACTGACATTGACTACATCGGGTGCCGGATGATTGAAACGAATCAGGACATGTTTAATATATTTGAGGGTGGTGAGATCCTAGTCCTTTATATTTTAGGATAAACATGCTCCAACAAGAAATTTACTCTAGCAGTTCTGTTATCCGATTGCATCTCCGCCTCCAAGTGTTCTGGTAATTCTGGTTCTCGCTGTGTATCTGTTAGTACTTGAACATATCTGTTAGTACTTGTACATAACTGTTAGTACTTGTACATATCTGTTATGACTTGTACATATATGTTAGTACTTGTACATATCTGTTAGATAGTGTACATATATGTTAGTACTTGTACAACGTGTACTTTAAATATTGATTATAAAAAATGTTAGGAAATATTTTAACAGTATTGTTTAATTAGTTTTTTGTTTTTCTATTGACAATATAACATAGAAAAAATGTCTTTAAATAAATAATGATAAAAAGATTGGTTTTTAGATGAAGCGGGAAAATGATGAAAACATAATGATTAATGGTGGTTGAAGTCTTTGTTGATTCTTCGACAAATTAAGTCACTGAAACTACACAATTACATCTTAATTAAGTTAATGCCGCGGTGCGTTACTTGCATCACCATAACCATAACAATCAGTGCTAATATCTTGTAGAAAATAAATTTTGTTATTTTCAAGCTATTGATGTCAAAGGCAGTGTTGTAAAAATCTAATGTTTTTGATAGTTCCTGATGATGTTTCTTAGACTTGAAATAATATATATGTTGATTGGATATTTGGAAGTAGTATTATGTTTAGGTAAGTAGTATGTGTATTGAAAAGACAAAATATTTTCAAAAGAATCAATGTATGTGATTTTTTCACACTATGAATTCTTTCAAAAAGTTCCTATTATTGACCTATATTCATGGTCACTATATAGAGTACCAAAAATATTTGGTGACATATTTAATAAAAGGTTATTTTTATAGCTACATTCTATCCTAATGATGATCTGTACACAACACCCAAGCATAATAAAAATATAAAAATATATATCGTAAGTGCCACATGTATGTTTTCATCAATTTTAATCGGCTGGATTTGGAAACCTGTGTTCACTTACTTGACCAAACTTCATTTTGTCACTTATACCTTAAGCAATTGGAATTCGAAATGGGTGGTTAGAATATTTGTATTATACCTCGCCTTCTTAAATTAATATTTCTACAGCAATGGACTAAATCTCGAGGGTTGGAGGAAGAAATGAATATAAAAAAGTGACTTTAAAGGGTAGTTTTAACAATTGTCATTATAAACACGGAAAACGTTAAAAAAAAGATCAGATTCTACTTATTAAAATATTTATATTTAACATCCACGCGTTAAAAAAACTCAAAGCAAAAATTAAACTGCCCTTTATCCCCATACTGCCCAATTCGTCAGATGTTGGAAAATAATTTATTAACCGTTGGCTCAATGACATGTTTAAGTATTACTTCCACATAGACTGTATGTATGTATGTATTATTGATGTTGATGTAATTCAAATGTAATTTTATAAACATAAGTAGTAATACTAAAACGACATAGTTTTTTTTTCATTGTCCTGTAGATATTATTAAAAAAAACGTCATATTGATAGTTTATCGTGTGGTTCTCTATGTTGTGATGTTATGCTATTGTTTCAGAAAAAGGGAGAAGGTTTGGTACCATTAAAACGTTTAATCCCGCTGCAAATGTTTGCAACTGTCCTGAGTCAGGAATCTGATGTACAGTAGTTGTAGTTTGCTTATGTAATTTATAAGTGTTTCTCGTTTCTCGTTTTTTTATATAGATTAGACCGTTCTCGTGGTTTTCCCGTTTGAATCGTTTTACACTAGTAATGTTGGGGCCCTTTATAGCTTTTCGTTCGGTGTGAGCCAAGGCTCCGTGTTGAAGGCCGTACATTGACCTATAATGGTTTACTTTTATAAATTGTTATTTGGATGGAGAGTTGCCTCATTGGTACTCACGCCACATATCTATAGATATATAAACTTTGGTAATACAAATAAACATGGAACTATAACTGAAAATCGAAAATATAAAGGCATTTATCTCTTTTATTATTTGAAATGTACTGATTGAATATTTTTAGAATGGGTTAAATATTTGTATAGCAAGCACGTACAATCGACGAAAAACCTTCTAAAATCATTTTAAACTCTCTAATTTTTTATACAATGTACATAGATTTTTTTTTAAACTAAAAATAAATATGTTGTCATTTAAGAACAAAACTATTCATCTTTTATTGTGTTGCTCAATCGTGACTTTTTACCTATTGTAAATTGCATAAGTTAATGTAAACAATAATCTTAAAATATAAGAATGACATATTGGTATATTTCTGTAGAATACATGTATATTGGTTGCTACGACGTCAAAGGTGGGAATATGCTGTCTGATCCTGAGTATATGACTTTCGACTTCTGTCTGGAGTTTTGCCATCGGAAAGGCTATTTATATGCTGGCATACGGGTAAAAATAAAATTCTTTAAGACGGCAAGGGATTTTTTCCAGTCCTTCTTCAGTATAATTTTACAAAAAAACACAAAACACATGTTGACTAAAAGATTATAACAGTTATGAATTTAATTTACTGTAACAATTAGAATCATATTCAAAACAGTGTGGTCCTGGGCCATTGATTGACGACCTAAATTATCCCATTGACTGGGACAGATTAGGTGAACGTTTGTCTGTAACGACCATTGCTCACTTCTTACTTATTATAGAATTTAAACTGTGGGGGTCACCAAAGGTTCTTAACGCCTTTAATAATAAAATAATTCGAAAAATTATTCAGGAATAACCTTTATGTTTTAATTTATATTATTGATATAAATCAACACATCGTATTATTCCGGATTTGTTTTTCGAATTGCTTTTTTAGGTGTTGAGAACCTTTGGTGACCCAACAGATTCAGTGTCTTTAACAAGTTCATAGTGAGCAGTGATTTTTACAGACAAACGCTCACATAATCTGTCCCAGTCAATGGGATAATTTAGGTCGTCAATCAATGGCCAGGACCACACTGTTTTAAATATGATTCTAAATTAAAAAAAACTAAAAGGACAAATTTAACCAAACTGAAATTCTACTGGGTGTAAAGTTATAATTAGGATATCTTTCAGATAAGAATTATTTCATTCAAGTATACGACGTTCTTCCGGGGGGAGGGTGTATGGAGAATTGTATAAAAACAAGACAGCGATGTGTAGCGTTATTATTTTTTTCTATTTTTAAGACTTATCAAGTTGTTAAAATATAGTTTAAATTAAAATTAACCAAGTATAGTTAATTACATTATTATAAAGTATTTCCTCGGGCGTATGACATTTGCGCCGATTTTGAAAATTTTCATTCTTTCATTTGCGCCGAATTCATTTTTTCATTTGCGCCGATTTTATATTTTTTCCTAATTGGATTTACAGGTAAGTTACAGGTAAGTTCATACTTTTACATTGGCCGAGCACAAAGTATAAAGACAAATCAAGTGACATTGCAATTGGTAAATGGCTATCCCAATGTTTCGGGTTACCATTCCTTTCCCTAAATGAAATCGATGACTGCTTCACGTTTGACATTGTCTGACGCTCCACTCCTTCTGATGACAAATTTCATACATTCGTAGACAACGTACAAGTACACATTCCATAACGGTCAACCAATTCGTGATGGCGTCCATAAAATTAACGAAGGGATGATTTCAACTTCACCATGTGAAAGTCTTGGTTTAATAGCTCCCTTGTGAGAAAATGCGAACTCTAGAAATGCCCCCACCAGTATGTATGCCAGACAAAGAAAAGATGGCCTTCTTTACTTATCGACAATTACGCCAAATATAGAAGAGACGAAATCATAAGAAAGGAATATATTAGATGTGTTGCCTACTATACATACTCGGCAAAAACAGATTTATCATTTAAATGTATTCCGTTTTTATGGATTTGAATGCTGTACATATATTTTTAATTCGTCATTTTAGTATAAACAAAGTGCTTTTATCTTAGCTATAGGTTTTTACTTCTTGATTTAAAACAGGAGACAACAGTTATATGCATGTTATGATTGATTAAATTTTATTGTAATTTTTGCCAAAAAATACATATATAAATGCAAGCTAGAAGAAAAGCTTCCAAATGCAATTGAATTAAAAAATAGACTGAGAAACTTTTATAACTTAGAGTTATATACAGCAAGAAAATACAACAAAGTTTTTGAACTTGAAAAACTTTGGGCCCCTATGCTAATTATTTATCCTGAATGGTAATCAAACAACCAAATTTATATCAATATATATATCTTTTTGACCTATTTATGGAACAGAGCAAACAACATGTAATATATGCATAGCACATGTAAACCTTCTTTTTTTTTTCTCTTCTATTTTAAAATAATCTATAGATATTTCTATATGAAGAGATTGTGAAAAAAGAGAGAAAGAGAGAGTGAGAAAGAAGGAGAGAGCGAGTGTGAAAGAGAGAGAGAGAAAAAAAAAAGATTTTCAAAATATTTATTTTTTAGTTTGTGTAAATCTTGATAAAACAATAGTCTTTTGTTGTTATATATTTGAAACCCTGTAACACCTTAGTCAGGTGGTGCTGTAAGGGTGATGTTAAATCCTGACTATTGAAAAAATAAATAAAAAATAAAAAAAAATGTTATGATTGACAATTCATAACATATGTATAACTGGCTAACGGAAGAGGTCTTTAATGATAAATGAAAATAACATTACTGGGATGGACAGTTGTCTCATTGGCACTCATACCACATCTTCTTATATCATTTAACCTGTAATTTACCTGTAAAAAAAATCGGCGCAAATGAAAAAAAAATCGGCGCAAATGCAAAACGCCGATTTCCTCCGGTGCATGAAAGTCTTAAGTGAAGCTAAGTAGTAGCTGTAAAGGTAAGGTAGAAAACAGAACAGATAAGCCGTCTCCTTATTTTCATTGGGTTTTTCTGATGCGATAGCAAATATGGCATTGCATTAACACTTATAAAAAATCAGATGCAATTTCTCGAAAACAATTTCTTTTCGTCTTTTCGTATACGTAAAAACTGTACAACCAGGTTGGTGATTCATCAAAGAATATTTATATTTCAGTTCAAGACGGGGTGTTTTTGTGGAAAAGAAGATGAACTTGATTCCTCATTTAAGATAGAAGATTCACAATGTGATCAACGTTGGGAGATTGCCGTATATCTTATACTGGGTAATATGTGCTCTTTCCCTTATAAAAAAAACCTTCCCAATATGTTACATAACTGAGCTCAATGATGATAACAGATATTCTGTTTTTAAGGAAAAAAATGTTAATTTATACTACTAGTACCTTAATTGTGTATTTACCTTGTCTGTCTGTCTGTCTTGTCTATTTCATGACATCTGTCTCTATAGTAAATTTGTCTTGTTTTTCCCGAGTTATGCTACACATATCATATCCATGTTATTTAAGTTTTTTAACTATTATTGCGTTCTCTGTTCCTCTTCATCTACTGGAATAAAATATATCAAAACGAGCTTTCACAAAATACTTTTACGGACTTTCAAAAATATTAATGCGAGCTTTTCCAATATTAATACGAGCTTTTATAAAAATGTTAATACGAGCTTTCATTAAATACGAATACGGGCTTTCGAGCTTAACAAAATAGCAACGGAGCTTTCCCAATATTAATACGAGCTTTCACAAACTATTGAAACGAGCTTTCATAAAATATGAATACGGGCTTTCGAGCTTTCACAAAATATTAATGTGAGCTTCCCAATATTAAAAGCTTTCACAAGCTATTGAAACGAGCTTTCATAAAATATTAATACCAGCTTTCAAAAAATATTAATACGAGCTTTCACAAAAAATTAATACGAGCTTTCACAAAATATTAATGCGATTTTTCCCAATATTAATACGAGCTTTCACAAAATATTAATTCGAGCTTTCAGAAAATATTTATACCAAATTTTTCAAAATATTGATATGAGCTTTCACAAAATATTAATACGGGCTTTCGAGCTTTCACAAAATATTGATACGTGCTTTGACAAAATATTAATTCGAGCTTTCACAAAATATTAATACAGACTTTGACAAAATATAAATACGAGATTTCACAACATATTAATGTGAGCTTTTCCAATATTGATCAATATTAATACGAGCTTTCACAAAATATTAATACGAGCTTTTATAAAATATTTATACGAGCTTTCACAAAATATTAATACGAACTTTCACAAAATATTAATGCAATCTTTCCAGATATCTATACGAGCTTTCACAAAATATTACTGATTCGAGCTTTCACAACTGAATTATTTATGCGAGCCTACCCGATATTAATACGAGCTTTCACAAAATAATGATATGAGTTTTCACAAAATATCAATACGGGCTTTCGAGCTTTCACAAAATATTAATACGGACTTTCGAGCTTTCACAAAATATTAATACGGGCTTTCACAAAATATTAATACGATCTTCCACAAAATATCAATACGAGCTTTCACAAAAAATCAAAACGAGCTTTTACAAAATATTTGACACATGTGAATTTCGATTGAAAAATAGATATATTCGGCTACACAGGGCTGTGGTAAACTTACTTTGTATTGATTCCGTGTCTATTCAACAGAGAAAGAAACCGTATCACCAGATGAAGTTGGCTATTCGACGGAAACAACAGAATCATATACCAGTAGTACACAGTCCCATATAGAGGCAAACTACTGTTCTTGTCCATGTAAGACGACAGTATCTAAATGGGATACCATTCTTAACTCCAATATTTCAAAAGAAGAACTACTTCAGTTAATAGAAAAGGAAGCTGAACAAATTCAAAAAGATATTGCTGTCGACAAAAAGACTATAAGTTCCTACATTAGACGTAAATCCTGCGCTACAGACAATAGACCGACGTCAATGACCGCCGGAATACTTGCAGTAACAATTATTGTATTGGTATTCATGTTTTTTATTTGTATAGATTGCATTTCGGTTTACCAAAAATGCACAAAATGAAAATGGAATTATTTTCATATTGATACATTTACTTATTCTTTGATATTTAATTTTGGTTTATAAAACTCTTATGTACAGCTGGCGACTTGTAATGTAAACGTAAACTATATGTTCCATGACTAAAATTTTCAAAATGTGCTTTATATAAATAGTTTCGTAAATTAACGTATATATTCGTTTTCTTATTTGGCTGATATCTAGCGTCTCGTTATAACTAATGAAGGAATGGTTATTTTCAAAGAGAAAATAACTAAATAAAAGAAAAGGAGACAAAATAAACAATAACTTCATCATAGATACCAGGGTTGATCATGAAATTATGTATATGCGCCATATGTGCGTTTCGTCTACAAAAGACTAATAAGTGACGCTCGAATAAAAAAAAGTCAAAAAGGCCAAATAAAGTACGAACTTGAAGAGCATGAGGACCAAAAGTTGGTAAAACACATAGAGGAAATCATCTTAAATCACAAATAGAACTCTATACTTGTATGCAATATCAGGCTCTATCGTAATAAGTATATACAAGTTATGATTCAACAGGAACAATCGGAAAACAACCATTAATACTCAATTCTCGAATTATGGAGAAAAAAACCACTTTTATTAAATACAACAAATACTGACTGCATTTGTATCTTTAGAAGAACATATATTTTGACGGGAACACTGTTTTCCGATATCTTCAAATCGTGTTCTCTGTTACAACCCTAGATAAATCACCGGGCTGAAGTACGTCCATTATTCATAGTTCATTATTCATTATTCAATAATGAATAATGAAATAGTTCATTATTCACTATTCAATATTGAAAAATGAATAATGAATAATGAAATGGTTTATGTTTCATTATTCAAATTGAAGCGGTGAATAGTGAAAAAAATATTAAAAAATTTGACCGTGACACTATAGCTATATTTTGATTCGCAATGACCATAAGAGGGTTTACGGACGACCTAAATGCCACAATATGCATAAAAATGAGGAAATATAAAAAAAGAAGATGGTATTATTGTCAATGAGACAAACATCCACAAAAGACAAAAATGACACAGACATCAACAACTATAGCTCACCGTACAGCCTACAACAATGAGCAAAGCCCATACCGCATAGTCAGCTACAAAAGGCCCCAATAAGACAATGTAAAACAATTTAAACAAGACAACTAACGGCCTTATTTATTTTAGAAAATGAACGAAAAACAAATATGTAACACATAGACAAACGACAACCACTAAATTACAGACTCCTGACTTGGGACAGACACATTCATAAATAATTCAACGGGGTTAAACATGTTAGCCAATTTGAATAATGGAATGGACTGCTGGTACCCTTCAGCCCCTAATTATAGATAAACCTTATATCTCAATCGAAAGCTAATTACGAGAGGAACAAAATGTATATAGTCAACATGTTCCGCAACGCATATTAGAGAACTTGAATGTCGAAATACGCGTGAAAATTAAGAAATAGCCAATTTTGAATAATGAAATGGATATTTTGAATAATGGAATGGACTGCTGCGACCTTTTAGCCCCTAATTATAGATAAACCTTATACCTCATTCGAAAGCTTATAACGAGAGGAACAAAATGTTTATAGTCAACATGTTCCGCAACGCATATTAGAGAACTTAAATGTCGAAATACGCGTGAAAATTAAGAAATAGCCAATTTTGAATAATGAAATGGATATTTTGAATAATGGAATGGACTGCTGCGACCCTTTAACCCTTAATTATAGAAAAACCTTATACCTCATTCGAAAGCTTATTACGAGAGGAACAAAATGTATATAGTCAACATGTTCCGCAACGCATATTAGAGGACTTAAATGTCGAAATACGCGTGAAAGTTAAGAAATAGCCAATTTTGAATAATGAAATGGATATTTTGAATAATGAAATGGACTGCTGCGACCATTTAACCCTTAATTATAGAAAAACCTTATACCTCATCCGAAAGCTTATTACGAGAGGAACAAAATGTATATAGCCAACATGTTCCGCAACGCATATTAGAGGACTTAAATGTCGAAATACGCGTGAAAATTAAGAAATAGCCAATTTTAAATAATGAAATGGATATTTTGAATAATGGAATGGACTGCTGCCACCCTTTTGCCCCTAATTATAGATAAACTTTATACCTAATTCGAAAGCTTATTACGAGAGGAACAAAATGTATATAGTCAACATGTTCCGCAACGCATATTAGAGGACTTAAATGTCGAAATACGCGTGAAAGTTAAGAAATAGCCAATTTTGAATAAAGAAATGGATATTTTGAATAATATAATGGACTGCTGCGACCATTTAACCCTTAATTATAGAAAAACCTTCTACCTCATTCGAAAGCTTATTACGAGAGGAACAAAATGTATATAGTCAACATGTTCCGCAACGCATATTAGAGGACTTAAATGTCGAAATACGCGTGAAAATTAAGAAATAGCCAATTTTGAATAATGAAATGGATATTTTGAATAATGGAATGGACTGCTGCGACCCTTTAGCCCCTAATTATAGATAAACTTTATACCTAATTCGAAAGCTTATTACGAGAGGAACAAAATGTATATAAACATGTTCCGCAACGCATATTAGAGGACTTAAATGTCGAAATACGCGTGAAAGTTAAGAAATAGCCAATTTTGAATAATGAAATGGCTATTTTGAATAATGGAATGGACTGCTGCGACCCTTTAACCCTTAATTATAGAAAAACCTTATACCTCATTCGAAAGCTTATAACGAGAGGAACAAAATGTATATAGTCAACATGTTCCGCAACGCATATTAGAGAACTTAAATGTCGAAATACGCGTGAAAATTAAGAAATAGCCAATTTTGAATAATGAAATGGATATTTTGAATAATGGAATGGACTGCTGCGACCCTTTAGCCCCTAATTATAGATAAACTTTATACCTCATTCGAAAGCTTATTACGAGAGGAACAAAATGTATATAGTCAACATGTTCCGCAACGCATATTAGAGGACTTAAATGTCGAAATACGCGTGAAAGTTAAGAAATAGCCAATTTTGAATAATGAAATGGATATTTTGAATAATGGAATGGACTGCTGCGACCCTTTAACCCTTAATTATAGAAAAACCTTATACCTCATTCGAAAGCTTATTACGAGAGGAACAAAATGTATATAGTCAACATGTTCCGCAACGCATATTAGAGGACTTAAATGGCGAAATACTCGTGAAAGTTGAGAAATAGCCAATTTTGAATAATGAAATGGATATTTTGAATAATGGAATGGACTGCTGCGACCCTTTAACCCTTAATTATAGAAAAACCTTATACCTCATTCGAAAGCTTATTACGAGAGGAACAAAATGTATATAGTCAACATGTTCCGCAACGCATATTAGAGGACTTAAATGTCGAAATACGCGTGAAAGTTAAGAAATAGCCAATTTTGAATAATGAAATGGCTATTTTGAATAATGGAATGGACTGCTGCGACCCTTTAACCCTTAATTATAGAAAAACCTTATACCTCATTCGAAAGCTTATTACGAGAGGAACAAAATGTATATAGTCAACATGTTCCGCAACGCATATTAGAGGACTTAAATGTCGAAATACGCGTGAAAATTAAGAAATAGCCAATTTTGAATAATGAAATGGATATTTTGAATAATGGAATGGACTGCTGCGACCCTTTAACCCTTAATTATAGAAAAACCTTATACCTCATTCGAAAGTTTATAACGAGAGGAACAAAATGTATATAGTCAACATGTTCCGCAACGCATATTAGAGGACTTAAATGGAGAAATACTCGTGAAAGTTAAGAAATAGCCAATTTTGAATAATGAAATGGATATTTTGAATAATGGAATGGACTGCTGCGACCCTTTAACCCTTAATTATAGAAAAACCTTATACCTCATTCGAAAGCTTATTACGAGAGGAACAACAGGTATATAGTCAACATGTTCCGCAACGCATATTAGAGGACTTAAATGTCGAAATACTCGTGAAAGTTAAGAAATAGCCAATTTTGAATAATGAAATGGATATTTTGAATAATGGAATGGACTGCTGCGACCCTTTAACCCTTAATTATAGAAAAACCTTATACCTCATTCGAAAGCTTATTACGAGAGGAACAAAATGTATATAGTCAACATGTTCCGCAACGCATATTAGAGGACTTAAATGTCGAAATACGCGT